>NW_022103902.1:10344226-10436383 GCF_000313985.2 Echinops telfairi | reverse complement strand
GCTTTACACAATTGATGTGTGTATGGATTGGGATAACAGTTGTATGAGCCCCTAATAAAATGTTAAAAAAGAAAAAAAAACAAAAAACAAAAAAAAAAACAGAGCATAAAGAACAATAAAAGAAAACAAAATAAAATAAAAACAGCAACAACAACAACAAAAACAGACCCCTCCCCGCCCCCAAAAAAGCTATAGTTAATTCTAAGTCTGTTTGTTGACCTTGATGGGGTGCCATGTCCTACCACAGGAGTCTGTTTTTGGTATTCCCTGGGGACTTCAATGCTTTGCTCACCTTGCGACTCTGTTGCATGCCTAGAAGGGCCATATTCTTTGACTGCAAGTCTGTACCTGGTTGGTTGAAGTGTGGCCATTATGGAGTACTAACTAATGTCCTTACAACAAACGTTGTAGTATTTAAGTCATGTTTCTGTTCTGTGACCAATTGATCAGCACAGTGATAACGTCTGTCAAAGACCTAAATCTTCTATTGACTAACAAGCTTTGTATCTTCACATGCCAGCACATCTCTTACAAAATAAAGTGTTAGTGGCAAAAACAAAACAAAATAAACCAAGGTCAATAGATCTCCCCCTAAACTATCTCCCATAAAACACACACAAACACACCATGTACATATTGCAGTAGATTAGTCGTTTTCTGTCTTTTCTTCAGAATCTTTGATTAGCAAAAACTACTGACTTTGAACCAATGAAAACCTCTACATTTGAGTATTACGCCCTACAAACATTGAAATAACATACTGGGAGATAAATAGGATTCAGTCTTTGAAAATAAACAGAATTCATCTTAGTTCAATGATCTTCAAATTCTCGCTTTAGGTTTCAAATGCTATGTTTTTCCAAGGCAATATCTGCATCACCTAGCTAGTGAAGCAATTCTGGTGTAGTAAGAAGGCTGTGACTTTCACAGTTGAGCATAATTATGAAATAGGAAATATGTAACTGCAACTACATTTTTAATTAATTTTCAGTGTTCTTTTTAGGTCATCAAGTCAGTCAGTTTCAACTCATAGCAACCCTGTGTCCGAGACAATGAAACCAGTCCTACGCCATCCGCACAATGGTTCTTCATGTTGGATCTCATTAATGCAGCCACGGTGTCTTTCGATCTTATCAAAAGTCTTTGTCCTTTGGACTCCCATTCTACTTTGCCAAACGGGATGTCTTTCTCCAGGGACCAGTCTCTCCTGCAACATGGCCAAAGTTCATGAGATAAAGTCTCACCATCCTAGCTTCTAGGGAGCTTTCTGGCTGCTGTACTCTTTCCAGGAAACATTTGTTTTTGTTTTTTTGGCAGTCCATGATACTATCAGTATTCTTCGCAAGCACCATATTGAAATGTATTGATTCTCTGGTCTTCCTTATTCAATGTCCAAGTTTCACACGCATATGGCATGACTGAAAATACCATGGGTTGGGTCAGGCTCACCTTAGGCCTCAAAGCAACATCTTTATTTTCAAAATTTTAAAGACATATTGTGTAGCAGATTTACCCAATGCAATGCATCATTTGCTCTATTGACATCTACCTCCATGAGCACTGATTGTGGATTTGAGCAAGATGAAATTATTGACAGATTCAATTTTTCTTGGTTTCCAATCCAAGTTCTTCATCATATACTTAAGCTTCTCATTATTTGCTCAGCATGCAAATTAAATTGCTATGATGTAACAATGATGAGAAATACAACCTTCCTCTAGTTCCTAAAGGTTTCCTCCCCGCTCCCACTACCATGACTCGAATTCTATCTTGCAAGACTGGCTAGACCAGAGGAGGTACACTGGTACAGATAGGAACTGAAAATACAGGGAATCCAGGACGGATGAGCCCTACAGGACCAGTGGTGTGAGTGGCGAAACAGGGAGGGTAAAGGGAGAAGGGGTAGGAAAGAGGGAACCGATTACAAGGAACTACATGTGACCTCCTCCCTGGGGGACAGACAACCGAAAAGTGGATGAAGGGAGACGTCGGACAGGGCAAGATATGACAAAATACCCATTTATAAACTATCAAGGGCTCATGTGGGATGGGGGAGCGGGGAGGGAGGGAAAGGAAATGAGGACCTAATGTCGGGGGTTTAAATGGAGAGAAAATGTTTTGAGAAACGATGTACAAATGCGCTTTACACAATTGATGTGTGTATCGATTGGGATAACAGTTGTATGAGCCCCTAATAAAATGTTAAAAAAGAAAAATAAATAAATAAATTGTTATGATGAGAAGATTCAAGCCTGACTTACACCTTTCTTAATTAAAAACTATGCAATCCGCCCTTATTCTGTTGACACAACTGCCTATTGATGCATGTACAAATTCGACATGAACACAATGTAGTGGACTTGGATTCACATTCTTCTAAAGGTTATCTATAGTTTGGTCCACACAGTCAAATAAAGGCATTAATATCATCAATAAAGCACAAATAAACAGCAATAATATCTTTTGTTCCAAATCCTTTTTGGAATCCTCTTGAAACTGGCATCTTTCTGTCAATATGCTATTTCAGTTACTGTTGGATAATCTTCAGAAAAAGTTTGCTTGCATGGGATATCAATGATATTGTCCTGTAATTTGCACATTCTGTTGGGATCATCTTTCTGGAAATGGGTACAAATAGAAATCTCTTCCAGTCAGATGGCCAAGTGGCTATCTTCCAAATATCCTGGCTGAGACAAGTAAGTCTTGTGCCTGATAAGCTGGTTGAAACATTTCAGTTGGAATTTCATCAATTCGTGGAGTCTTGTTTGGGGATTATGCTTGTGGTACAACTTGGCCTTTTTCCTTCAGGATCATTGGTTTTTGCTCACATGATACCTCTTGAAATGGTGGAATGCCAACTAGCTATTTTTGGTATAATGACTATGAATTTTTCCCATGTTTTTTTATGCTTCCTGCATCATTCAATATTTCACCCTTAGAATCTTTCAATATTGCAAATCAAGGCTTGAATTTTTCTTCAGTTCTTTCAGCTTAAGGTATATTAAGTTTGTTGTTCCTTTTTGGTTTTCTAACTCTAGGCCTTTGCTCATTTCATTATAATGTTTTATTCTGTTTTCTCAAGTAGTCCTTTGAAATTTCCTCTTCAGCTCCTTGATGTCATCCTTTCTTCAAAAATTCAGAATTTCTTCAAAAATTCAAAAATTCACTCACTCCCTCATTGCCATCAAATTGATGCCAAACCATAGAAACTCTATAAGACAGAGGAGAACTACCACTTTGAGTTTCCAAGATTAACTCTTTAAATGGTTTCAAACTATTAACCCTGTTGATAACAGCCTGATGAGTTAATTTAGAAACTAGATAAAACTCTTCATATTAATTTATTTCAAATCTAAATTTTAGCTTTGTATTTTTTCATGTTAAAACATCACACTTTAAAAAAATCAAAACTATTGTAAGTTGGGAAACTCTATGATTTTTTTAAAAAAGAAGATGAAAATGAAAATAAATGAAAGTCTTCTTGTACACATTGACATTCTGACAGCATAATGCCAACCTGGGCCTTCAAATAAGTACCTTACACAACTATGAGACTTCATGATTTCTCTTTATAGTTTCCTGGTGAGGGAAAAACGTACCTGTCTCATTTATTTTACTTATTTATCACAAGAGGTTTAGAATAAACAAAACAAGAGTAAGAATTTCCAAACTTTTTTTTGGTCCCACTTGCCATTAGGAACTTCTCTCACTTTATCTAACCAGGAAACATTAGTCTGCCTCATCTATATTTCATATTTTAAACATCCTTTAGTTTTCTCAATTGCTATTCAACAGGCTCTGAAATAAATCTCCAGAAGATGATATTCTTCTTCATTTCCTCTGAAGATATCACTTTTTTATGATTTGGTTTATTCAGTACCCAACATTCTCTTAAATTGAGTCCAGGTTTTAAATTCAATAGGGAATTACAGCTGTGGGAAGATCTGTCATTCTCCATACCAGTGCCAATCATTTAAGACATTAATGATTGTAGGATATTTTTGAAGTTAATTCTTGTAATAATTAAGGAAAGTTATACTTTATTCCTGAACTACTTGCAATATTTATTTTAGAATGTTTATTATTTGACTTATAAAATGTATTATAAACTATTTAATAAATAAACCCTTCTATATGAAAATTATTTTTCTCTCTTAGTTTTCAAAACGTCTTTTCTCATCCTTAACATTCACAATGCAATGAATAAGTGTTTTCTTTATTTTGCAGAAATTTAGCTGTTTTTTAATCTGAAATTTCATGAATTGGGATTGTTCTATTTATTCCTCTGTTTATTGTTTCTGTGACACATGTTTGAAATTCTTTGAGAAACATCCTACTATTGATTAACAAAAGTTATTCTTATGGTACATGACGTTCTTATTGAAACCTGAAATTTTGATTATACAATACAATGGGGTCACCAAATAAAGCTGTATTTCAAAAGAGATCATAGAGAAGCGATAGTTTCAGCAGACATGAAGAAGAATTTCATCTTCAGGAGATATATTGCCAAGTCTGTTGAGTAGCAGTTCAGAAAACTCAAGTCTGCTTAAAATATGAAATATAGATGAGGCAGAATAATGCTTCCTGCATGAATAGAGTGAGAGAAGTTCCTAATGGCAAAGGTGTGTGTGGGGGGGGGGTTGGAAATTTAATATCTAAAGCTCAACAGTAGTAACATTACCAAAAGTTGATATGTCATCATTCATTCAATAGAAGCTGTGGTTGTTACAATGACCTAGGTCAGTTCAGGAGATGGGTATATGACAAATCCAAAAACTATACTCTTAACATAAAGCCTAATAAATGCCAAAATGGATGAGAAACCTCCTCAGCCCTCCACTAACGTCTTAACCTCGAGTGTTATATGTCTCTTCTTAGACAAAGTAATTATGTAGGATATAAGGTACAGCTCTGACGGCATACAGTCAGCAGTTTGAAACTGCCAGCTGCTTGTCAGAGATGGACTAGGCTTTCGATTCTTAGAAAGAGTCACAGCCTCAGAAACTCAGTGACACTTCTGCCTGTCCTACAGGGTCACTATGGGTCAGAATTAACTCAATGGCAATGAGTTTGGAGCTTAGGATTCCACCTCATATAACTCTCACATTCTACATTGAATGGCAGTGCCAGTGATCCAAGAAGCTTAGTCCTGCAGTAGCTACGATTGTGGGTGGGAAATCTCCATACCTGCTGGTGCTGTGTATGACTCCTCCTGTCCTCCAGAGGTGTTTTCCTTTGAACTCAGGGAGTTTCTGCTTGAATCCCTCTCTGTTGGTGGACTGAGATTTCTAGGTAAATTATCCAAATTTACATTGCTCTTGGTTTCAGTTTCTTTATCGATAAATGCAGATTACAATAGCATGTGCTCGAGATTGTACTGTAAACAAAAGATAAAATATCCTCGCATCTAGGATTGCCTATACTTGAAGGTAATCAAGCGGGCATCAAGCTCAGAAGCAGCAAAGCCCTCATGGAAGAAGCACACCAGCCTATGCAACCACAAGGTGTCGAAGGGATCAGGTATAAAGTATCATCAGAACAAAAAAATCTTACCATAGTGAATGATGCGGGGAGTGCGGAGTGGAGACCCAAAGCCCATTAGTAGGCCACTGGAGATCCCCTTGCAGAGGGGTCTCGGGGAGGACATGAGCCAGTCAGGGTGCGACGTAACAACGATGAAAAATACAACTTTCCTCTAGTTCCTAAATGTTTCCTTCCCGCTCCCACTACCATGACTCAAATCCGACCTTGCAAGTCTGGCTAGACCAGAGGAGGTACACTGGTACAGATAGGAACTGAAAATACAGGGAATCCAGGGCGGATGAGCCCTACAGGACCAGTGGTGTGAGTGGCAAAACAGGGAGGGTAGAGGGAGAGTGGGTAGGAAAGAGGGAACCGATTACAAGGAACTATATGTGACCTCCTCCCTGGGGGACAGACAACAGAAAAGTGGGTGAAGGGAGACATCAGACAGGGCAAGATATGACAAAATACCAATTTATAAACTATCAAGGGCTCATGAGGGAGGGGGGAGCAGGGAGGGAGGGGAAAAATGAGGACCTAATGCCAGGGGTTTAAGTGGAGAGGAAATGTTTTGAGAATGATGAGGGCAATGAATGTACAAATGCGCTTTACACAATTGATGTGTGTATGGATTGTGATAAGAGTTGTATGAGCCCCTAATAAAATGATAAAAAAAATAGGATTGCCTATAATCTTTTTTTAATGATTAAGAGGTGTCACTAAACAAAAGAAATTATCATTTCTTTTCATTATCATTACAAAGCCTCAATACAACTCTTGGCATCAGTATCAAGTAGCAACAATACCTTCCTGAACAAAACATTTCTTAAACTGTTAAACTCAGATTTTAAACTGGAGTGACACTCATGTGAAGTAGAGATTTATTAACAATTATTCACAGAAAGGTCAAGCTTTACAAAATTGCAAATAAAGGTCAAAAAAGGAACTTAACATTCTTTTGTCAGCTGGACTCTGAAAGCAACGAAGAATGCCCTGTGAACAGTGTGGTAGGCTGTTCTACTTTCTTGTAATGGTGTGATCCAGAGACTCTTTCAGATTGCACAAAGGACCATTGACTCTGTTCACTTTTACACAGTTTTCATGTGTTACAACTCTTACCACCCACGGGTCATTTTGCAAAGTATACAAAATAAAGGAAGAAATTTCACATTGAATATCTGGCCTTTAAAATTGTTTGCATTAAATGCATTACAGTATACACTATCCAAACTAAATAGATCATAGCATTTTACTCCTCTCAAATACTTTTTTATTATTATTTGTATCAACTCGTGTACAAATCTGTTTCACTAGAAATTTTTCTTTCTCACAGAAAAATAAAACTATATTTTAAGGACAGAAAGCGGCACGAGTCGCCAGCTTCTCCACCATAAACAGGTGATTTATAAACATTCACTGGTTTTTACTTCTTTGTTGAAGTCAGAGCATGCTGACATCTAATTATAGAAATTATTTAGTACTTGAAGGATTTATGAAAAAAAGTTGGGGAAGGATTTGTACCATTAAAGAAGCCATAGTTTCTTATCCTGTGTATGTCCCTGGGTGGGCAGAGACAGCTTGCACTGACTGCTCCCCTGAAGCTGGCAGCGAGAATTCAGGAGTGGTACTGCTGAAGATCTGCTCCCAGGAAGACAGCGGCTGAGGTCACTTCATGGACTACCGTATATACTCATGTATAAGCCGTTTCCAGCACATTGTTTATGCCATATTTGTGGTAAAATTAGGTGCCTCGGCTGATATTCAGGTTGGTTTATACTCAAATATATACAGTAATTCTTCACAGTAACATCTGAATCTGAATCAACTCAATGGCAATGTTTGTTCCTCTGTAGCTTTATCTCCTCCTTTATCTTATATCAGAGTCACTATGCTTTAATAGAGTATCATTTATACCTGAGGCTTAGCTCACGCTGTTCATCCTCCCCATAACCTCCCTATTATAATTCAAGACTTATCTGAATCCCCCCGTGTTCAGCTCAATAACTATTTCATGAAAAAGGTGTCCTCACTCATTTTTCTAAAGATCTAGGTTACAGAGCTGGGGACCTTGTTTGTCAGGAAGCAGTAATATCAGGATAATTCCTCTGCTTCTCCACCCTCAGATTATTCCACAGCGACCATTATTTTATTTTACTTCTCTTCCTGGAGCTTCTGTTAGCATACACTGTCTCCCCAAATCAGTGTTTTTAATTATTTATAATGATAAGTGTTTCTAAGTAGGATTAATGCACCAGCACTCAAAGCCAATTCCCTGGCTCCCCAAGGAAACTTCCTTCTCCCACATTGTACTTAGCTTTTTAGACTCAGAAAGTATCCTCTAGTTAACTATGCTTGGCTTCTCAACTGCTGGCTGTTACCGTTTTTCTCTTGTTCCTATTAGCTAATTGTAGAAAGAGGATCCGATCTTTTCGTAATGTTATTGCTGAAATGCACTCTTGAGTGCTTGGTTGACTTGTTGGAAGGGGTTCTGAGGAGCACTCCCTTGAGCTAGCCACACCATTGGGAAAACAGGCTTCCTGGACAAAGAGCTCATTGCCTCGCAATCCTTTGCACTTTTTCTTTGTATGCTGGGTGTTCTTTCTGAAACGGACAAACACCTTGTCTCTTCAATGACAGATAGAAAAGCGGTCTAATTGCATTTCAGACTTTCTTCACAGAAATTTTTTAGAAGTGCTAAAAATCTGAAGAATGGACCAAATGTCAAAGAATACTATGTCTCTACCTCTTCCGCTTTCTATTATCACTGCGAGTAGATTGCATAACCCCAATGTGCCAGAAAAAGGAGCTCACAAGCACCTTCATCACATGGCTTCTGCTATCGACCAGCTCTTCCCTAATTCTACCCAATAATTCTTTCTCTATCGGTCCATATTACCCCCGTCACCTTGTGCATCACGATCCTCCTTCCCATCCTCTTTATCGACTTTGTGCTCCGTTGTTTACTACTTAAGGATGTGCTTTTGGTATTCATAACACATCAAATGTTTCCATGGAATAAAGCTGTGTTTATTTCTATTCATGAGTCTGAACATATGACATAACTGCTAGGTCATAGAAAAATATTGCTGCAGGTCAGAATGCCGGGTTTTAACCCTTCATTCTGTCACCTGTCTAATGATAAACATTTTGGTTCATTATTTAATTTATCTAAGGCTCTGTTCTGTTATCTCTAAAAGAAATGAATAGTATCTTTTTCACCCCATTGGAATTAAATGAGAATATGTGAAATATTCTTTGTAAGTTTACCAGTAACAAGTAAGTATCTAGTCAATGCTCATTTACTTTGATGCCACCGTTGTGCCTCTTCTTCGTTATTTCCATCCCGTTCATGCCAGCTGCCCTTTTCATTCATTCCATTACCTAAAATTGTAAGCCTACTTTCGAACAAAACATCACTCCACTAGACAATTACCATATACATTTACCTTGAAAACCCCTTTTGGCTATATCCTTTCTATTTGAGGCTGAGCGTCTGTGTGGATAATCTAAGTGAGTTTTCTAAGAAGTCCTCTTCTCTACCAGTGTCTTAGAAGTAGATTCTTAAGATGCATTGATTGAATAAGTATTTTACGTAGATTATTTGTATCAAGTTACGCCACACATTTTGAGTATAAGCATAAGAATATGAGTGTAATTTCCTGCCATCAGGGTGAACTCATCTATGTACTCATTAAGTCACTTACAACCTTACTGGGCAGTGAACTATGAGCATGGTCCACATTGAGGAAGATTAAAGATGGAATGGTTATACTCTACGGGGCTAGTGAAATTTATACTACAGTGTAGGATGTAGCAAACAATCTGAAAGGGCTAAGAAGTAAATATTTTAGACTCTAGGTTCTCTAGTTATTGTTAGCAATGTATCAACTCTGCCATTGTGTTAGAAAAGTAGCCATAGATAGTATGCAAATTAGCGACTATGGATGTGTTCCAATAAAACTTTATTTGCCAAAATGCTCTTAGGTATGTAACCAAATATAAGAATTATCATTAGCTTCATTTTCACATATTTAAATATTGTTCACAATTTAAAGAATACTGAGATGAATCTATCTTGGGGTCAACTATGAGAAATATTATTGATAGAGGAGGCAAAAGGAAATTGAAAGAAGGACAAGAAGTTATATTTGAGCAGATAGTTTCAGTTTGGGTTTTGTTTTATTTTTCCAAGAGCTTAATTAAATCTTGCTTTTAAAAAAATAGCTGTCTTGCTCCTGGTATGGCACACAGATATATTGCCTTCCTGGACTCAAAATGTGAAACAGCGAATTCTTTTCATGCCGATGAGGATGATGGACAGGTTCTCAGGAAGCTTTTGTATTGTTTTGTTTTCTACCTGAGGAAAATTTTAACAAAGGGTCTTTTAGAAACACCCCTAAGATCTGGGTTCTAAAATCATGTTTTACTGGCAGAATCATAACTTTGATCTTTGCTCTGAGTTAATTTCATTTTTTCAAAAGTCTTTAACAGGAGAGAGAGGAGGTCAGAAAGTTTTCCTTATTGAACACATTTCAACTTGGCTCAGAAAAATTTCTTCAAATTTCTATCATCATTTATATATATATATATACACACACATTCATAATTTACCATATAAATTTTAAATAAATAAGATGATACTTCCATCATTCGGTTTTAAAATTTATCTCACCATATCTACAGGTATATTTTTATTTGCAACATCAACAAATGCCAAACGTATTGCAAAACTTTACTATACAACATAGTTCACCTTTAATCCAGTACCCAATAACAATTTTTTCCTGTCCTTTCAGTTCACACTAACAATCGTCTTGAAGTCATTATATATTCAGCTTCATCTAATATAAAGTCACGTCATGCATTTTTATTTTCCTTAAATGTTATACCAGTTATGGTACATATTCATGTTTCTGTTAGCTATTCCTGCATAAATAAATAAATAAAGCTGAAAATACTACCCACACTCAGCTATTTAAAATAAAAATATTTTATTATCTCTGTGTTCTGTGGATTGACTTGGCTAAGATATACAGTTCTGTTCCATTGATTTAAGCTACTGCTGGATATTTGATGGGTTTAGCATATCAAAGATAGCTGATAGTTGGGGCTGGCTATTAGATGGTAGTTCGGCTGATACGGTCTCCAAGTGCGTCTACATATGACGTTTTCTTTAGCTTGTAACTTTCAAAATTAGTAGCTATGTTCCAAGGAAATGTTCCAAACAAATGTTATCAATTGTGAAGAAGCTGAGCTGCCAGTACTATGGGAGCCTATGCCTAGACTTGAACTGTGTAACTCCTGCCATCTTCTATTAGTTACAGCAGGCAAAAAGCCTGGGCAGGCTCAGGTAAGGAAATAAACTTCACTGTGGAGAGACAAAGAACATTTTGGCAATCTTTCTCCCAACAAGGCCCTACTTTTAAGAAATGAACTAAGTAAATACTTGCCTTTCAGAGTTTGCACTATAGTCAAGGACACAGACAGATATATGTATGTATATAAGTTACAAGGCATAGTAAGTTAGGTATTGATATGGGTTTTTTTTTGCTATTGACTTTTAAAAATCATTTTATTGGGGGTTCGTACAATGCTTATCACAATCCATACATACATCCATTGTGTCAAGCACATTTGCACATTTGTTGCCATCATCATTCTCAAAACATCTTTCCACTTGAGCCCCTGGCATCAGCTCCTCATTTTTCTCCTTCCTCCCCATCCCCCCCTCCCTCATGAACCCTTGATAATTTACAGGTCGTTATATTTTGTCATATCTAACAGTGTTCAACATCTCCCTTCACCCACTTTTCTGTTGACCGACCTCCAGAAAGGAGGTTATATGTAGATCCTTATAATCGGTTCCCCCTTTCTGACCCACCTTCTCTCCACCCTCCTGGTATCACCCCTCTCACCACTGGACCTAAAGAGTTCATCTGTCCTGTATTACCTGTGTTTCCAGTTTCCATCTGTACCAGTGTACATCCTCCAGTCCAGCTGGATTTGTAAGGTAGAATTGGGATCATGATAGTAAAGGGGGAGGAAGCATTTAAGAACTAGAGGAAAGTTGTATGTTTCATCATTGCTACACTGCCCCCTGACCAGCTCGTCTCCTCCCTGAGACCCTTCTGTAAGGGGATGTCCAGTTGCCCACAAATGGCCTTTGGGTCCCCACTTTACACTCCTCCTCATTCACAATGATGTGAGTTTTGTTCTTTGATGCTTGATACCTGATCCCTTCGACACCTCATGATCACACAGGCTGGTGTGCTTCCTCCATGTAGACTTTGATGCTTCTGAGCTAGATGGCCACTTGTTTACATTCAAGCCTTTAAGACCCCAGACTCTGTATCTTTTGATAGCCAGACCATCAGCTTTCTTCATCACACTTGCATATGCCCCCATTAGTCCTCAGCAATCATATCTGGAAGGAGAGCACACAGTGATATGATTTTTCCTTCTTTGATTCATGAAACTGGATCCCTTCAACACTTCGTGATCTCACAGGCTGGTGTGCTTCTTCCATGTGGGCTTGGTTGCTTCTCAGCAAGATGGCCGCTTATTTATCTTCAAGTCTTTAAGACCCCAGACACTATATCTTTAAATAGCTGGGCACTCTCAGCTTTCTTCACCACATTTGCTTATGCACCCATTTGTCTTCAGTGATCATGTCAGGAAGGTAAGAATCATGGAATGCCAGTTTAATAGAACAAAGTGTTCTTGCATTGACAGAGTACTTGAGTGGAGGCTCAATGTCCATCTAGAACCTTAGTACTAAACCTATAAATATATGCACATAGATTTGTTTCCTCATTCTCATAAATAAATATACTTACACATGTACATGCCTGTATTTAGACCTCTATAAATGCCCTTTACTACCTAGTTCTTTCCTCTATTTCCTTTTATTTTCCTTTTGTCCCACTATCATGGTCAGCCTTCATTTGGGTTTCAGCATTTCCCCTTGGTTACATTACCCTTGTTCAGGCCCTACCAGGCCTCCTACACCCTCTTCACTGCCGATTTTGGACTACTTGTTGTTCCCTTGTCCCTGAGTTTGTTAACACCACTTCCTACTCCCCCTCTAACCTTGTCCCCCCAAACAGTCAGCCTGGTTGTTTTGTGCTCCCTTCTTGATTCGCTCCATTTTGGAGGGATCAGACCACACTGCTTCCCCACCAGCCTGCTCCAGTAAAGGGACAGCATGAAAAGTATTGTTGTCATTTGCCCAATCCCTTCTGTGTCCCATTAGCACCCAGCAGGGACATCATTCTCTGAGCATCCTGTGCCAAATGGGGCTCAGTCCCACTCTCTTTCTCTTCCTCCCTCCTGACCTGCCTCCCCATCAGTGTGGCATGCTGGGCTCTCTCCCCAACCTTCTCTCTGCCCAACCCACTTCCAGGGAGGGAGTTATTTTCGCTCTGGTTAAGGATATATTGATATGTTTTATGGAGGAAAGAAGAGAAAGAGATTTGAGTAAGAGTTATATTTTGATGGGGTTGCAGGGAAGACACATAATGTTTATGTAAGTCAGGACCTGAAGGAATAAGAGAGTAAATAAATAGGTATTATAAAGGGACTTATGGTAGTTTATTGTGCCAACTATGTCAATTGAATCATGTGGGCAAAATTTGATCAGATTGCAGCTTGATTGGAGCACACATGAGATAAATGAAGATGACCGGTATCCCATCTCTTTCTGGTCCCTGGTCATTGGACCGGCGTGCTGCTGCTTTAGCTAGTTCTCTGCCTCAACCTGTGTGCTACACTACCTGTAGGCCAAGCCAACCCATGTACCATGTCACTAGAGGTTCTGGTTCCTTTGAGACCTGCTTCGCCATGCTGCTGCTGCATACATCCCTTGAGCTTGAGGCTAGTGGATTCTGTCATCCTGCATTGCTTAATGTTGAGGTAGCATCGGGTCTGCTTTGCTAAGCTCCTGAGCTTCTGACTGTTGCTGACCCACCTTGTTGTCTGCTGCCTGTTGGGCAGTCTCTGACTGCCTTACCTGAAGGAAGATTCAGCTGTCTGCTTCCTTGACCTTGAACCAGACAGACCACATGAGTTGAAGGACTTCCAGTATATTAACTGTTCCACTAAAATGAGTTGAACTGAGCCCTTGGTACTGGTTTGTGGACTGATTATCTGTTATATTCCTTCTCGCTCTATAGACCTATCCTTTTATATATAAAATCCCAAGTGTTCTGGTTTTGTTTCTCTAGAGAATCCTGCTGAACACAGGACCTTTCCAGATAGAATATATACACAGGCCAGTAGATGACAGTATATCTACTCTCTGCTCTGTTCAAGTAATGGCATTGAGGTTTGTGAATTAGACAAAGTTTACAGAGCGTTAAGTCATGTAGTGCATGTCCATCAGAAAAGACATTGGTTTTACTCATAATGGGAGAGAAATTCATTTCAGGATTTTGAACAGAGATAATAGACTTAAATGCCAATATTGCTGTTCTAGTTCCTGGCTATAGAATGGAGTATTTTTTAAAAGTCCAATATTTTTAATTCCATTTTCCTATAAACACTTTGGAGCTCCCTTTTATATTCTGACATTAGAAAGAAAATAGGAAAACAAGTGAGCAAACTCATAGTAATGCCATTAAGTAATGATTATAACTTGGATTAAGGAGCTACAAGTGGCCGGGCAGTTATATAGTAGATAGTGAGTATATATTGAAAGCCCAGTTAGCAATATTTTTGAGAAATTGGATATGGAGTATCATAGAATCAGGATAAATTGATAGATTTATAGATTATAGTCTGAGTTACTAGAATAGAATGGGATTTACTGAATGGGGGTGACAGTGAGAGATACAGATTTGAGGGACAGAATGAAGGGTATTTTAAAAGGTCTACATGATATATTGAGATGTCTGTTAAATGTGCAAGTGGTGATGTTGATTAAACAGTCGGATACACTAGAATGAACTTCAGCTGATAGGTCCATACTGGAGATACACACATGGGAGCCATTTGGTAGTGATGGTGTTGTATCCAGTCTCTGAGACTGCAATGATTCATGCTCTGGGTATACATTCTCTAGAGTATTCCCACTCCCAAAATGAATCAAAGCAAACTCACATGTCCAATAAAATTTGGGATAAATAAAAGTACATAATTGCTATGGCTAGATCATAAATAGACCTACAACATGCATCTTTGTACTTCCCATTGATTGCACTGGAAGAGCCAGATTCCTCATCATGAGTTGATTCAATGAGTCCCATAAAGAACCCAAAGTCCACAGCAACTTGCTAGCCATTCTTATAAGCCACCTTTGTAATTAATCCTCTCGCCCTACATCTGATAGTATCCTCAGGAAACACTTTGGGCCATAACTTCACTTTTGAAATAATGGCCTTCAAAGCAATAAATAATAATATAGTTTGCTTAATGTTTTCTAACATCCTCTGGACATATTACCAGGATAAAACAGCCCCTGAAAAAGGACATCATGCTTGGAAAAGTGAAAGAGCAGAGAAAAAGAAGACCCGCAAGGGATGAATGAGCACAATGGCTATGACAACTGGCTAAGTCCTAACAACTGTGATGATAGTGCAGGACCACGTGCTGTGGCCCTGTGTTCCACATAGTGTCGCACCCATCGGAACCAACTCAGTGCCACACACAACAACAGCCAAACCTATTGTTTTAAGCAGTTAAGCTTTGAGCTCATTTGTTTGGTAGAAACAAAGTGTAAATACACGTACTCATACAAATGTTGGTAGCAGACATAGGTGCTACCATAAAGTACAGATGTAAAACTGGGATTCAGTTATAGACAAAAGATGGAAGGATCAGAAGAAGGCTGCTAGTGAAATCATAAGGGGCATAGAAAAGAAGGTTAAAGCCACAGCCTTCAGAAAGGTGGACATTACTTAAAGGCAAGTGAGGGTTATGTTTTTGGAAGCTACAGAAAAGGCAATTGGTGCTATGTATTGGCAGCCAGTTTACTGGCATTGTCATTCTTGTAATGTAGGAAATAAAAACTGTATTTAATGAATAGGATGAATTAGCTAAAGATATTTCTTAGCAGAACATTCAAGGTGTCAACTTATAGCTTCTCATTGTCTTATGCAATAAAGAAAAAAAGTTAAGCTAATGGAATAACTGTTAAATATAAAGAATCCAATCTAATCTGGTCCAAACAAAAATACATCCAATTCTTATTACTCCTGAATTGATATTTCACCAATTGAAAGGTTTCAATAAGCTGATGAACCACTGAAAATACTCACCCATCTATGCCAAGAAATTCAGAAGAGAAATAGTTTGCCAATTGACTGGAAGAGATCCATATTTGTACCCATTTCAAAGAAAGGAGGCTCAATAGGATGAGTACATTATAAAACAATATTATTGATATAACACACCAGTAAAATTTGGCTGGAGATCATCTAACAATCATTATAGCGATATATTGACAGGGAGTTGCCAGAGATTCAGGAAAGATTCCAAAGAGAATGTGGATCATGGGATATTATTGCTGTTGTCATGTGGATCTTAGCTGAAACAGAGTATACCAGAAAAGTGTTTATTTCAGTTAGACTGAGTATGCAAAGGCATTTGACTGTATGGATCATAAAAAACTATGGGTAGCCTTGAGAAGGATGGAAATTCCTGAACATCTAAGTTTGCTCAATCAGAACTTGTATATGGATCAAGAGGCAGGTGTGTAAACAGAAGGAAATATCACATCATTTAAAATCAAGAATGGTGTGCTTCAGGGTTGTATCCTTCCTCCACACTTATTCAATCTGTGTGCAGAGAAAATAATAAAATAATCCACATTATATGAAGAAGAATGCAGTATCAAGATTTCAGAATGGCTTATTAACAAACTGTGATATATACACAACTTTACTTGCTGAAAGTGAGGAGGAATTGAAGCACTTGCTCATTAAGATCAAGGATTACAACTTTTAGTATGGATTAAAATTCAATAAACATAAAACCAAGATTTTCACGAATGTACCAATAGGTAACAATGACAAATGGAGAAAAGATTGACATTGCCAGTGATTCATTTTGCTTGGATCCACAATCAATGCTCATGAAAGGAACAGGAGAAAGATCAAATGACACCTTATATTGGGTACATCTGCTTGACAAGACCGATTTACAGTGATGAAAAACAAGAATATTACTTTGAAGACTAAGATGGGCTGGACCTCATATGCCTGTAAGCGACCTCATACGCATGTGAAAGTTGAACACTGAAGAAGGAATTGATGCATTTTAACTAAGGTGCTGGTGAAGAATGTTGAAAGTACCATCGACTGCCAAAAGAGTAACACATCTGTCTTGGAAGAAGTACAGCCAGGATGCACTTGGAAGCAAGGATGGTGAGACTGTCTCAATGGTCATATTATCAAGAGAAGCCATCCCAGAAAAGAACATCTTGCTTGGTCAAGTACAAGGGCAGTAAAGGAGAGGAAGTCCCTTGATGAGATGGATTGACACAGGGACAGCTATAATGGGCCCAAACATTAAAAAAAAGGGGGGGTGAGGATGGTGCAGCCCCAGACAGAGTTTTGTTCTGTTGTGTATGTGGCCGCTATGAGTCTGGACTGACGGTACAGCATCTAACAACTACTACCTACCTCTCCAGGAAAACCATGCTGAAAACAAGAAACGACGACCAGTGGTTTGAATTCACACCGAAATACTATGAGGAAAGAAGTAGGTGAGTTTCAAAACTTTCTTTTGAGTTTTCATAAAAATTTAAAGTTGTATCTCAAGCAAACAAACAAAAAAAACTAAAGATATGAGAAGCCTGCTTCATAGACCCTTTCCATTACATAACAGTTCTGAAAATAATTTTAATGTGTTGCCTTACAGCAGCCTCATAGAAAACCCCAGGTAAAAAGGAATCGGTCATTCAGTAATTTGTTGCTGGATGTGGCTTTTTAAAAATTTGGTAAATTCCTGATAACATTTATTGGAGAACCATAATATGTTTGTTTGGATTGGATTTTGAAGATAATACTGCCTGTGACAAAGGAGGCTTAAATAATACAAAATAAAAGGAGGATCAAAATATCATGATCTGGAAGCAGGCTGGAAAGACTACGCAGATACAAGCATGAGCCAGATCTTATGAAAAGGAAGACTTAGATTATAGAACCAAGCTCCCCAACAGGGAAAATAAAATTAGTATCAAAATGAATCCATCCCAAACAATAGGAATAAATTTTCACTGAGAGTTGAAAACATGCATCCAGCTCTATTTCAGATATTTTTTTGGTAGTGTTCTATTTCTGTGTTTCCTAGTTCCCCCTTTTGGAAAAGGAGTTCTTCGACAATTATTCTATGACTGTTCCACCTACATCAGCCCCACAATGGCCTACATCAGCCCTCTTGGCTGTCCAAGGGGAAGATAACTTGCTGCATTAGTTGATAGGTCTTAAGATCATTAGGAATGTTCAATAAAGACATAGACTCTATAAAGTTAAGTGAGGAGCCATATTTGTACTTCAACCGGATTTAGGTGGTGAGATCCTTGGCTTTGAGCATCATGGGGGGTATTTTAGAAAGAGCAAACACACTTGGCATGTGGGTTAGACATGAGCCTTGATAACCAGCCCCAATTTGACCCAAGTGACCTCCTGGTATACATGCTTTATTTGATCCTTTCCCACACTGAATTATGAATGGCATATATTAAAAGTAGTGCAGGTGAAGTTGTATGACTTTTTGTAGGCTATAAAGGACACTGACAGGTCTTCCTTGACCTCATAGATTATTTTCTGGGTTAATTTCTTATGGTCGCCATAACTAAATGCCAACTGGGGATGACTTGAGAAACAAAAATTTGTTTTTTCACAGTTATGGTGGTTAGAAATTCAAATCAGGGATTTAGTTTTATGAATTCCTTCCAAATTTCTAAGAAAGGAACTGTGTCATTTCGCTCTCCTAGCTTCTGGAAGCTTTCAGCAATCATTGGTATCCCTTTGATGCTATTAGGTACATTTTCACAGGATAACTTCCCCATATGAAAGGCTGCCTCCATGTCTGTGATCCCCGTTCGTAAGATAGCGCTCAGGAGAGGTTAGCACATCAACTCTCAGCAACAGGTCTACACTGTATGACATTGGGTCACTGAGGCAGAATTGACTCAGTGGCAGTGAGTAACTCCAGTAGTGTCTCATAAACTGATAACATCTTCAAAGAAAGACTTTACATCTAAACAAGGTTCCCATCACCAGGACAAGCAATCCATTTTTAGCATATCTTTTGAAAATTCCCAATTTAAACCAGAAGATTTGCTGTCAGAGAGGCTAGCAGTTTTGTCATGGAAACATTTAAGAAGTCCTTATGGAACGTAACAGAGGATTTTCCCCAATAATGGTGGCAGCTTGCCAGCCATGTACGTGAGCTAGCTGCAAAGTGAATTTTCACCCTATTTAAGTCTTCAGATGACACCTAACCCTTAACTTCATAAGAGGCCCCAGATCAGAACTACTTAATTGAAAAATTGTAAGAGAAAATAAATGATGATTGTCATTTTAAGCTACTGAATTTAGGAGGGGTTATTCGTTATACAAAGACAGATATGTATCACATAAACAATTTTAAAAGCTGAGACTGTGAAACCACCAAGTATATATAGACACAAATCACTCATCAAATAATTTATCCTAGATGTGCTTCATCATTTAAGCATGGAACAGATAAAAACAAATCATCAATAGAGACTTGAGCCAGCTGATTGGGACATCCTGGATACTGAGGAAAGTGTTTCAAAGGAGAAAAAGGGCCTACTGTATCAAATGCCACTATGGGACAAGAAGAATGAGGGTTGAACACCAGATATTTCAAAGTAAAGTTTATCAGTCTTTAATTAGTAAGATATGATCAATATAGGGAAAGTCTATGGAATTTGGTATAAGAAAATTTAGAAGAGAAATTAGAATCAGAAAGCAGGGGCCACTGTTCCAAGTTTTTTTATATGGGTATGGTAATCATCTAATCTGGTGTCAATTTAAGGATTAAGAGTGTAGGGGTGGAGTCTAGGCTGTTAATCTGGAGATAGCCAATGAGACTTCTGTGGGCATAGTCTTCTCTTCAGAATTCTGGGAAATCTGGTACTTCCTCCTTGGAGGCGGAAGACACCTCTCTCTCTCTGCTACTCCCTGGGAGACATTGCAGAAGACACATGGATGCAGCCAGACCTCAGAAGCTGGAGAAGCCGTGGAGAGACCCTTGCCAGCACTGAGATACTTAAAATGCCACTGGAGCCAAAGACTTTCTACCCACTGGCTTGTGAACGTCCTGCATTTGGCTTCATTGCATGTGTTTTGTGAGTCTGAAGAGGACTTTATAGATTGGTATCAGACATATGGGCTAATATCAGACTTATGGCCTTGGACTGGGCTGGATTGGGATGTTTTCTCAATGTTCAATTGCTCTTGTATATAAATCTCTTTCTTATACACATATGTGTGTCCATAGATTTGTTTCTCTAGTCTATCCAGACTGACACATTGGAAAAGAGATAAATGAGGTAGTAACATGAGCACACCTATAAGCCAAAAAGCCAAACGCCTTGCACCGAGTCCATTCTAACTAATACAACCCTATAGGACAAGGTACAACTCCCCTTTTGGGTTCTGAGACTCAAAATCCTTATGGGAGTTTTTCTTCTGTAGAACGTTTGGTGATTTCAAACTGCTGACCTTGTGGTTAACGGTCCAACTCATGCTCCTTCAAACTACACTGTCCCAGAAACACATAAACACTATTGCAGCTTCTCTACAAAATACACAGATTCAAACACCCTGGGAAAGAAAATACTATATATATTCTATATTGGAAAATCAGTCCAGCACTGATAAGAAAAGTAAACATAGATGAAACAGCAGTTGCTCATATACCTTTCTAAATAATGTACCTGACTGGGAGCCCCCCCACTGATTCACACCATCATAGAATTTCCACAAAAAGCAGAAACAGAGCCAGAGAAACAGTAATAATATGATGAATGTGCTATAATATTGTGTCAGACAACTGTTATATTGCTTCTTCTTATCATTGAAAAATTAATCAGGAAGGAAGGAAGGATGATACTTGAATCTTAAAAAATATCATCCTGCTTCTATGCCACCTGAAATCACTATATGGCTGATCGATTATTTAAGATATTTAAGAATAAAGAGAAATTAGTTTGTATGATTATTATTACTAAATTATAAGATGGAAAAGATAGCAGAATTTTGGAATTAGAATATAAATACATGAGTAAAATATTCAACCATATATAGGAATAAAGAATAATAAATCTGTGTCATGAAGCAGTGTCATTTTTTAGTGGAAATGACAAATGGATATGAGTTATCATCTTGACTTGCCACTTACTAGCTTTATCATCCTGGATCTAACCATCATAGCTTCAGTTTCCATACCTAGACATGATGGGAAATTATAACTCCCAGAAAGGGCCATAGTAAACTTTAGTAAAAATAAAAGGAAAGTACCAGACATGATACTTACCATAGGATGGCTTATCATGGTACTCACCATAGGATGGGTTATCCAAAAGAGGAGCAAGAATGGAGAAAATTGATACAGTGACCACATTATAATTTTATCTATGACTAAAGATAACCCATACTCGACAATTTTACTTACTGTTTCTTTTTGCTCAACACAGTATTATGAAAGATTTTTTTTCCTCTTACAGTCTTTCTTTTGCATTTGCTATATCACAGAATTTACACTCAAGCTAGGTGGGACTGGATGATAAGGTTTTTGAGGAGAGCAGCTGGGCCTCATTCATTTTTAAAGTCATGGCAACCAACACAATGCCTGGAACTTAATAAGTTTTTCATGGGTGCTTGATGAATGAATGAATTATACTTCTACATATATTCTCTTTCATTTTCATGCGTGCAGTGAACAAATAAAATCTAAAAGGGGAAAGGCGTATTACAACTTTCCAAAAAGAAAGGCACAGGATAAAATGATATATAAAGGATATTTGTTTAGAAAGCCTATTAAGGATATATGTTGATTAAGTCCACAAGGTTAATTTTCTTAGTTACCTTGTTGTACCCTGACAATAAAAGTGGTTCTTCACAGTAAACTTGCTACTATAAAAATCTAGCTCTTATTCACTGGGAAATTAGCAGACAGACTTGGCACAGTTTTTAATAGAAATGTCATCAGTAGACTATCTTTATAGGGGGTGCACTGCCATCACTAAGCATCCACTTAGGGGGTGAGGCCAAGTTGGCAGGCAAACGTCCAAAAGCATTCACACACCCCCAGTGACAGTGAGAGAATGAACAATGTTCCTAGGAAGAAGATGCCTGTATCAGTCTAGGTACTTTAGAGAAAAAAATCCACAACAACTCATGTATAAGAGAGTTTTATGTAAAGAAAGTGTGCATCACGAAAACATCCCAACCCAATGCTGCCCAAGCCCACAAGTCCAACATTCACCCATTAACCCAACACCAGTCCACAAAGTCCTCCACCTCACAAAACAGAGGCAATGATGCCGACTGCAGGAGGAAAGCTGAGTCAATGAACAAATAAGCATCTCAGCACTAGCAGGGGTCTCCTCACGGCTGCTCCAGCACCCAGGGATGCATCGGGATAGGTCCATGTGGCTTCTCCTTGGGGATGTCTTGTAGGAAGTCAATCTTGCAAGCTGAAGCAGGGAACTACTAAGGCAGCTGCACCCTGGTGCGACCATCACAAAGCAAGAGACCAAGAACTAGAAAGGTGAGGCTCACCACCCATTTATCCCTCTGCCTTTCAATTAGCCCCACATGTGATTATCAGCCAGGTTGGCACAATTAATTGACTCAATGCCCTTCAGATGTCCTAGGATTTTAAAAGTGAAAGTTGCTCATTTTATATCCATTTAGTCTGCTGAGGTACCGTAATTTGCCAATAAATGCCTTTACCACCATCCACCAATGGGAAGTCACACTGAAACTTTTAATTGAAGGGTAGGTTCCCTTTGTCATCAGACAAAATAAACTCAACAGCTTCAAGTGAAAGCCCTAAGTAGTTCCAGATTCTTATGTGTCAGAACATTTTCTTTATAATCTGGCTCCTTATTTTATCCATGTAGCTCTGCATCCTGGTATTCTTCTTCTTAAAATGTGGTCCAAGATTTTGCAGGTACTTGTACATTGTAAAATAGCCATGCTGTTACTGGGTGCCATGCAGACAATTTCCAAGTTCAGTCCCCTAGAACTGCCCCATAGCACTTCCTAGGCTGTAATCTCTGTGGGAACAGACAACCAGGTCTTTCCTCTCATGGAGATTCTGGTGAAATGGAGCCATCAATCTTTCATTCAGCAACTGAGGCTTAACAATTATCCCATCGTGATTCCTGTAAGTATGCATAAATATACATCTGTGATTTTGTATATACATCTCCCTCTTTCTGGAGCATCTTTCTTCGTTGGTTCCTCTGGACCATCTCTTAATAGGCTAAAATCAGAGTTCACTTCCACTGTAATAATTTATATAACTTGTTGTACCATTTTGCTCCTTGGAGTGCATACTTTGGACCATGTGTTAGGCTGAGTTTTCTTTGGACCGTGTGTTAGGCTGGGTTTTCAAGAGAAATAAATTGATGACATTCATATATGTATAATAAAGAAGCATAACAAGAAAGAAATTCATATCAAGAAATTGGCTCACTCAGTTGCAGGGAGGCAATTCCAGTCCTACTCCAGTCTCTCGGTCACATGCTAAGCTTGAGCTGCTTCCTGACTCCTGCAGCTGCTGGTTCTGGGAATTAATAGTTCTAGGGCTAACAGACCATATGGCAGGGCACTGGGCTATGTACCAAGGAATCAGATGCTGCATTGAAGCCTATAAGAGATAGAAAAGAGCCAGTTCTCCACAGTCTAATTATATATATTAAATAGCCCGCATCTCCAAGGAGACTGCATCGGGCTGTGATCTGCAACTTATAGGGGAGGCCGGACTGTCACACTATTGATAATCCTGATCCAGTCAAGTTGACACAAAAGCTATCATAGACCATAATATATTTCTCTAGATAAAGCTCTCATATTTAAACTTACTTACTTAGTCCATCTCTGTCCCTTGATATATTATAATACCTGTGCTATTTTTGTATAACAAGATCCTAGGATAGTAGTAGATATATAAATGTGAATTTACATACTCAGGTGAATTTGGTGTCTAAAAACCTATAAGAGGGCTTCAATAAGTTCATGTAAAAATATCACTGTTTTTCAATTCCATTTTTCCATGAAGTTTTGGAAGCCTCATATCTAAAGAAGTTTTCAAAAGGTAGAAAAATTGTCATTTTAATTTTGCTAGAGATTATAATAAGACATGCATCCATAGAGCAATAGTACTTATTATGGATTAAATCATATTTTATGATAAAATTACATTTTATAACAAAATCATAGTTTATAAGAAGCCAAAACATGTTATAATATTTTGTCTGCAGTATATGGGTTGGGATAGTGTCACATGGAGTCAGCATTGACTCAGTGGCATTGAATTTGGTTTTGAGAATTTTTATTATTGATCATTTAATCATTGAATCATTTAATCAACATCTACTCTAAGTAAAATGCCTTATGCATGATATCCACAATCCTACCAATAAATGCAAGAAAGAAAAATACATGTGGATCTGTACTATACAATATCTGCTGTGACTTAATGGAAATATAAACACATGCTTCTGGAATTAAGAAAGAAAGAAATTGATGGTTACTAAGGGATTTTAATAAACCTTCCCTAAGGACATTCTTTTTAAAGAGAATGTTGGTGTTGGACTTATAATTTATGTGAAGGAGATGGGAACAGGTAAAAACACTGCCAATTGATCATTGAAGCTATGTTCTTGGAAGAAATAGTATTCTGCTTGATAACCATTTACCAAATCCTTACCAAGAGAACTAACTTCTGTTTACCCTTCCCTAAAAAAGTCCTTCCAAAGAAGCAAAATCTTTTCCCCATTGGAGATTCCATTTTGCCTGCTTTTTATCAAATCCTCCTCTTTCAACAAGATTGGCAAGGGTGAGGAATGCAATTTGGGTCCATGGAACAAGAAGCAATAACTGTCTAAGACTTCCAGGAAAGTGTCGTTCTTTCTTTCGTTCTTTCTTTCTTTCTTTCTTTCTTTCTTTCTTATTTTTTTGTAAGTAAGCAAGTTAGTTCAGATTCCAGTATTTGAAAATGTCATTCATGGAAATACTTCAGCCAAGTTTTAAGCATGAAGAGAACATCGATAACAAGATGAAAATTGCAGAGGTGAATAGGGAAAGAAGTTGGTGATATGATGGCATCATATGCCACAGAATTAACCAGCCTTGAAACCAGCTGGTCTTAGGCTGGGTTCTCTTAAAAAGCAAAACCAATACTTAGATATGTATATAGAAAGAGGAGCTTACCTCAGAGAAATTATTCACACCATTGTAGAAACAGGCAACTTTGAAATCCATGGTTCAGATTTTAGACTGGGGGGTTCTCTTGACTCACATAGGTGAAGGGGCTGAAGATCAGACAGACAAGAAGAGGGCAGACTTCTTACTGCAGAGTTACCTGAATCTAATGTCAGATGATGGGGCTTGTTGTTGCAGAGGCAAATGTATCCAAAGTAGACTGGTCAGATGGCAAGCTGCTGAGGACTCCCAAGATTGGTAGGCAATATGGCAGGCCACTAGCTCAAGTTCAAAGAACCAGAAATCAACAAGCAAGATGGAGGATTCAGAATTAGCAAAAAAGGGAGCAAGCTTTTCCACAGAATCCATTTAGACTGGAATCAGGCCACACTCTTGAGGAGACCTCATTATGGGAAATTATGAGGTTTTAATTGCCAAAGCATGGGAGCACTTAGCCAAGTTGACACAAAAAGTTAATTATCACCCAGCCTTACTTGGTATGTTTTTCTTATGTGACATATTAAAATTTCTTTTGTTTAAGCCACTTCTGTTTTCCCAAAACAGCTTAAGACCCTAATTGATACAGGGTAAAATTGCATGATTCACTTGAGAAACAGACAAAATTATTCCTGTAATGGGTGAAAGAAGGTGAGAGACATACATGGTGACAGGAAGGAAACAGGCTGGTTTCCTAGATCAACATCAGATTAAGAAAGGCTGTCTAAACTATGATAATAAATCTCTGTCTCACTGCCCACACAATTATGTTCACGAAAATGAAGTAGAAATAAGAGCCTCTGAGACATTGGTGTTTGACGTTAGAAATGGAAGAATTGACGTAGTAGGGTTGTATGAAAGAACAACACAGCAACATGCAAAACTTTCAAGACAAACATAAAACATAATTTTTCATCAGTCAGGTAGGAGAAGAGAAAAGTGAGGGAGAAAAAAAATGGTTTTGAATGAAGAGCCCGCCTTCAGTCGCCGACTGGCACCATTTTCCTGTTTCACTCACCAAGGCAATAGATGTTTTAGTTCAGGTGTTTGAAAAGAGTCAAAATTAACATGTGGCCAGAATGTAAGAGAACTAAAGGAGTGGCCATTACATTTAATTACCCTTATAAAGTGTTGTTTAATTATAGCTCTATCAAGACAGTTGTAACTGTGCACTGTGAGAACTTGGACTTCTAAATGAACAGTAGGTCATACTTACTTGAGTGCTAACACCTGATAGATCATCAGTCTCCAAAAGTAGTTAAAATGAGCCTCCACTTAATTACCTACGTGTGTTCATCAGTAGAAAATTAATAGACATACCTCCCACACCCTATGTATTCAATCAATGTCAAATAGAAGTTGAATAATGTTTGTTTTTATTCATTTTCCATCTTGAAAATTATATTGCTTCTCATTTAAAGCATTTGTCAGCTTTTAGAGCCCTGGTGGTACTGTCAGGTTAATTATTGGACTGCTAACCTCAAGGTTGGCAGTTCAAAGCATTCAGCTGCTTTGGGGGAGAAAACAGAAGATATGTGCACCCAGAAAGAATTACAGCCTCAGAAACCCTGTATTATCACTATGAGTTTGAATCACTTCAATAGTAATGGAGTGGGTTATTTATATAGTGGAATCACTGGATGGTGCAAATAGTTAATGCCCTGAATGGAAATATTGAAACATCGAGTCCACCCAAAGCTGACTCGGGAGAAAACCCGATAATCAGCTTCTAAAATATCAGTCTCCTGGAAATTCTACAAACACTCTGAACCAAATAGCGCCACCATTAATTCCTTACAATGGACTAAACGCCATGTACTAGTTTGGTTTTGCTTCAAGTTGTCTAGTTCAGAGTTCTCAGGGGTTTGGGAGCTGAGGTATAGTAATCTTCCATTGTGTAAGTTATCATATCATCAAATCCATGATGTGATTTGATGTGATCAGCCAAGTAGCTGTAAGATGATTAGCAGGAAGTGCCACTCCCTTACTCAGGTCACAGCCGGGATGCAATTGACAGGATATTTCCTTGGCAGTGTGGCCTACTTCCTATCTAAATAATTGCTGTGGAAAACTTGCTTGCTTTTTGGTCAGTCTGAATCTTATATCTGGCTCATCAGCTTCTGGTTGTTTGAACTTGTACTCATAGCCTGCCATATTGCTGACTGATTCTGGAAGCCATCAGGAACCCATCATCTAACCTATTGGCCTTGGCTTCCTCTAGTCACAAACCATACCTGTTTGACCTTGAATTCATCTGCAACCTGTGGTGTTCTTGCCAATCCTGGGTTCATCAGCCTCCATAAGGACACACATAAAGGACAGCTTCAAGCCTAGTATCTAACCCCCAGGCATTAAACAAGACTGGATTTACCTGCTTTTATAATTGTGTGAGCCATTTTCCTCTGATAATTTTTTCTGTAAGTGCATTTATAACCATCAGTGTCTTTGCCTATCTAGAGCAAAGCTTTTTAAATGGTGGGTCTAGACTTCACATGGGGCTGCACAACGAAATGTGGGGGTCGCAAAACTCTGGACAACAATAAAAGGTTTCTGAATATGCAATGAGGCAAATAAATTCAAGTCAAATGTGTAAAAACCAAAATGTGCAATAAAACCAGCACTTGTCCGTGTTGTAATTTCTTGGGCGAAGAGGGGTTTTAACTACAAAAATGTATGAAGCCTTGCACTGCAGAGAACCCAGCCTAACCTAGGTCGCCTGGCAAACAAAATAGATGTAGTCTTTTACATTTCACAGGAATTTTCTTTCCCCAAATAATGTACTCACTCATTCCACTAACATTTCTTTATTCTTTAAGTATTCATTGAGATCCTACTACATGCTACATACTGTGTTTGACACCGAAGAGGCAACAGTACACAAGACAAGGCTTGGTCCCTGCTTTGCTTGTAGCAATTGTTTCATTGAAGGTTCTGTCTTAAACTTCACATGTTTTAAATGAACTGACAGCAGAGTTCCATTCTAGGGCAAATGAATTAGTAAAGTTGGTTGAGTAATGTTAAGAGAAGTACAGTGACTCTCTCTGATTACACAATCTAAATAGAGTTACACTTGAAATCAGTCTTCATAGTAATTAATCTAATGTGCTTGCCATGTCATTGGACTTGTCAAAGATATATTTAATAGACTCTTTAGGTTGCTTGACTTGCAATTAAAAGTAATGTCAATAAGTTGAATGTCTATGCATATTGTTTTTAAGATCAAAAGATATTTAAAATAAATATTAGCAGATATAATGTAAATTAAAAACAATCAATTTTGCTTTTTATTACAATAATCATCTTATTTAATTGACAGGATAAACATTAAATAATGCTTTATATAAGGCATCATATTATTAGGGGTAATGTAAATGGTGGCATATTTGTGATAATAAGAAATATTATAGCACAGGTTTAGATTTGAAAATATAAACTTGCACTAGTTATGTCCTCTAAGATAATAAAAGATTTTAGTTGTTCTAATTTTTAACAGTTTACAACCACCACCTAACCTAGTTCTAATTTTTCCCTTAAGCCCGAATCAAGCTAACATTTTCTTTTACTCTTTTCCTCATAAATAGATATATAACTTTCCCGGCATGTTTTATATTCTAGGAGAGGTTCAGACCTTTGCAGGTGCTATTTTCTCTGTTCCCGAAAAAGAACAGATAAATTGCTGAATATAGTGCTCCTGGACTTTCTGAACCTCAGTGGCTGTGTTTTTGTTGCTGTTGTTCTTGTTGTTAAAAACATATACAATAGAAAAATATACCAATTAGAAAATTTCTAAGTGTACAACTTTTAAAATCTCTTTCAAGTGTTAAAACCAATGATGTCACTTTGAGGACTGAGGTGTGCCTGACCAAAGCCATGGTGTTTTTAAAGGCCTCGTGTGCATGTGAAAGTTAGATATCGAGTAAAGGAAACTGCAGGAGAATCAACACATTTGAATTACTATTTGAAGGGAAGAATAATTAAAGTATCCTGGACGTTGAAAATAACCAAATTTGGTTTGGAAGAGGATAGCTAGAATACTTCTTAGAAACAAGGACGAGTTGTAGGAGCCCCTAATAAAATGATTTAAAAAGAAAAGAAAGAAACAAGGATGGCCAGACTTCCTGTTATGGACTTGGGACATGTTCTCAGGAGAGTCCTGTCCTTGGAGAAGAACGTTATTCTTGGCTAAATAGAGGGGCGGCGAAAAGGGGAAGATCCTCCAGGAGGTGGATGGACCCAGTGGCTGCAACGATGGGCTCAAACAGAAACAACTGTGAGGAGGGTGCCTGATTGGGACTGTTCAGTTCTGCTGCACAGAGGTTGATAAGAGTCAACATTGACAGGACCACATCTAACAACAAAATCTGTTACAATTCAGTCAATTCAGTGACACTGGTTAATATTTTTCAAGTGGGTTACATTTTCAAATTCTCACTTTTCTTTACCAAATTGTTTTCCCCTATAACTGTAAACTCATTAGTACCTAAAATTCCTATCTAACCTTTTCAATTGCTGTGGTTAATATACCATATAAATCGTTGTTTCAAAGCAGTACAAAATTCAAATCAATTTTTTTTACTAATTAAGGTAAACTATTATTTCATTTAAATAAGATTCAGGGATATTTTTGGTTTAAAGTTGAACAATTATCTGCGATCAACAGTTTCAGCTTCATCCAGCCTCAATGGCTCCAGAAACTCTGAATTCCATGAAAACTTAAAAAAAATCTGTTGCACAATTTTCCTCTGTTGTTCAAAGCAAAGATTCTTTGATCAAGATATTAGGTAATTTTAGCCAGACGAACTTAGTTATATAGACTCGTGGCATAGAAAGCAATTGCTCATAGAGGGAATTACGGTATTTTATTCAAATAACAAGCACATTATACTTTTTGACAATCTCCACACTATACCCAAGTTATTTTTATAAGTATGCGGTGATGTCCTTTGTACAGCAACATGTAAATAATTAGCATGCTTACAAAAATTCCCGGGGGGAGGGTATAGTTGCCAAAAAGCATAAGATGCTCATTGTATAAAAATATGTAGCCACGCAGTCCAATTACTCCCGACTCTCTTTTATTCAATAAACCTTTCTCTGTCACTAACTTGATTATTTTTCTGCTGCATATAGACATACATAGAAAGTCTGGTTATTTAATTGCTACCATTCAGACTGCTGATTTTTTTTTAAAGGACCATAAACTGTTCCCAGGTAAATAATAATAACATTTTCAAGTGTTTGACCAACCCATATTTTAGAAACATTACTTGTGGTAGATATACAATCGTTTGCCAGTTTGAGGATTAAGAGTGAAGGGGTGGAGTCTAGCTTGTCAATCAGATCATAGCCAATGAGGTCTCTGTGTGGGCATGGCCTTCTCCTGAGAATTCTGGGAAATCCCGTACTTCCTCTTTGAAGGTGGGAGACACTTCTCTCTCTCTGCCACTCCCTGGGAGACATTGCAGCTGACAAGGCACATGGAACTAAGCCCCGTGGACTTACCCTCATGCAACCAGATCTCTGAAGCCGGAGAAGCCACGTAGAGACTCCTGCCAGCGCTGAGATGCTTACAACGCCACTGGATCCAAAGACTTTCTGCCCACTGGCCTGTGATCGCCCTCCACTCGGCATCATTGCATGTGTTTCCTGTGTCTGAAGAGGACTTTGTAGATTGGTATCGGATATATGGGCTGATGTTAGACTTATGGTCTTGGACTGGACTGGGTTGGGATGCTTTCTCAGTGTTCAATTCCTCTTGTATATAAATGTCTTTCCTATACACTTGTGTGTGTGTGTCCATGGATTTGTTTCTCTGGTCTACCCAGACTAACACATTACTCAAAACATGTTGTTTTGAATAAGCAACATGTATTTCAAACATAGAGATGTAAAGGCAAGTCTCCAAAGATAAATTTGAATCTGACAAATAGATTTTCTTTAGTCCAGTAGTACAATCCATCTTTGTCTTTATCTGGTAATTGAGTCTTCTGGTTATTAGATGCCCTACAGGATTTTTGGTTTTGGCCTCTGCTCATCTCTGTTGTTAAGTTTTCCAGGGCTCATTTATTTATGGTGTTCTTCTTTTAGATAAATGGAATTTACTTCCCTACCTCCCTATAATTAAGGCAGCTATGTGACAAGTCCAGATGGTGGTATGCATTTATTTGAATTAAAATATTTAAGGGCTGATACAAGAACTCTCGTGATTGTATTCTCTATTTTTGTAGTACCTGAGAAACTGTATGTCCTGATGATATAGAGACAAGATAGATAGTAGATTCTTCATCAATCGTGATGCCTGAATCATTGTGGAAAAGATGCCTCTGCTGATCTGAATGGGATAAATTATCTGATGAAGATATAGAGATTTGTGAATTGTTTACTAAAATGTGTCCTAGCCTGTGGTACTTACATAATTTCATGTCAACTTGATAAATAAATCCAGGGGTAGAGTCTAGCCTGTCAATCAGGTTACAGCCTGATAATGCTTCCTTTTGGGGGGGTCTTCACATGACGATTCTGGGAACTTCCTCTCTTTCTCCCTGGAGGTGGGCCACACACACTCTCTCTGCTTCATTTTCATGCTGTTGAGACACTCAAGTGCTGGGGGAGCCTCGTGGAGACCCACGCCAGTGCTGAGATGCTTGCACCCCCAGTGGATCCCCAAGACTTTTCAACCACCAGTTTGTGATCTTCCTGCATTCGGCATCATTACATGTGCTGCGTGAGTCTGAAGAGGAATTCATAGAATATCAAACATATGGACTAATATTGGACTTATGGACTTGATCTGTACTGGGCTGAGATGTTTCCTGAATATACAATTGCTCTTTGATATAAAGCTCTCTCTTACACACATAGGAGTGTCTCAGAATTTGTTTCTCTGGTCAACCTGGACTAATACATAGTCTAACTAGATTAATATGTCTAAATCAATAAGTCTATTGTGGTAAGAAGCAGTGTTAGTGGTAAACCAGTTTGCTCAAGCCCTTAACCTTCTCTCAGTAAACAATGGGTTTCATCAGGTCCCATCAAATAGAACTGAAAAATCCAAAAGGTCAAACCATGAGATTGAATCCTTAGACACAATAGCCACATTGCTTTTATCTTCTTGCATATTTATATAGTATAAGGAGGTATCATCTATGGGTACCAAGAGACGTATAATTATATTCAAAGAGATTTGTGACAATAAACTATTTGTCTCCTTGTGCTCTCTAGTCCTGAACATGTATGTCTTTTACAGTTTCTGGAATTTCTGGTTATTTTCTTATTTAAACAATATCTAGTACTGGTTGTTTCTCTATGATAATGCACAAGACTCACAGAAATGTTCTGTGGGAAGAGTTACTCAGAATAATATGTTAATCAAGGATAACTCTAGGCATTGTGTGTGGTTATTCATAGAATTTATACTTCCGAAAAGAGTAAATTGGATTTACTTTTGTTGGGCCATTCCGTTTGCAGCTATTATTTAGCATTCTGAAAAAAATTTCCGTTTCTGTTCAAAGGTCGTGAGACAAGCCAAGATTCCTTGACAAAAAGTGATAGACTAGCCATTGCACATTGAGCAGAATGCATGTCAATGTATTCTAAGCATCAATCTGAGTAATTGCAAAATTGATTCCATTACACTTAAAATATTTGAACTTTAAAATGAAGGTTTTACTTTGCCTCAGAAAGAAGTGAAAATATCTTTCCATTTCTAAAGGTATGCCAAACAAACTGATTACTCCTTTTTATAATTAACCTCTTGGCTTTGGTGAAAAATGCATTTTTTCAGATTCTGTCCATTAAAAAATTGTTTCTACTACATTATATTTTAGTAAAAATTGAATAGTAAATTTAAACGGACATGGACATTGCCAGCTAGAACATTGTTTAATTGAGGTTAGCACATCTGAATAGAACCAGGTGAATGTTCTTTTATTAGAGGGGGGAAGAGGGTACAAATATCAATCAGCTATTGTGAACTTATGCTCAATAAAAATGAAAAACAACCCCCAAATTTCAAAAACGTTTTATTGACATAGATATATATGTATCTTGCTCATATGTATTTCCATCACTGGTCATTTTTGGTTTTGCCACATTTCACTTCCTACTTAGCTTTCTAACAGCAAGGTCAAACCCACCAGCTGCTCTACAGGAGAAATAAGAAGCTTTCAGTCTCAGATTTATAGCTTTGAATCCTGCAGGAGAATCTACTTTGTCCTATAGGGTGGTGATGAGTCAGAATTGACTGAATGGCTTAATTTTGAGTTTTATCAGGTACATATTCTCTTAGTGGAAGAGAGAAAGGAGTGTTAGGTGGCAAAATCTCATATCAATATAATCAAAAAGTATTATCCTCTTCAGGAAGAGGTGCAAATAACTGGAAACAATACAGAAGCCCACCCCAGAGTTATTTTATTTATTTTAACTAAGTAGTTTTTCAGTTGTGCAAATTTAAATAAAATTAAATACTTTATATGAACGCTCCTCAACTTGGCTAGACCCCAAACTGAACTCTGTTAACTCTAAATTAATTAAATATATCAAGCTAATTTCTACTTACATGCAAGCCTTTTATTAATTGTGAGTGTATGCTACAAAATATTCTGTGTTCTACTCTAAGGGGCTGAGCACCTAGAAAAATTCTTAGAAATAGCTTCTTTTTCATTTTAAAAAGAAATAGCTTTTTAAAAATTATTTCTCAATAAAAATTATTCACTGAGCCATGTATGTGTGGTGATCCATTTTTTTTTAAGTCAAAATAATCATACAGCTTCAAACTTCAAGTGCTACGCAGTTCAACTCCACTATTAGTCTCTGGTATACTTGATCATCTCATGACTACTTTATGTTTGTGAATGTTAGCTTTGTTTTTTTGCTTTGGGTATTTAGAGATCCTTGCATTAAAAAGGATTAAAGTGAATTTTGTTTCAATACATGTATAAACTTTTCTCCATAGAGTTTGGGTTCTAACACAAGGCTCATAAATTGCATAGCTATAAGCCCATCACAATGAAAACTATGCCTATTAAAGCTCAAAGAGAGTTTAGTGTCCTTGATACCACCCCCATGTTAAGGATGAAAAATTAAGGTTTGGTAATATTAGTCTCAGTTGTTGAAGATTGCATGTAGACCACCAAGAAACACTCCTCTTCCTGCAACAATCATAGTCACTTCTTACACTCGAAACAGAACCCTAACCAAACCCGTAGCTAATTCCGTTTCAGAACGACAGTGTACACAGAGCAGACCTGCCTTCCAGAGTTCCCAAGGTGAGATCTTGACAGAAGCAGACTGCCTCATCTTTAGCCAACGAACGACTAGTGGGTTCAAACCGCTGACATTTTGATTAGCAGCCACTGAAGTCTTAATCACAGTACCATCAGGGTTATTTTCTTACCCACCAGTTATGGTTCAAACATCCTTGAGTCTGGAGACGTCTGACTGAATAGCAACTAGATCATCCAAATAGACACCTGTGGCCCGGTCCATCCCTTTCCCTTTCAAATTCACTGTCAAGGCTGACTCACGGAGACCCTCTGTGGGTTTCCACAGCTGTGACTCTTTACGGAGTAAAAAGCCCCATCTTTGTCCCACAGAGCTGCTGACGGTTTTGAACTGTTGACCTTGCAGATCACAGCCCAACGCTTAAACACTCCACCACCAAGGCTCCATTTATTTCTAAATATTTCATTGTTTTATGTTCAACATTTCATTTCTTTAGAAATGGGACATCTGTATGATGCTCTTTTGCCTTCACTGATGTCTATAAATTCAACTCTTTCTTGGTTATCCGGTAGCATCATAGTAGTGGAAGAACACATGTGGTAGGGAGAGAAGCTATAATAATAGTAAGAACAATAACAACTTATTCATGAGTTTATGACCTGGACTCATGTCCTCTGAAAAACCTCCCTGCCATCATGTCAGTTCTAATGCCAAGCCACCCCATAGGGAAGAGTAGAACTACCCCAGCTGTGGAATTTCTGAGGCTTCAGGGCCGTGGTTCTCAACCTTCCTAATGAGGGAACCCTTTCATACAGTTCCTCAGGTTGTGGGGATCCCCCAACCATACAAGTATTCGTGTTGCTAGTAAATAACTCATTTTGCTACTGTTATGAATCAGGCAACCCGTGACAGGGTCGATCGACCCCCAAAGAGGTCGCGACCCCAGGTTGAGACCCGCTGCTTTAGTCTTTACAAGAGCAGGGAGCCGGGTCTTTCTCTCTGGAGCAGCCCACCTCCTGGCCATTCTGCCACCAGCGCTCTTTGAAGGGTCTGCCTTAGTCGGTAGCAAAAAACTTCCTTGATTTGTTACGATGAGCTTTCAGTCAATTGTTGGTTCTCAAGAAGATTACTAATTTTCTCTTACAGTGAACCTCTAGGGTACTGTCGGAGTGCAGATGAGAAAAATGAAGCAGAGAGTCCGTGTTTTGTTCAAAATCAGGGCGCTGATTAGTCAGAGACCTGGGATTGAAATCGCCCCGTGGTGACTCTGTAGCTTAGTCCCTAACCACATGCTTTATTGGCCTCTTCTTTCCAGTAAGGCTGATGATCCGGATTCTTCTTGACCAGCTTAGCTTTTCTGCTCACTTGTGACAAAACTGTATAAAAACTTCTCTAAAAACAAAAAAACCTTGCATTACTAAAACCAAGCATATATTTCTCCTTATCTTCATTTTATGTCATTATAGAAATATAATCCAATTAGAGTGAGGAAAAAAATTACAAAATTTTAGTTTCAAGTGATTGATATTCTTTCAATATTATGTTGTTTGCTTTAATATAAATTATATGATGTTTTTGTATGTACCCATAAAGCTATTTTATTTTAATCTAAAGATAGTCTGTTTTTAAAGTATCACTTATGAATATATATTGATTGAGATACAATTCTCCTTCAAAGAACCTAGACTTATTTCTATGATGGATGTCAAATATATTCATATACATATTCATATAATTATATATGTATAAAACCTCCTCCTATTTGCCTGACTCATAAAGTATATTACAAGTCATGAGGATTATCATTTGTCACTCCTTTCTAGTTTATATTTAAATTTCAGGGAAAACAAAAAAACTGTTTAGGCAATGTTTAGGGACATTGTATAAATTGCATTAATGTCATTTGTGGTTGCAAAACCACGATCATTGTGATAGTTAGGGATTATGTCAACATTCCTGGGTGAGGGTAGGGTGGAGCCTAACCTTTCAATCAGGTCGCAGTCTGATGGCTGCTCCTGCCGGGGAGTGGGGAGCGTAGAGCGGCAGGGGTTGGGGTGTGTGTGTAGCTTTTTGTATAAAAGAGAGACTACAGGATCCAATCCTCTTTGGCCTTCTGACTTCTACTGGAGCTGGAACTTGTGTCTGGTTCCTTGATCTCTGGTTGCATTGCCTTCTGATCATGGAACCATCATAGAACTATTGATGGTGGATTTATTTAGCCAACTTCAGATTCGTTTACCTCTGCATCTGCCAGCCTATGCACTCCACCACCTCTGCTTTGTTATCAAGTTTTTGGTGCTTTGGTTTCCACAAGTCAGAAGCCTGAACTGGACTGGACTTAGCCACTTCTGTGTACATCTCTTTCTATCAATAAACACATACGAGTGTCACTGCTTTGGCTTCTCTAAAAAACCCACCCTATCATACTCACATCATGTAGAGATTACTCTGAAATCATGTAACTAGAGTTAACTTTGTTGTTTAACTTATACCTCATCTGGGGATGATTTTTTTACCAAGCCTACTCACTTCCAAGTTCCTGCAGCATGTGCCACCTATATACATTTCTCTATTAACAATAATAGCTGAAAATATTTGCATGTGTTTAGAACTCTGGTAGATAAAGGTGCCCTGCTAATGCTGTCAGCTAAGTGTTGGACTACTAACCACAAAGTCAGCAGTTCAAACCCATTAGCAGCTCCTCAGAGAAATGAGAGACTATTTGTTCTCATAGATTTATAGCCTTTGAAATTTTATATAGGGCCAATATGAGTTGGTATTAACTCAGGGGCCATGGGTACAGTTTTTGTTCTTGTTGTTTATACATATTCAGTATTTTACCTGTTTGAATAACAAAATAGTTATTGATATAAAATATGCTAACTAGAAATAACATTTTACATAATAGTATCTGGATTAAAATCCAAGTAATTTTCTCTTGGCTTAAGTCATTAAGCCAATTATTTTGATTTTCTTCCTGCTTATCTGGACAACCTTCTACACAGATCTATAGTTGTCATGCAGTGCATTCTCACTCCTGGTTACCCACTGTGTGCCAGACAAGAACTCTACCCCATAGGGTTATCAATGGCTGTTTTTCTTTGTTCTTATTCGTAGGGAGTATGAGTATTACCAAATGTCTTTCAGAAGAGTCTGTGGGTGGAATTGAATTGGCATATTTTAGGTTAGCAGTATACTATGTGGGAAATCTTAACATACAGATCTAGAAAGACTTAATTTTAGGTGATTCCAAAGTATTTAGTAAATGTGTATTCTGCTTATTTTTCTTTTAAATAGTTGGAAGGAAGACACTATATCTGATTCATTTTGGAATATTCAGTACCTAAAATAATGCAAGTATACAAAACTATCTGTTAAATTTATGAACAAATATAATAATGGATGAAAAAAGTAGTGAAGTGTAAGAAATTTTAAAACATTGAGAATTATAAACACCCTTACTTAAGAGCAATTAAAATTGTATACTGTAATAAGAATACTGAAGTTATGTGGTTCATCTTCTGCAACAAAATGGGCACATATGTTATTGTTGCTAGGTGTGACAGTGTCTATTCCAATTCGTAGTTCCCTAATGCACAAACGAATCAAACATTGCTTAGTCCTAGATCATTCTCAAATATATGTGTAAATCTATTTCTATTTCATTCTCTTTTTTTTTGGCTTGGCTTGGCTTGGCTACCTCATAGCTAAGAGGTACCTCTGGTACCTATGTACCAGAGAGAGACTTGGCTGCTGTTGGAAGAAACCAATGACTGTATCCATACTGTTTGCTGATCCTGAATTATAACCTATTGACTTCCCTAATAAGCCCTCTTTACTGTGAACATTGTCCATGAGTATTGTGTGGCCATTGCAACTGACTAGTGAACCCAGCATAGACGAAGAATGACTTGGGAGGACCAAGTCATTTATCTTTTCTAAGTAGATAAGGAAGGATGGAGAATGGAGGCACATCTGACCCAGGTTCGGTATATCTTAAGCTGAAAAAACTGAACAAAAATTTAAGCCTGGAGTTACAATATTGGAAGAGTCTATGGGATTCTATGCAGGAATCAGTAAAAAAATGGATTGGAATGAATATGCAAAGTCCCTATACCAAAAAGAACTGGTGTACATTCAATCATTTCAAGAAGTAGCATCTGATCAAAAAACAATGGTACTGAAGGACGCCATCCAAGCTGCATTGAAGACGTTAGTGGAAAATAAGACTGCAGAAATTGATGGATGATCCATAGAAATCTTTCAACAAATTCATGAAACACTGCATGCGCTGATCCATCTCTGCCAAGAAATCTGGAAAACCTGGCCAACTGACAGAAGAGATCCATATTTATACCCATGCCAAAGTAAGGTGACCCAACAGAACACAGACATTATTGTAAATATTGTTAACGTCACATCCACATAAAGTTTGGCCGAAGATCATTCAAGATCTCTGCAGCAGAAAATCCATAGGTAGCCGCTAGAAATTCGAATCGCATTCAGAAGAGGATTTGGAGTGAGAGCTATCATTGCTGATGTCAGCTGGATCTTGGCTGAAAGGAAAGTATACCAGAATGATGTTTATTTCCTGGTTCTTCATTATGCAAAATAATTCACTTCTGTGGATCATAACAAACTATGGATAGCATTGAGATGGCTGGGAAGTCACTAACATTTGTGCTCCTTTGACACCTCTGCATGGAACAAGAATCAGTCATTCAAACTGAAGAGGGGAATTTTGAGCTGTTTAATGTCAAGAAATCTGTGTGACAGGGTTGTGTTCTTTCACCATACTTATTCAACCTGTATACTGAGCATAATCTGAGAAACTAGACAAAATTAAGACCATGTCATATAGATATATCGAAATATAGAATTTTTGAATATCCACAAAGGAATTTCCAGTATTATCTGAACTACACCTGAATGAATTGTGCTCCAAATTTTGCAATTTTATTATTCTACTTTTACACTAAAAAAGGCAAGAAGTTACCAATTACATATTATGTGAGTAAATAAAATTTGTTGATCTAGGATTATCTATTAATACAGAGCCTCTGTGCATGCTATCTTTTTAAGACAAAGAATATATTAGACCCAGTAATTGCCCTATTTCTTCTGGGTTTGGGGGAGACCCTGAGTGCTTCAAGGAAGAAGCCAAAGTCAGCGACGCAGAAAGATATTAAACAAAGTTGAAGGGGTAACCGTGCTGAGTATTGCATTTACTTATTTGTCCCTGTATCACTCTGCTCTTTGAAGCTAAAGTTCTTTAACTCCCACCTCAGACTCCAGATGATTCTTCCCCAGTAAACAGCTACATGACTCTAGATGAATCAATGAACAGAGGTCAATTTTGCTAATTTTTCTGTGACTTTGTACTCTTAAACCCAAGTCCAGCTTGCTTACTTGTGACAAAACTCGGGCTTTCTTGATCTGTTAGTCAATTCTAGAATCTGTGGTTTTGTCGATCCTTTATTCCTTGCCAGAATACCCTGATGTCCCCCCCACCCCGCCCCTAATTCATCTATTTCCTGTCCATCGGACACTTCTCTTATCTAGTCTACAGGTGCAACTCTATTAAGGTCTTGGAGACACAGAGTGTCAGTAGTGTAATGAACAGAAGTTGATTTTCTCAGAGTTTGAAGCTAGAACTCTGAATTCAAGTCAGTCTTTCTAGGGGAAGCTTTTATTCTCTGTGTAGACTTTGGATAAAGAACTTTGTCTTTCTTCTACTTCTGTTGCTTGATTTCTTAGCATCTCTATATAGGCTATAAGAGATCCTCTTGTATTTGTATTTTATGTGTGCCTACTCTGCTCCTTTTAAATCTCAAAAGTGATTGAAGACACACCATATACTGACATCATTACATTAATAGAACCAAGAAAACTCTATTCTTAGATAGCAATCACTTCACGCATATTGGTGTTAAGATTCCAATACATAATATAGGGGGGTACAATTCAATAACATGCCATCTTTAACTCACTCATAACTCATTGCCAAAAACTTGATTGTGACGCTCAGTGGCTTTTGGGACTAGTAGATTGCTCCTGTGTGTTCCCAAAACTGTCCATCTTTGCCGGAGTATAAGGCCTCATCCTTCTCTTGCAGAGCAGCTGGTAGTTTTGAACTGCCGGCCTTGTGGTTAGAAGCCCAAACTTGTAACCCACTAAACTAACAGACCCCTTTTAATGCTTTAAATTCATATCCTCTCAACATACAAAATACAATTACCCTACCATATCATCCCAAAATTCTTAAATCAACTTCAAGTCCAATGTCTCATTTTTGAAGTATTTTAAGCAAATATAGATAAGAATGTGAGTAAATTTCCCTTCCAGGTCAAATTTTCTCAATAGTGTACATGTGAATCATTGAAAAGTGTTATCTGTTTTCCAAGCACCAGGGTAGGCAAAATATTACAGACTGGGTCTTCCTTTTAGCAATCCATTGTACTTTCAGTCTTCTGAAATGCATCAATTCTTCTTTGGTCCTTTTTATTCAAGGTCCAACCTTCACATGCATATGAAGCGATTGAAGTACCATGGTCTCAGTCAGGTGCACCTTAGCCCTCAGAGTAACAACATTGCTACTCTAAAGCAGTCTTGTGCAGTAAATGTATCCAATACAGTGTTGATGGTACCAAACTGACCTCTTTACTGCTGCTTCCCTGAGCAATGATTGTGGTTCTAAGCAAGACAAAATCCCTCCATGAACACTGGATCCAAGCAAGAAAAAGCCCAAGGCAATCTTTGACCTTTTTTCCATTTAACATGATTTTACCTATTGGTCCAGTTGTGAGGATTTTGGTCTTCTTTACATTGACAATAAGCAAGTTCAAAACCTAAGGGGTCTTGGCATCACCATTTAAAACCAAGACAGCTCAAATTCCCTTGCTCTGAACAGCTTGGGGTGATTTTTTTTTTCCTTTCCTTTGAGAACAACAGGTGTTTGTAACCAAGTAGCTCCTGCTTTTTTTCAATTTGTAGAATTTGAAAAGGTAACAGTTTTCTTTCATTTTGTCCTATCCCTGTTCCCTGCGATTGGAACTGATGGGTTTTCTGCTTTGGTAGTCGATTATATCCATCAGTCACAGGGCTAATATCCTTCACAAAATATTATGTCCTCAATCCCTTGGCAAAAATTCTAGAGCAGGTGCCCTTAATTTGTATAATAGAAAATTTCAAATCTTTAAGTACTGTTTTCATTTTGCACATTCTAACTCTTCTTTGCTCATATTGCTATAGGTAGCAAGCAGAAACTATGAAGCTATGTGGTTCCTGTAAGATCTAACTTAGAAAAGGACAGCATTTAATATTTCAACATTCCACCAAACATTCAGCAAGTTCTTTGCCACTGCCTAAAAAACACTTGCCCTTCTTCCATTGTTTAGTCACATTTCTTTACCAAAAGCACATTGAATATTCAAGTCTATCAAAGCATTCTGGTCACGACAGTAGAAGACTTTCCCCACACTCCTGACTCTCTGAGGCCACATGAGAGTCACTTTTAATGTCTATAACTCTAACAATAGTTTCCTTAAGACAATCTGGGGCCTTTCTATGAAATAAATAAAAATTCTTATACATTGTACCCATTACCAATTTCTAAAACAGTTATGCACAGGGGACTTGCTCATCTTCTCTGTATTGTTCCAATAGGAAAAAGAGAAAGGGATGCTTGCTCTAGACCCCCATATTGGCACACCAATCCAGGAGGATGACTTCTATGCACTGAGCTGGTAAGGCAAAGAGACTGTAGGGCCCACAACAGTTTATGATATGTTTTCCGCCTACTGGAGCATACTGCAACAGAGGACAATACTGGGGACACATGGCGGGGAGGTAGTGTGGTTTGAATGCCCCGGAGCAGGGAAAACCAAGAAGGGAACATAACAGATCAGCAACTAGAGAAAAGCCAAGCCACAAAGTCCCTAAAGAGTCCCATCCCCCCCCCAAAGACTTCAGGCATGGAGGGGTAGCTCCCGGAATTCCCCCAGGACCAGTGGGGGAGATAGTCATAAAAGTTCGTGGACAGACCTAGAATTATGTATGTTTTCTCTCTCTCTCTCTCTTGTTTTTCCTTTTCTTTTTTAATCTTTGGTTTTCTTTTTTGTTTGGCCTATGTCATTGTTGGTTTGCCTATTTATATAAGAAAGGCATGGGAAACAAACTCAAGGAGATAGAAATTGGACTGATGGTCGCAGCAGGACTTGTGGGGGAAGAAGGAAGTGGAGGAAGGGTGTGATGAGCAAACAATACCATAGACCACCAGAGACCGAGGAACAACTAGGGAATTAAAATCAATAACCAGGAGGATGTAGAAATCCTAGGGGTGCTGGCACAACAGCACTCTATCTGAGAGAAAGTATAAGAGGCAGAAGTAGGGGGAAGATGATGGTTCAGCAGGAGGAAGGTAAAAGGAAACAGAAGAAGGATCTACAAAGCAAAGCTATGGATAGAGGTATAAGCATAGATGTGTACATATGTAAATACATTAATCCATAAAAATAGAGGTACAGTATTGGCCTTTGTACATATATTTATATGGCAATAAACTGAGGTAGTGGATGGACTTCGGACCTCTGCTTATACCATCCCTCAATACAGGAACACTTGGTTCTAACAAAATGGGATTTTCTGATGCTCGCCCTTCCGAGCACAATCACTGAAGACAAAATGGGTGCACAAGCATCTAGGCTGAAGAAAGTAGATGGTGCCCGGTATCAAAAGATACAGCATGTGGTGTCTTAAACACTTGAAGTTAAACAAGTAGCCATCCAGCAGGGAAGCAGCAAGCCCACATGGAAGAAGCAATCATGAGGTGTCATTGGGACTGGGTAACAGGCATCAGAAGACCAATAACAAACTAACAAACAAAAACATATTGTTGAGAAGGAGGAGGATCGGAGCAGAGACCCAAAACCTATCTGTAGACAACGGAACATCCCCCCACAGAGGTGTCACAGGGAAGAGATGAAGCAACGAGAGTGCAGTAAAGTGCCGATGAAACACACAATAGTCCTCTGGTCTCTTGAGGCTTCCTCGCCATCCTGCCCCCACCCCTGCTACCATCATGACCACAGTGCTGCTTCTCACTTTGGACTAGACCAGAGCATGTACACAGGTACAGATAAGAGATAAGAGTTCATGACAAATGGAGTCCAGGAACAGAAATGGGAATAGCAATACTAGAATGGCAGGTGGATGGTGGGGGGAGAGGAGGGAAGGATGGGGGAACCAATCATAATGATAGACATATAACCACACACACGCCTGGAGGGGGTAAGAATAACAGAAACCATGGGGGAAAGGAGACAGCAGTTGGTGTGAGATATGATAATAATAATATCTATCATCTATCAAGGGGTCACAAAGTGGGAGGGGGAGGGAAAAAAGAGGAGCTGATACCAAGGGCCCAATAGAAAGTAAATGTCTAGAAAGGAAAGATGGCAACATATGTACAAATATGCCTGATACTATTGATGTATTAAGAATTGTAAGAGCCCCAATAAGAGATCAAAAATGATCTTAACAAAATAAATAAACAAAATGAAAGAAAAAAATCATGTTTTCAAATAATGTTAATGACTTGGAAAATACAATAAAAGATATGTAATAAAACTGTACTAAATTATTTTTTAAAAGCATGTTTGCATTTTAGGTTTTGATCCTTCTTTGGTACCAAATACTGACTTTATCTGCTGCGGCTATAACCTAAGTGTCACCTGTGAGTGGCTCTAAGAAGAGTTTAATTTCACAGCAAAAATCTCCCTGCCATCAAGTTCATTCTGATTTATAGGAACTTTATTTAGAACAGATTAGAACGTCTCCTGTGGGTTTCAGAGACTGTCACCCTTTTTGTGAGAGTAGAAAGCTTCATCGTTGTCCTGCAGAGTGGCTGGTAGTTTCAAACTGCTGACCTTGTGCTTAGCAGCCCAATGTGTAGAAGACTACATGACTAATCCAAAATCATGACACTGGCTCTTTGAAAAGATCGTGTTTGCTCTAAGAGGAACATTTGTGACTCTCAGTGTCTCTTCCTCCTCATCATGCATGTTCTTCACATGGCACCAATCGTTTTCCCATTTGTGTTTGTGTCCCTGCCTAATCTGGTCCTTTCGTTTCTCAATAGTAATTGGCTTAAATATACACTACACTAATATGGCCTTATTAATAAAACAAAAGCCCAATTCCCAAATGGGATTACATCCACACGCATAGGATTTATAATGCATGTATCAGGAGCACAATTGAATTCATAACATGCACACTCTTTACTTTACACACCATGTAACCACATACTTTGTTACAAAGGATGCCCCAAATGGCATTCTTCCCATAAAATGCCACCTGGAATATAATAGTTCACATTTATACACAAACTATTTTAGTCCGTATGGCTGCTATTAAGTATTATTTCACCTGAGAAGACCACACTTTAAAGTTTAATTTATAGTTCTTTAGCAAGAGTTTAATTTAAATATACATAGTCAGTGTTTGAAGGACTGTGTTTTGATGTTTTATAAGTTAATTATGTTACAAAAACTATTTTCAAGGTAACTTCAAGATGAAACCACTAGTTTCTATAAATGGGATTTATATATCTTTAGTTGGGCTGAACCCCCCAAAAAAGAAAGAAAATTTGGAGTCAGGTTCTCAAACAACATTGATTTGAAATGCAATAAATGCAGCTGGGGATATTTCCTATTTCCAGGAGAATTATCATTGTGATTTCTCATACATAAAAATGAGCATATGCCCTAAAGTATGTTGTTACCCTAAATAACTACTATGTATACGTCAGGCCCATCATTGGTTGGCAGTCAATCCAATCAGGGCAGAAAAGGGTTGTCTGTCTCTTCTGCACTATCTGAGCATTTTCAGATTAGTCACTTTACTCTCCTTAAGGGAAGGTGAATGAAAAAAATGTAAAATATGGTATTGCTTAGATATTCCTTATACTGTTCCTTCTGCAACATATTTCTTAACTATTGGATGATTTCCTTTGATATTAGAAATCACCTTAGTATGCCTTCCTAGATGATAATTGATTGTAACTAGAATTGTTGGCTTATTACAATATAGAATTTAATTTCCCTTATACCCTAGTAGCAAACTTTTAGTGATAAGGAAGAATATTGCAGGGATTCAATTCTTACTCATATAGTTCTCTATTACTTTAATCCTGTTACATTTGTGATTATGAACATATATGTGTGTGGATACATCATTACAATAATAAATAACTTATGTTTGTGTGTTTGTTTAGTTCTTTTTTACAGCTTCTCATCTTTTATTTCACATGGACTCAGTATATATATATGTATATATATGAGGGGGCTTCAAAAAGTTCATGGAAAATAGAATAAGAAGATAATGCATGTTGCTGATTATACAGTTCCCCTTGATATGATTGAATGATTGAACTATTCAGTTGCATGATATGTTAATTATGTGACAATAAAACTGTTGGTAAAAACATATTTTAAATAATAAATAAAGTTAAAAAAAAGAAGACACTGAATTTTCCCACAGGCTTTTGGAAGCTCCCTTGCTTAAATGGATATGTAGGTATATTTATGTATACTTATATGTGTATGTAGATCTATATTTATATGCATGCTTATATTGATATATACATATGAAAACCATAGATAAAAACTTTGTTCATTGCCTGCTTCATATATGCTAGGCATTGGTCTAAGGCCTATGCCTTTATTACTTTACTTAATCAGTGCTATCTTAAGGAAGTTCCTCACATATTTTGTCATTAATTTATCATATGCTCAAGTTACAACTTCCCCATGAAGTGGTTGCCAAAATTAAATAAGTTAATATATGAAATGAGTTTATGTTAACGATTAACAATTAACCCACTGCAATTGAATCAATTCCATCTCAAAGCAAATCTGTATGGGGTTTCCTATCTAGATATCTTTAAGGGAACTTATTATTTCTTCTTTCTTTGACAAAGGAGCTGGGGGTTTGAACCACCAACCTTGTAGTTAGTAGTAATACTCCACAGCACCACTAGGGATCCTTAAAACAATGATTAGCACACTAGAAATGATGAATATGTGTTTCCATGAGGCAAGGTTTTTGCCTCCTTTTCCGTTTCTGTATCTCAAGTACACAATATACATGAATTATAACATGTGTTGCATAAATATTCAGTGAATAGATGAGTGATCTTCTGATTATGATAAGCATTGATTCTCAATTTATAGATAACTTAGAGACAGAGAAACGTAATGTAGGCAAAATCATATCACTAAGAAGGGTTAAATCAGGGCTTTTTACTTCAAGCAAATCGACTTCAAGTTGCATATTTATCCCCACAGTTATATTACCATTCTTTTTATAATGAACATGGTAAAATTAGACTAGAAAGAGAATTGGCTGTAGAAGATAACATCTGATTAAAGATCTCTTAGTCTTTGAAGAACTACTAGCACCTTCATAAAGATCTTGCTGTGGTACACAAAGTATCAAATGAGTTTGTACTACAAAACATAGATTTCTACTACAAAACATAGATTTCTACTACAAAACATGGATTTCTACTACAAAACATGGATTTCGAGGGACTGTGTGGAGTTTTCAAAATATTCATTCATCTCATGGATTATTATCTCAATTATAGGTAATTAGTAGAGAAATATACTTATGTAAAGTCAAGTTATCCTAATAGAAGGTGATAATTACAGTGTACAAGGATGTCAGCATAATCTTTTGTAATCCTATGATCCCTTAAATAGATGTCAATTATTTACAGTTGGCATAAACATCAGGTAGGTTGATGCAAACGATTATATTTTTTATTTATAAAATTAAAAGTAACATTTGTTTTATAACCATTTAGCTCATTAAACCAGGCAACAATTTTTGTCTTCCATTTGGAAAATTGTTTTGTTTACTAATATGCTAATTTGTGCTACTTATCTGTTGATTTAGAAAGCAAGCAAGAGACCCCGTGCTTATTAGTTTACAGTGTAGCCATATTACATTATGTGCATACAAAATTTTGGTTAAATATAAATGGAATGTTGTTTTATGTGGTGCCACACATTACTCTGTTATTTTTCATTTGTTATACAACCTTGTGGTAGTTATATAATTTGTTGTCAATTTGAGACTTAAGAGTGAAGTGGTGGAGGTTTGCCTGTCAATGTCAGAGCTTGATGACCTCATTTGGAGGCTCTAAAGAGATAAATAGCTCACTGGAGGCAGGACACATGCTCTCCCTGTGAAACATTATTGATGATGAGCCTGATGAAGCCATGCTGGTGCAACTAGAGACCTGGAGTTGACGGAGCCATGTGGAGACACCTGCCAGTACTGAGATGCTTCCACTGCCTCTGTCCACAAGAATTTCAACCCACTGGCTTCTGATCTTCCTGAATTTGGTGTCATAGCATGCATTGCCTGAGTCTGAAGAGGAATTTATAGATTGATATAGGATATAAGGGCTAATATAGGAGTTATGGACTTGATCTGGACTGGGCTGGGATGTTTTCTCAATATTCAATTGCTCTTGTTTATAAAGTTCTTTCTCATACACAAATGAATGTTTATGATTTGTTTCTCTAGTCCACCCAGACTAACACAACTAATATAAAAGGGTTATATTTAATCAGATATGGTAATTTCATATATTTCTAAGAATAAATTAGTAGGCCAAGGAAATAATACATTATTAGATGAAGAGGTGTGCTAATTAATGCTATCTCCTAGGGCTCATTTTTATTTTCTTTATTTTTTATGTTTTTTTTAATCATTTTATTAGGGGTTCATACAACTCCCATTACATCCATACATACATCAATTGTGTAAAGCACATTTGTACATTCATTGCCTCGTCATTCTCAAAACATTTACTCTCCACCTAAGCCCTTAGCATCAGGTCCTCATTTTTCCCCTCCCTCCCCTGTGCCCCCTCCCTCATGAGCCCTTGATAATTTATAAATTATTTTGTCATATCTTGCCCTGTCCGACGTCTCCCTTCACCCACTTTTCTGCCATCAATCCCCCAGGGAAGAGGCCACATATAGATCCTTGTAATCGGCTCCCTCTTTCCAACCCACTCTCCCTCTACCCTCCCAGTGTCGCCACTCACACCACTAGTCCTGAAGAGATCATCCACCCTGGATTCCCTGTGTTTCCAGTTCCTATCTGTACCAGTGTACATCCTCTTGTCTAGCCAGACTTGCAAGGTAGAATTGGGATCATGATAGTGGGCTGGGGGTGGGGGAGGGAGAGAGGAAGCATTTAGGAACTAGAGGAAAGTTGTATTTTTCATCATTGCTACATTGCACCCTGTCTGGCTCATCTCCTACTCGAGACCCCTCTGCAAGGGGATCTCCAAGTTATGTTTTATAATTATCTAATTCCCCATTAGACTCCAAGAACAGAAATCATATTTTCCCTGATATTTAACATAGGTACGGTACTTAGCTGCAAGTCTAGGACATAGTAGGTGCTCATGTGTTTGTTGTTATTGCCAGGTGCCAGGGAGTTGGCTCCAACCCATAGTCACCCTATGCACAATAGAACAAAATGTTGCACAGTTCTGTGTCAATTTCACATTTATTCCTATGCCTGAGCTCATTGATAAAACCACTGCATCAATCCACCTTGTTGAGGGCCTGTTTTTCACCGCCCTTCCACTCTATCAAACATGATATCCTGATCTGTGGAACAGGGACTGGTCTGTGGGATACCAGCCCCCACAATAGAATGGGTGCAAGGGGTAGTTGTGTAATTGAGGGTTAAAGTTAAGGAGCCATCAGACAAGATAAACCATGCAGTGCTCACCTTCAGGACCGCCAATGACTTCATGAGCCAGGTATGTGCAGAAAGAGTGAGTCATTTCGTGAATTTATATAATCTGGGGTACACAGGCCATGGTAAGCACTTATGTAATAGTAAAGGTTGTACTAGGGGCACACAAGTGACAGGAAGGCATACACATAACAACATGATAGGTGGGCTCTAGAGTCAAGATGGCTGCTTAACCTTGGTTGTCCCTGAGTTGGCTTGACCTTAGGAGTCTTTGAGATCTCCTTCAGGGGAACAATCCATTATCCCTATCAAAAGGGAGTGGACCCTACTTAGGGTGGGACAGACAATAGGGTCTAATTGCTTTAGGTGGGTGACAACCTTCAAGCAGATAACCTTCAAGCAGTTGACCTCCAAGTGTATAGTCAGTGACCATGTTTTCAAACAGCACCTTAGATTTAGCATTATTATGGGAGGCTGGGAGATATCATGAGCGATAACTTTTATATAGGAGAATGTGAGTTGGACACAACTCCAACCCACAAATGTGAAAGTTTCCTCCATGGGAGCATTGGCCTTCCAGACTCCTTAACATACGAATGTTGACAGTTTGTCCCCATACACTCTCTTTCCGGTTCTGTTTCCCACCCTAGTCTCTCCTGACAATATGTCCAAAGTACGTAAAACAACGTCTTGTGATCTTTGCCTCTAAGGAGTACTCTGGCCTTCTTTCAATACAGTTGGGTTTGTCTTTTTAGCACTCCATGACATTTCAATATTCTTCTACAGCATCACAATTCAAATGTATGGATTCTTCTACTCTTCTTTATGCAATGCCCAACTTTCACATGCATGTGATGCAATGCATAATACCATTGAGTGTTGGATCAGGTGCACCTTAGTCCTCAGAGTAACATCTTTACTCTTCAACACTTGTAAGAGGTCCTTTCATCAGTTATCTACTGCAATAGGTCTTTTGATCTCTTGACTGTTGCTTTCATGAGTATCAATTAAGCATCCAAGTATGACACAATCCTTGAAACGTCAGCCTTTTCTCCATTTATCCCGTTTCTTATTGATCCACTTGTGAGGATTTTGGTCTTCCTTACATTGAATTGTAATCCATACTGGAACCAACAATCCTTGGTCTTCATCAGGAAGTGCTCCAAGTCCTCCTGACTTCCAGCAAGCTAGGGTATGTCATCTTCATACCACAGGTTTTAATGTCTTCCTCCCATCCTGATTCAGCACCCTTCTTCCTATAGACCAGCTTCGCTGAGTATTTTCTCAGCACACAGATTGAACATGTATAGTGAGGAGATAAAACCCTGACACACCACTGGCCTGATGTTAACCCAGGTAGTATTCCCTTGTTGTGTTTGCGCAACTGCCTCTTGACCCAGGTACAAGTTCCGAAGGAGCACCATGAAGTGTTTCAGAAGTCCTATTAGTCTCAAGCTTAACCAGACTTTCTTCTGGTCCACACTTGAATGTATTTGCACAGTCAATGGAACACCAACAGCCATCTTTCTGGCAGTCCCTGTTTAGAGCCAAGATCCATCTGACGTCACCAATGATATCCCTTGTTCCTTGTCCTCTTCTGAATCCAGTCTGAACTTTTGGCAGAACCCTTTCATATATTTAGTTTTACAGAAATACCTTCCTATTCAATCTACATGGTATTTCTGTGTAAACCAAAAGTTCCCTCAACCATTCCACTCTAGAAAGTCTCATTCTGAACCTTTTCTTGGGTCTGTAGTGTCTATGAGCCAGAATCCACTCAATGACAATGATTATGTTTTTCCTTTTTTCTTTTTCAGGATTATGGTCAATATAAGCCTAATTATAAAACTAAGTATCATCTTCTTTGATGAAAACGACAATCTAGGTGTGAAGAGAAAGTTATTATTCTGAAAACAGGAACGTCAACATTAAGGCACATGTTGGCAAATTCAGCAGCATCTAGAATCCAATCCAGAAAAAAGAATTTATAACATAAGCTTACAAGCCTGAAAATAGAGAGTGAAAGGCATTGATCTGTAAATAATGCCAAATGCAAAACCAAAAAAAGAAAATAAATGGCATAATTCCATAGTAATTTAGAATTATAACAAGATAGAACAGGGTCATTTAAAACATTGGGGAAAAATAACAAGCAACCATAAAAAGAGTAGATAGACCTTCTATAGAAAGACCTAGTAAACATAAAATGAACAACAAAAACATTCAAGAAAAAATCTGATAAAATAAACTGAACAAAAAGAACCATTAACACCACAATAAGAAGCCCAAAGAAGTGACACTAATAAATGTATACCGACTACTACATGAACTAACGTAAACAGATTAAGTGAATCATTCAAGAAAAAGAGAGCGCCAGAATCCATCATGTATTGCCCATAGGAGACTCCCCTTATTGTTGTTAAGTGCCATTAAGTCCTTTCAAACTCATAGAAACTTTGTGTGCAGCAGAATGAATCACTGCTCAGCCCTGTACTACGTGGACAATTGTTGTTATAGTTGAACTCATTGCTGTGGCCATTGTTCAGATTCATCATCAAGGGTCTTCCTCTTTTTTTGTTCCCCTTCTCTTTTCCCACCCTTTCCTTTCCTCTTTTTCACATATCTTCTCCCTTTCCACGGATTGCTCTCTCCTGATAGGATGTCGAACATTTGGGTGACTAAGTCTCACCATGCTTGCTTCTCAGAAGAATTCCGACTGCACCTCTTCCAAGACAGAGCCGTTTGCTCTTTTGGCAAACTCACTTCAGACACCACAATTAAAACTCCATTAAAAATCAAAGGAGGTAAATTGTTTATCAACATCATTACAGCCAGATAAAAACATGAGTGGCAAGGATAACTTCCAACAAAATATAATTCAAGGGGGAAAACAGCATACAGAACACGTAAGGGCATTTTTGTAAGGAAATAAGAGTAAACATAATACGTGAACACCCAATATTAAAATTATATGCATTAAATTTGGAGCCCCAAAACATGAAAAGCAGACATTTATCAAGTTGAAAAGAGAAATAGATATCTCCACAACAATAATACTATTCAGCATACTACTTTAAATGAAGGAGATGATAACTAGAATAAAACATCAAAAATGAAGGATATTTTAACAATACAACTAGCCAATGTGGTTTAGTAGATACAAAGTGGATATTGTGCGAACAAAAACGAGACTATGCATTATTTTCCAGTGGAGATAGATAATTCTCTTGAATAGATCATATGGTAGGTCATTAAGAAAGTTCCAACAAATTTGAAAATATTGAAATAACATAAAGCATCTTCTTAGAGCACAATTCTATACTATTAGAAATCAATGCTAGAGGGAATGCAAATACATGCAAACTGAATAATATCATGTTTAAAATAATTGGTCAATACAAGAAATAAAATGTAGAAGCAAATACAAATGAAAATAAAACATAACAAATTTTTGGGACCTTGCAAGATATTGCCTATAGAACATTGTATAGGAACAAAAGTAGACATCCAAAAAAATAAGGATAAAAATGGAATCTTAGTCCCACAATTATCTAAAGAGCAGCAATAAACAACTTCCAAAAGAAGGAAATAATAAAGATGGGAGCAGAAATAAATTAAACAGTAAAAATTAGAAGGAATAAACAAAACTAGAGTTGGTTCTTCAAAATTATTAACAAAGTGAAAAAAACCACTGGTAAATTTAGCAAAAAGAGAAAATGGAAATGACACAGAAAATAAACGAATTGGGTGATGTTACAACACAACTAGTTTAAATCAAAAGATAACAACAGAATATGATGAAGAACTGTATGGCACTACATTTGAAATCTCAAGGAAGGTTTAAAAAAACATTCTTTGATGGCTTCCAAAGATGACCAGGAAGAGAGGGACGAAAACTACCTAAATAATAGACACAGTAATTTGGATGAAGCGAAAGGCATGATACAATAATAATATCTCTAAAGAAGAAAGACATGAAAAGGTACATAAGAGTTTCCAATAATAAAAGTAAATCCTATTGCACACATAATCCTGCATCATCAGAAATAAATCTACTAGTGGATATACAGGCAGACACATAAACTGAATTGTATGGGTAAGCAAATGGAATTACACCGTACATTTACAGGTTTTGCTGATGGCATTTCAGCTTTTGTATTTATATGTCCTATAAATATATTCATGGATATAATTTGGAAAAGAGGAAGCAAAGGTATGGGAATTTCGTAGTGATAACAAAATACCTTGAAGGAATGAATCAGTGGGCTTGGGGGCTTAGGACCATATTTCTGGGACACATCAAGATCAACTGGCTTAACATAGTCCACAATACTGAAACAATGTTCTTCATCCTACTTGGTGAGTAGCTGATTGGGATCTCAAACGCTTGTGAGAGTTCATCTAAGATGCATCTATTGGTCTTTCCACAGCTGGAACAAATAAGAATGAAAAAACTGAAAGATGCTTGAAAACTGTCTGGAGCAAAACATCTGGCAAATCATGGGTCACAACGACTGAATGTGGGTGTTAAGAAAATGTTGGCAACAGCAAAAGTTTCATGGCAGTGGAACTTTGTCTAATACTTAAACCTGTATAAATAGCAGGAGAACATTGCCAGACATAATGCCAGAAGATGAGTCCCTTGTGCTGGAAAGCACTCAAAATATGGCTGAGGAAGAGCTGCTTTCTCAAGGAACAGTTGAGCATGATGACAGGGATGTAGGGAATTCTCTGGGACTTTCATTTGCTGATGGTGAGTGATTCAAAATGAGAAATAAACAGCTACAAATATCTATTAATACTTGGAACTTGGAATGCACAGTTTAAATCTAGAAACGTTAGTCTTCAAAAATGCAATGGAATCCATAAAGATCAATAACCTTGACGTTAGTGAATTGAAATGGGCTGGTATTGGCCACGTAGAATCAGAAAGGCATACAGTTGCCTATTCTGAGGATGACAGCTTTAAGAGGAGTCACATTCATCTTCAGGAAAGATGTTTCAAGATCTGTCTTGAAGTACAAGGCTCTCTGTTATAAGAAACTAAATCACTCAATCATTTCAAAGAGTAGCATATGATCGATAACCAATGGTAGTCAAGGAAGTTCAAGTTACATAGAAAGCATTCGTCAAAAACAAGTCTTTGGGAGTTGATTCAATACCAATTGAAATCTTTTAACAAGCTGGTGAAATACTGGAATCATTCATCTTTGCTAATAAATTTTCAAGATAGCTAGTAGTACAAATGACTGGAAGAGATATAAATTTATATCCATTACAAAGGAAGGTGCCCCGACAGAATGTACAAATTATAGAACAATATAATTGCTATCACATGGAAGTAAATTTTTGAAAAAAATAATTCAACAGTATATTGTACATCTGCCCATTGACAAGGAGTTGCCAGAGGTTTATACCTTACTCAGAAGAGGTGTAGAACAAGGGATATCATTGCAGATATCAGATGGATCTTGGCTTAAAGCAGAGTATACCAGAAAGATGTCTACTAAGGTTCTATTGACTATACAAAGGCATTCAGCAGCATGGTTCATTACCAAGTGTGGATAACCTTGAGAATGGGAATTCCAGAACAATTCATGCAGAACTTGTACATGGATCAAGGGTAGTTATGTAAACAGAACAAGAGAAATTTGCAGTTTATAATCAGAAAGGTATGTGTCAGGGTTGTATCCTCTTACCTACTTATTCAATCTATACACTGAGCAGATAATCAGACAAGCTGGATTATATGAAGAAGACTGCAGCATCGAGGTCGGAGGAAGGCTTATTAAAAACCCTGGAATATGCAGCAAACACAGGCTTGCTTGCTGGAAGCAGAAAGGACTTGAAGGACTTGCTGATGAAGACCAAGGATTGCAGGCTTCAGTATGAATTATCACTCAAAGTAAAGATGACAAAAATCCTTACAGCTGGACCAATAGGTAACATCGTAATAAACAGAGAACAGATTGAGGACATTATGAAGGATGTATTCCAGCTTGCTTGGATACGCCATCAAGACGCATGAAAACAGCACTCAATTGAGCAAAGGAAGCATTGCATTGGGTAAATCTGCTGCGCAAGACCTCCTTAAAATGTTGTAAAGCAAGGAAGTTACTTTGAGGACTCATGTGAACCTGACCCGTGCCCTGTTGTTTTTTATCACCTCAGCAGCGTGAGAATGTTGGACACCCAATAAGGGAGACCAAAGAAGAATCAATGCTTTTGAATTGTAGTGCTGGACAACAGTGAAAGTACCATGGATTTCCAATAGAACAAGTAGAACCGCCTTGGAAGACGTGGAGTCAGAGAGCTCCTTAGAGGCGAAGAGGGATAGACTCCGTATCTCATCACATACTTTGGACATGTTATCAGGAGACCAGTCCCTTGAGAAAGACATCCTGCTTGGTGCAGTGTAAGGGCAGTGAAGAAGAGGAATCCCTCACAAGAATCTTTGTCTCTGAGAACCATCCTGGCTATACTTTTTCCAAGACAGATTTGTTTGTGTTTTGGAAGTCCAGGACATTTTAAAGAGGTTTTCTGCACCTGTGTGTTGCAGTACAATATAATGTAAGATGTTCTCTGTTTTCTTGACTGTTGCTTCTAAGGATGATGGTTGTGGATCCAATTACAATGAAGTTCTTAACTTAAACATTTTCTCATTTGATCATGATGTTTCTTATTGGTCCATTTGTGAGGATTTTTTTTAATGTTGAGTTGTAATCTATCCTGTAATCTATAGTCTTTCTTCTTCACCTGCAAATATTCAAGTTGTTGTTACTTCAACAAGCAAGGTTATATCATCTTCATATTGTAGATTATTAATGAGCATTCCTGCAATTCTGATGTCATGTTCTTCTTCATGTATCCCAACATCTCTGATTATTTGGTCAACATACAGACGGGATAAGTACCCTGGAGGGACACAACCCTGGCTCACACCTTTCTTGATTGTAAACCATGTAAAGGAGCCCTACTGGTGTAGTGGGTATGCATGGGGTTGCTAACCACAAGGCCAACAGTTTCCACCTGCCCCTCCACAGAAGAAGGATGACAGTTTCTACTCCTGTAAAGAATTACTGTCTTTGAAACCCACAGGAGCTGTTCTACCCTCTCCAGTAAGGTTGCTTTGAGTTGAAATCAATGCTATTGCAGTGAGTTTGAATTTTTTTATTGTACCCTGGTTTTTTGTATGCTTGTTGTTTGAATGACTCTTCCTTGGTTTATGTCCAGGTTCTCAGGAGTTCAATTAAGTTCAATTTACACAGGTAAAACACATAAAGATATCCTTTGCTTTCAAGATTCATCTGAAAGCAGCAATGTTATTCCTTATTCCATGTCTTTCTGAATCAGGCTTGGATTTCTGGCAGTTCCCTATCAATGCACAGATGCACCCTTTGAGATTTTTACTTTCTCAGCATAATGGAATGTTAAAACTTGACTTCAGGAATTTAAGGAATAAGGACGTGAAACACAACATATGGCACATGATAATGAAAACAAAACTGGTATTCAAATGTAGTTAACAAGCTTGGAAGAAAAGACCGAAAGATCACCCGCTGAAAATCGTTTAGACACAGTTCTTCTTTGACCTACGTGATTCCCAGGAGTGAGAATTGACCCCACAGCAATCAATTTATTTTTTCATCGCATCATTGTTTACATATGGAAGCGTCATCTGTCTTACAGATGACTAGACTCCAACTAAAGCAAACTCACTGTATTCAAGTCGATTTCTATGCAGCAACCCTAAGCACAGAGTGGAATTTCCTCTTCGCATTGCCGAGACTTTAAATATTTACTAGAGTAGAAAATCTCATCTTCCTCTCTCAGAGTGGCTGGTGGTTTCGAACTGCTGACTTTGCAGTTAGCAGCCCAACATGTAACCCACTGTGCCACCAGTACTCCTTTAAGACATGCAAATTGAGGGAATAATCTGAAGTAAAATTGTGAGCTTTCTTCCTAAGTGAAATAAGAATTAATCTAATGAGTCCTTATGATATGTCCCATCAACTTCTTGCATAAACTTTCAGCCTGCAGCAGATACAATATTCTGATGCTCATAAAAACCTTGCTGCATTTCCATCATTCTGAACACACATGAGGAATATATAGTTTAGCCTTCCTAGATTGGGGCCATACAATTAACTGTAGGCCAATGGGAAAGTAGTGGAATTGATGTAAGGTCATTTTAGAGTGACTCTTGAAATATGGTACACCATCCTCCAGCCACATTTTTCTTTTCTATGGTGACCTAAGAAAGTGCGTGTTTTGGAGGGTTTAGCTATGCAAGGAGAGAGACGCAGATCCCTGAGTCCTTATATAATAAGTAAGGGTCACCTAGGAGAATAACATAACTTTCACAGGTCTCTGACAAAGGAAAAATAGTTTGTTATGTCAGGCCTCCAGGATTTCAGAGTTCATTTCTTCAGTATCTATGCACTCTACCTCAAACGGTAGACTTCAAACCTAAAGTAATTGTACCAACTACATAGCTTTAATTCTTTTCCTGGAATGATGACCCAACCCAGGACAACTTCTAAAATAAGGAATGTTGTTGAATATTCCATATATATTTCCTATGTTTTTCTCCACTTGACTTAGTTGTAGATAAACTTTGACTTTAGGCAAATTTCTCACAGGCACTTTACCTATAATTTACTCATTATAAAATAGAAATAATGCTATTTTCCTCTTTATTCTTCAGAGCTGTAAGAAAAGATGAATGAGTTGATAATAATTAGAAAAGTAGTATATAAGTATAGAGTGTTATGTACATCTTTATTTTTTTACTTTAAAATAGTATTAACTCCTAATAAAATAGTTTTGAGAAAAATAGTACAAAGACTTCCTGTGCTGTAGATATTTGAGAAGCTATGAAGGAAAGTTTGTTCAGTGATTTATTTTCTTGGAAGCATTAGAATAATTCATTTCAGTTACATAGATAATCTACTTATCTTAGAACTTGAAGGCATGCTAACATGCCTACCTGAGTATTTAAAATGCCTCAGGGTGCTAATATTAAGAATGTTATATGAAATAAAGTGATTGATATATGAGAAATGTAAGGGTGGTGACTTTTTATATAGTTTCATATTGCAATATAAATGTACGATTGTTTCTACCGTAGATAAATGATAAATTGTTACAATACCTTGGGACTTAGTAAACCTTGTAAAAATAATAGTGAATCACTCAGGAAAGCTGGAGACTTAAAAAAATAATTTTAATAAGGCATATGCTATATTTTAAACCAGTGTTAATATTTAACCACAGTTATTCTTTAATCTTCTATGATTACTATAAAGTATTATTTGTGATCTTCTTGAGCTGTAATTTAATTATACAAGAATATTTATTGTTAACTGTGAAGACAATCTTAATGTTTCCTTACATATATTTAATATTTTGTGCTTTTGTCTGCATTAGTCAGGAAGTAAAGAGAGTTATATGATTAATCATATCTCTATCTGAGCTTTAGAAGAACCATCAATTGCCAGTTGCCCACAAGTGAACCACAGCTTATTGCCAACCCATGGGTGACAAAATAGAACTTTGCACCTTAAGGTTTTCATTGCCTGGTTTTTCTGAAGCAGACTGTCAAGCTTTCCTTTTAAACATTTCTGGGTAGACTTGAATTTTCAAACTTTTGTTAGCAACCAAGAGTGTTAATGGTTTGCACCACCCAGGAACTCTGTAGCTTCCTTACTATTACTCCCAAGGAAATCAAATACCCTTAAGTCATTAATATTAATATTAATTTGGATACCCAAGTTTGGGGGGATAAAGGCATGAAGTGGTTGGCTTAAAACTTTCATAAGTGGGGGAACATATTCACAGGATTATAGGATTAAGGTGTAGGTGTTACTTAATTGCAAGTGTGAGGCTAAAGAATTATGTACCGTGCCAAGTTGGCATGGCATGGATTGAGATAGTTAGTTTATTGTGCCAACCTGGCCAATAAACACATGTGGGGTTAATTGAAGGGTGGGGGGAATAAATGGCTCGGTGAGCCTCGCCTTGCGAGTTCTTGGGTCTTTTGCTTTCTGATGGTCAGACCAGAGTGCATCTGCCTTAGCCAGTTCTCTGCTGCAGCTGGCAAGGCTCACTTCCTGCAAGATATCCCTGAGGAGAAGCCACATGGACCTACCCTGATGCAGCCCTGGGTGCTGGAGCAGCCATGTGGAGACCCCTGCCAGTACTGAGATGCTTACACGCTCACTGATTCTGCTTTCCTCCTGCAGTCGGCATCATAGTGTGTGTTTTGGGAGATGGAGGAGGACTTTTTGAATTGGTGTCAGACATATGGGTTACTGTTGGACTTGTGGGTTTGGGCAGCACTGGTTTGGGATGTTTTCTTGATGTGCATTTAACTTTTATATAAAACTCTCTCTTATACATGAGTTTCTGTGGATTTGTGTCTCTAAAGTACCCAGACTAACACAAACATGTACTACATCGATCCCTTGGCAACCCCTTGCTACTAGCTATTCCTTATCATCATCACTGACTTTCTTAGTGACGTGGTTGGTCTCTCTGGTATCCAAATAAAAACCAGGCTACTACTGAGCCTGGAGGCACAATCTCTTCTGGCACTAATATCTATCAATATGCATAAAATAGTCATTAATATTACACTAAGATTTTTTTTTGCCTGATATATTTTGGAGGGTTTTTTTTTCAAAACCGTTTTATAGGGGGTTAATATAGATATCAATCACATCAAGCAGTATTGTACAATTGCTATTAAAATCAATCTCTTTAGCTAATGATGTTCAAGTAATCAAGGAGGCAAGAGTTAAAATATCATTAAAATATCCATATTCTCCACCGATGCCTAATGTTGATGGGACTTTTGAACTACAGAGACTGTAGTAAAACAGCTTGTTTAGGTTTTATTTCCTGTCTTTTTTCTGTTTGTAGCTCTTAGTTTTTACAGTGCAGGCGCTAGTTCTCAGGATATGGGATTGTTAGAGAGTCCATCCAACTGCTGAGGTTTATTCAGAATCCCTCCTTTACCTGACACTGTCCTGTGCTCTCTGATAGACAGTTTTATCTTTTTACTGAGAATTCAGAGTTTACCATTCACCCTTCATTGTTGTTGGGCTTCTAAAAACGGTGTGGTGGATGAATGGAAAAACAGGACACCAAATGTGTGACAGGTTCCAAAACTTCATGGAAAAATGTAAGTATCTTTCAATTCTGTCTTTCCATGATGCTTTTAAAATCCCCTCGTTTTAATCCTAATAATCATCTTTAACTCCCAATATCCAGAGCTCCTAGAAAACTATGTCACAGAATGTAAATTAACTTGAACCTCAATTATTTATTCCTACCATATATATCTTTGCATATCATATATACACACACATATATATTACATATCTGTGTGTGTATATATATATATATATTACATAATATATATATATATATTACAAATCTGGTCCCATCATATGATATATATGGTGAGAAGCTACACTTGAGAATACACACACACACACATGTCTTCCACCACTTGTTGGTCAGTTTGTTGGACTGTGGTGATTGCATGTTAATTTGATGCTGAAAGGCTATCACAAAATTATTTCAAATACCAGCAGTGTTACCCAAAGCGAACAAGTCTCAGCAGAGAGTCAAGACCAAGAACACACTACTAATAAGGAACAGGTATACGCTTCTGAGGAATTCGTCACGGAAAACCTTGCGAACAGCAGAAAGACAATGTCAGGTACTGAAAAGTTCACGAAAGGAAGCAGAACATGGCAGCTGTGGTGCCAGAAGATGAGCATCTCAGGTTGCAAGACACTTAAACTCTGACTGAGGAAGAGCTGTTTTTCAATAGGCGGTTAAAAATGATGGCATGGATGGAGTAAAGCCTTCAGAAATAAAGCCTTCATGACCTACATGTGCTGTTGAGTCATTTTGTTAGTCCGGGTTAATTAGAAAAACAAATTCATAGACACATATATGTATAAGAAAGAGCTTTATATCAAAGAATAATTGTATGGTAAGAAAACATCTCAGCCCAGTCCTGTTGACAAGACACATGGAACTTCGCTAGAGCCCTAGAGCTGGCAGAGCTGCGTGGAGACCCACACCAGTGCTGAGATGCTTACAAAGTCACTGGACTCACCAGACTTTCCAGCCACTGGCCTGTGATCGTCCTGCATTTGGCGTCATTGCATGTGTTTGGTGAGTCTGAAGAGGATTTATACATTGTTATTGGATATATAGGCTAATATTGGATTTATGGACTTGATCTGGACTGGGCTGGGATGTTTTCTCAATATTAAATTGCTCTTGTATATGAAGCACTTTCTTACACACATATGAATGTTTATGAATTTGTTTCTCTAATCTACCTGGACTAACACACACATGGTAGAATTTTGCAACACCAACAATTTCTTCACATCAAATACTTCCTTCCAACAGCACAAGTGATGACTACACATGTAGGCATCTCTAGATGGAGTACAAGAGACAAGATTGAGCACTTTTGTGGAAAGAGAAGATGGACAAGCCCAATAACAGCAGAGACTGTCAGAGTGGGAAACAATATGTATTTCTCCTATATACATTCAGGAAGCATCAAAAGAAGATGGAAAGAATGCAGAGTCACAGCACCTAAAAGAACTAGTCAATAGTCAACCAATTCAAAAGGTGGTTTATGAGCAGAACCAATTGAACTGAAGGAAGATGTTCAAATTACACTGAAAACATTAGCTAAAAATGGCTCAAGGGATTGATAGAATACAAAATGAAATGTTTCAACAAGTTAATGAAGCAGTCACTCATCTATGTCAGGAAGTCTGGATGACTGGGATTTGGTCACCTGATGGGAAGAGACACAGATACATACCTATTTCAAAGAAAGATGACCCAACAGAGTGCGCAAATTATAGAGCAGGGTCAATAATATCACATGCAAGTAAAGGTTTGTTGAAGATCACGTAACAATGGTTGCAGCAGTCCATTGACAAGGAGCTATCAGAGATTCAGGAATGATTCAGAAGAGGATGTGGAACAAGGGATTGTTGCTGATGTCAGATGGATCTTGGCTCAAAACAGAGAACCTCATAATGATATTTACTTTTATTTTACTAATTATGCAAAGCCAAATAACTGTGTACATCACCATAAACCATGGATAGCCTTCAGAAAAAAGAGAATTCCAGAATGCTTCATTGTGCTGATGTGGAAAATGTACATAGATCAATGGGCAGTGCGCAACAAAAAAGGAATGCCACATGATTTAAAAATCAGGATAGGTATGTGACAGGGTTCTATCCAGTCTCATGGTGAGCAAATAATCAGAGAAGTTGGGTTATATGAAGAAGATTACACCATCAGGATCAAAGGAATGCTCATTAACAATCTGTGATATGCATATGAATCTAACTTAATTTCTGAAAATGAGAAGGACTTAAAGCACTTGTTGATGAAGATCAACGATTGCAGCTTTCAATATGAATTACAGTTCAATGTAGAGAAAACCTGAATCCTCAAGACTGGACCAATAGACAGCATTACAATCAATGGAGAAAAGGCTGAAGTTGTCAAGGATGTTGTCTTGCTTGGATTCACAGTCCGTGATCATGGAAACAGTAGTCAAAAGATCAAATGATGCATTGTGTTGGCTAAATGCTGAAAAGCTAGTATATTACATTGGCGACTAAGGTATGCTGGACCTAACTAAGGTATTTTCAGTTACTTTATATGCAAGCGAAAGTTCGACATTGAATAAAAAGGCCAAAGAAAAATCAATGGGCTTAAATGTGGTGCTGATTACGAATATTGAAGGTACTGTGGATGGCCCCAAGACAAACCTATCTTGGAAAAAGTAAGGCTAGAGCTCTCCTTAAACTGACTTGATGGAACTAACAACAACAATAAAAACAATTATATACATATATATACACACAAACACACATAAATATAGAATCAATATGCATATTGATTTGCTCATATTGCTTGAAATTCTTTTGTCAAAGTGGGTTGGGAACGACTAATATGGTTTAAGTGTGTGTAGTTTAAAGACACGTGACAGTGAGGATATCCATATGTTAATGAGACTGAGTAACTCGCATTGCCAATGAGTAGATGCTGACTCATAGTGACCCTATAGGAAACTGCCTCTGTGGGTTCCCATGACTGTATCTCTTTATGGGAGTAGAAAGCCCTGTTTTTATTCCTCAGAGTAGCTGGTTTTTGAACTTCTGACTTTGGAGATGTAACTGTTAAGCCCCATAGTCCAGTAAGGAGAATTAGTAAAGGAGGACTAAATGGACAGAAGGCAGATCAGCAGAGCCATTGGAACAACTTTAAGAAGGTTGAGAGAGGAATGGATGCTACCTGAAGTCCACTTCAAATAACTGACCTTTGAATGTAGGGTGGATTCTCCTGTGCTCTTTCATATCTTCAGGTATTCACACAAAGTATAATTCTCCCTTGATCATTTTAACCCATATGTGTCAAGCTTACTTTTACTCCTCTTTGTAGACAGCCTTACTGTATCCCTCTTATTTTGGACTAGTTACCTCTCTTGTCTGTTCACTCAGTAGTCAAAGAATGCCTTCTATACTAAGATTTTTCATACTCTATCATAATCTTTTGACTTCTCATTTGTTCCTGCTGGGTTGGAAACTCCTTGAGGGACTTTTGTAATTTATCTTTACAACCCCAGGGCCAAGAACAACAGCTGTTACATAATAACTGAAAGAAAACTAAACTTATTCCCTTCAAACCAATTCCCACTCATAGCAAGCCTGTAGGACAGACAAGAACTGCCCCATAGGGCTTTGATGGCTGGACGCTTTGCACAAGCAGATGGTCACAGATTCTTCCGCAGAGGCAGCTGATCTGTTATAATTACTGAACTTTGGGTTAGTAGCAGAGCACTTTAAGAAACGCATCATCAGAGATCCTGTCATGTAATATAAATATCTCTGATAAATATCTCTCAGTAAATAATAAAAGTATTTATTCATTGTATTAACTTTTCAATAGAATTCTAAATCAATGCTTTGCTATGACTATTGCATCTCTACTTTAATCAAAATTTAATATTTTAAAATGTATTCTGATCACACTATGTTATTATTTGGTAAAAGAACATCGTGATTGAAAAAAAGAGAACTCCACAAAAGGGAGTGACAATCAAAACTCAAAAGATAGATATGTGTGAAATAAAGTATCTAGATCACTAAAAGTGTAAACGCAAAGAAATTCAATAATAAGAAACCTGTAAAGCAAGTGCAAGAACAAAAAATAATCACTAGTATCAGAAATATGCCAAATAAATGATGATGTCAGCTATCATAGTTCTGGAATCTGGGCACAGAAAAACAATTACACAAGGGAGCTTCCTATGTTGTTATGGTAACATTGTTGTTTCGCGATTGGGTTGCAGATGTTTAGAAGTTGCCGTGAAAAACAAGAGCACTGAAGATAATCAAAAGATTTGGTTTTAATGAATAATTAGCATTAGATTATCTGTGGGAAGTAAGAAGTATAATTTTGAAAATTGGTAGTGCTTTTCTCAGTTCTTAGCCTGACAAGCATGAAGCATAACAGCCAGCTATATTATTTTAACTGAATCGTACTTTCAGTAGTATCACATTTGTTGGAGTTTAAAAAAAAAGTAAAGCTTAAGCTTAAGTTTGCAGAATGCTGTATATGTTGCTGTAATTATAAATGAACAACACAGGAAAATCAGCCAGAAGAAACTCCAGTTAGCATTGGTGGAAGGTGGTTCCTCAGTTCCTATGGGCTTCGGGTTAAGAGGCACAGGCTGATATTAAAACCACTGTTTCAATTCAGCTTTTTAAAACACAGATTCATCTTTTGAGTTGCATAGAGGAAAAAAAAATAACCCAAAACACAATGGCAGTTATCAGTGATCAAAGTCAGTCATGTGGAACTGCCACATCTTCCCAATGATGAGAGGAAAATTTGGACAAAAATCACCAGTAGGAAAAGGGGGCATTCATAACAAAAATAGGCAAACAAATGGTTTCAAACCCATTCCAATTTCATAGAATCGCCCTTAAAATACACAACAATGCTTTAGAATTTTGAAAGCCATGAAATCTTATAAGTTTGGAAATAATTTAGATAATTTATTTCCCAAGGGGGATGCAGTGGAAATAAATTAACTATATCTAGGAGTAGAGATCATGGAGAAGCTCAGTATCATCAGCCAGAATAAGGCCTGCAGCAACTCTGGAACAGATCATCAATTGCACATATGAAAGTTCAGGTGGAAGCTGAAAAAAGTGAAAATAAGTTTATGAGAGCCAAAGTATGACCTTGAGTATATCTCACCTGAATTTAGAGAACATCTCATGAACATACTTAATGCATTAAACACTACTGACCACAGATCTTATGAGTTGTGAACTGTAGGGTGACACCATAAACATCATACACGAAGAAAGCTAAAGGTCATTAAAAAGGGAAAAGACCCAAAGTGGATGTCAAAAGAGACTCTGGAACTTGATTGTAACCAGCTTAAATACATGGAATCAATGATGAACCCAAAGAGTCAGACACTCATCTGTAGAAGAAGCGATAAAGACACTGTGGTATACACACACAAGGGAATACTATGTGGTCCTAAAAAGATCAGTTATGAAAGCATGAAACCCCGCATGGCCTGGTAGGACCTATAAACCATTATGCTCAGTGACTGTTAGCCAATGACAAAAGGGCAAACCTGTATGAACCCACTATTATGAGGAGCAATGCCGATTAAACAAATCTAAGAGGTTAACTCCCAAACAAGTGTTTGAAAGCCTGCCTACTGACCATGAACCATCCATCATCCCTATTATATGCATTTCATAAGAACCAACTCACTTTCAAAGGGATTTCCCTCCAACCTACCTATATTGTTGTTGTCATTGAAAATTTGCTATGCGTTGAAGTTATTTCGAAAGCCATCCTCCTTCTCAATGAATTTGTAGTATTTTTAAACCTAAAGCATTCAGCCTGAACACAGATTTTATTTTGTCTCACACATTTGAAAATCCAAAGGGCATAAATCTGTAGGCTCTGTTTTTAGTGTCCAACAAATCCCATTCACTTGTGGTAATATCTGCGGATCATTGAAGACTTTCTGGGATCATCCTGTATTCCATGGGACCAAATGGCTAGTGGTTTGGCAACCGCAAACAATTAGTGTTTTCAAACCAATTTTGTGTTAGCGTATTCAAACCAATTTTGGAATAGCTTCTCTTGTTTTTCAATTAAAAATATTTTAATTGTGGTTCAGATGGACATTTACAGAGCATATGAGTTTCTCATTCAACAATTTATACACAGAATAAGCAAAAATAAATAAATAAAAATATGACACGTCCACATTTAGGAGCATCATCGTCACTCGTAAAGCTTTGCCACTGCTTTCTGGGCAAATGTACCTTTTGCACTAGAGCATTATAGTATTAGAAAAATTCAGCATTTAATTGAATGATACTCAGCCCCTAATTCCTCTCACATTTGATCACTAAGAGAGGGATATCCAGATCGCATGATACAATTCTGATGTAAGAAAGTTCTAGCAAGTGACTAATGCCTTTTTTTAATTAACATTTTTATTAGTATTGGGATTAGAACACATCATTGTCTCATTCTGTGGCACACATCCTCATTTTTCATCTAAGGTGGCTGGTCATGGAATACCCCATGGGGACACAATAAAGGCTCATGGTCGCTGTAGTCAAGATATAAAATGATGCATTGCATTAGATAAATCTGCTGGACAGGATCTCTTTAAAGTGTTGAAAGGATGCTGCTTTAAGGACTACGATGCATTTGACCCAGTCATAACAATTTCAATGGCATCATATGCATGTGAAAATTGGACGTTGAATGCGGGAAAGCGGGGAAAATTGATGTATTTGAATTATGGTGCTGGTGAAGAACAGTGGTAGTATTGTGGGTGGCCCAAAACAAGAAAACTTGGAAGTAAGATTGGTGAGACGCTATCTCACATATTGTGGACATGTTGTCAGAAGAGACCAGTCCCTGGAGAAGGACATCATGCTTGGTAAAGTAGAGGGGCAGCAAAAAAGAGGGCGGCCCTCAACAAGCTGGATAGACCCAGTGGCTGCAAACATGAGCTGGAACTTAACCATGGCTAGGATGGCACAGACCAGGCAGTGCTTAAATCTGTCGTACATACCGTGGCTGCGAGCTAGCATGAATCCATAGCTCCTAATAACAGCAACATGGCGGCTGGAGACAACGTACTTACAAGAAACACCCGAGAGCACTCAGTGGTACAATCCTTGAAGGGTCCAATAGAGATAGAGCACAGGACTTCCACACCTGCTCACACTAGCGAAAGGGCATCTAGAAAAGCTAACATAATTGTTCATCGCAGCCATTTCTGCAGCCTAAAGAAGCTTGATACCATAAATTTACTGGATTTATACATCATTAACTCATACCATGTACCATTCACTCTTATTTTACCAACATTTTATTAAGAACTTTCCAACTACAGAAAAATTTAAAGAACCATATTATCAATGCCTCTTTCCCCACCATTTAGATATAAAGTGCATTTTTTTTTCTCTCTGTCTTTATTATATGCCCTTTACTCCTTTCTGCTATCCGTCTGGCAGTCTATCTTCTGCTTTTAGTGCACTTATAATAAGTTGCAGAAATACGACCTTAACTTTAAACCTGTCACATATATTTCAGTTAATTTCAGTTCTAATTTTCAAGATAAAAGCATTTTTAAATGCATCAGTATTACTACTATCATTTGGTCTATTTTAATAAAAGTGTACACTTGTTTAGAAGGTTCCCATCTAGATATAGTAATTAATATCACCTAAGAAATTCTCCTTATATGCTTTCCTGGTCAATCTTGATCTTGATCTCCATTCAGAGATAACCACTGTGCATATATATATATATTTTTTTATATATAAAATTAAACATATATGGTTCCATAAATGTTTTGTATATATTCATTTTTATAATGTACTCATTTTTTGTGTGTAAAATGTTTTCTGATTCAGCATAATTCTTTTGAAATTCATTCAGTACATTTCTCTTTTGAACTGCCGAAAATATTTCATTGTCACTCTCATCTGTCAGCTTGTCATAATGTTGTGGCTTGCATGTTGCTTTGATCCTGGAAACCATGTCACTGGTTGTGTTAGGCTGGCTTATCTAGAGCAACCAACTAGTGACACTCATGTATGTGCAAGAAAGACCTTTATGACAAGAAGGAAATTTACATCGAGAAGGCACTGCAGCCCAGTCTTACTTAAGTCCCTAGAGCCTATGCTAACAGAAGCCCTCTACTGACTCACAGAGCTGGAGGCCGGTGATGCTGAAAGGCAAAGCTGGAAGCAGGGAGATCACAGGCCAGTGAGTGCAGTCACATGGACCCAAATTTGGTGGAGACATGGCAGGACACCAACAGCTCTCAGGGTTGGACATCCTACACTGGGGCCAACCCAGAGGCAGGCACAGAGTTCCAGCAAGTAGGAAGGTAAAGGGGAAAAGAGAGAGAGGAAGGGAGTTCCCAGTTTCTCTCTTATAGAAAGGGTAAAACTCCCAGAGGACATCAGCAGGCTATGAACTGACGGGCAGGTTAGACTCTACCCCTGCACAAATGCAGATCGACAAAATCTAACTACCACGCTGGTATTTAAAGATGAGCAGGGTTATCCATGGTGAATGTGGTGAAAGTACAGGATTAGTGATGGGTTGGGCTTAGTAAGGAGCTTAAACAAGAACAGTTGCTTTTTAAAAGGGGCTTAAATGTTAACTGTTGGGTTTAATAAAGGACAAAGGACCAAGCAGTGCTAGGACATTCTGTTGTATGTAAGGTCTCTATGATTCAGAGCCACCTGGACAGCACTACCAACGACGGTATTGCGTTGTCTGTACAGTCAAGAAAGGTTTACCTGGTCTTCTGTTGATGGATAGCTGCAATGTTTCTAATTTTAGATTGTTATCCCCAAATCTGCTGTGACAATCCTTATGTAAGTCTTTTTATGTTATGGCACCTTATTTCTTGGAAAAAATCTAGTGGTGTAATTGATGCCTTATGCAATAAACATATATTGAAGCTCTTTGGTCATTTTCCAAAATGATTGCAACAATTTATGACATCTGCCAAACTGTATATGCTTTCAGTTGCTTCATAGGCTCTTCACTCATTTTTTTTAAGCTTTTATTACGACTTGAGTGAGTGTTTGCAGAATACGTTGGTGTTTCAGTCAACAGTTCAAACACTTGCTTTATGACATTGGTGGCCGTCTCCATATTGAAACAGCGCTCATTCCACTTCTCTCCTATCTTTGTTATTTCTATTTCTCATCCTTTCTTTTCCATTCAGGCCTTCTGAGCCTTATCCTTGGGTAAATGCTGCCCTTTAGATCACATATGGTTTCTTGTTCTCTGGAACACTTACCTGAGAATCATGCTGGTGGGATTCATCCCAGAACCTGCCTGTTGTTTGGCTGAGAGTTGGCTTATAGAGGTGAGCTCAATTCTAGGCCTAAGGACTAACTGAGGGGCATAATCTTGGGAATTTCGCCAGTCTCTCTCAGACTAGTAAGCTTGGTCTTGTTTATAATTTTGAGTCTTGTTCCACCTGCCTCTTCCCCTCTATACAATCTATTGCAATGTCTTTCAGAGTGGTCAGTAAAGGTAACCAGGCACCACCTAGTTCTCCCTGTCTGAGGGATGTGGAGTCTGAGGGTCACATGGTCTATTTTCCTTGGAGGGTCACGTAAATGCTTTTCAGCCACAGCCCATCTGCCCCTGAGAAACATGCAACCTGGGCAAGCCCCCCAGAAGCACCTCAGACTCTTTACACTTTAGTTTTTGAATTAAGTTTGGGTTCTGTATTCAGAAATCTTTTGCTACTTTTGTTGTTAGGTCCATCAGAGCTGACCCCATATATAAAAACCCTATGTGCAACTTAGTCTTGTCTTTCAGTTTGTCATTCTGTGGTGCCTTGTGTGTTGCTCTAATGCTGAAAGCTATGCCACTGATATTTCAAATGCCAGCAGGGTCACCCAGAGGGATCAGGTTTCAGCAGGGCAGAGCTTCAAACTAACAACAGACTAGGAAGCAGAACTAAACTGTCCACTTCTGAAGAATTTGCCATGGAAAACTTGTGGACAGAATTGAAACATTGTCAGATACTGAAAGACTTGTGAAAAGAAGCAGAACATTGTCAGAGATAGTCAGGGCTTTCCAATTTTCTTCACCAGCACCACGATTCAAATGCTTCGATTCTCCTTTCCGTCTTGATATTTTTAATAGACTTGTATACATGCCAAACCTACACAATGTATAAGGAAGGTAAATAAAATTGATCTGTTGAATTTTGATTTGGGCAAGGAATAAAATATTGAATATACCAAAGACAGTGTTATTAAAGAGAACATATCTGATTTGAAAGAAGTACAACCAGAAGTATACTTAGAAGTAAGAATGGGAAAGCTCACTCTCGTGGACTTTCACATGTAATCAGGAAGAATCCAGAAGTGGAGTGACAGTTCTCGGTAAGGCTCTTCTACCTAAGTCACTGTCGCTTCCACCGTATGATTGAGAGGGGATATGTAAATAGAGCTTGTGAAACTCAAACAGAGGGAATTGGTCCATTTTCATGATCACTACTGACCTCTGGCTATAAGGACAAGCCATCTTTGGAGAGAGAGAGAGAGATCTTGAGCACCCTGGAAGAGCATGTTCAAGGTCTCTGTGAAGTGGTGGAAGCCAACCAAACCAGAGGCATTCAGAGACTCTGGCGTGGCGACTCAGAGCAGCAGGTCCTACACTCTGGGGCATCTCATCGGGCCTGAGACTATGGAACTGGGGGACAGAGAAGCAGGCATGCAATAGCTGAGAGACCGCAAGATTGAGAGACTGAGAAGTGGAGAGAAAGGAGACCAGTGACTGTATCCGTATTGTTCACTATGCTGCCTTGCAAAGGACTGATTTCCCTAATGAACCCTGTTAATTGTGAGTATTGCTTTTGCATTCTGTGTGACAACTGCAACTAATTAGCAACCGAGACTAGTTGCAGATTGGCATGGGAGGAGCAACTGGTATCAGGATAGGTAAAGTCGGATGGAGGGTGGGATCCTGTTTGACCCTTGCCTCATTTCAATAGAGAAACCAGAGGTGGTCAGACATGGCCCTTCGTGTCATTTATTGAAAATTCCTCCCTGGGGAAGGACATCTTGATTGGCAAAGTCATGAGTGGTCATTAAAAAAGGAATGCCCTCACAAACGAATGACACAGTGGCTGTATCAAGAGACCCAAACATGACAATTAAGGACTACAGGAGTCAGCAGTGCTCCCGCTGCTGAACATAGGCTTGCTATCAGCAGTAACAAATTTGACAACACTGGACAGGAACAAGAGGGGGGGACTACAATAAAAAATTCTTATGTCAGACCAGAAAAGTTAATAAAAAATATTAAGTGGTAATTAGAAAAAAAAAGTAGAGAAGCAATCTTTGTAATGCCACATTGTCGTTCAGTAAAGAATAGGAACAATTACTAAAAGGGGAAAATAAAATGCTGTTGGATTAGAAATGTTCCTTGCTTAGAGTCACATTTTTCCCTTTGTATCTCATGTTTTTGTAAATCTCATGTTTTGTAAATCACAGCTCATTCTTCCCCATGCAAAGAACTCTGCATTAGGCATGATGCTGGACGGGGCTTCGATGGTCCTGGAAAAGAACCCGCAGAGGGAACAGAATGGGTTTCAATGTTGCAGAGACCTTTATGATTGGTGAGCCGAGGAAATAAAATATTAAATTTATTATCAGAAAGAAAAAAAAACACTTAAAATTCAAAATGCTTTCCTTAGAGATCAATTTAGGGGACAAAAACATCAACTCTATAAAATGCCTAGCAACACCTTTTACTGACACCCATAAAATGAATAGCTTGATTCATAATAAAAACCTGCTTGTATTCGGGAATGTCACTCTAAAAAACTGTGCTATTTATTATTACAAAACATAAGTTTTCCAGCAACATGGAGAGAAAGTTGTTCATCAACCGTCAGGCTACTGCCCAGGGTAAATTGGTACATAGTTTTCTCCGAATACTTTCCCTCAGAACTACTACAATGAAGGTGGATCCACGGCAGATGATGCCCCTTAGGAATGCATTCCCTTGGAAGGGAATGTCCTTTAAAGGATGTATGATCAGTATAAGTAATAAAAAATTTCCTACAAATTTTTAGCAAAGACTGGTTAGAATGGTAATTTATGTCTGAGGAAGGACAGAAAAAAATGTTCCATGATGTTTTTTAATGAACACTTAAATAGGCCCTGCCAGAAGATACATCAGCAAGTAATGAAGTGAATTTTTTCTTTATGCTGGTAGCCAAGCAAAGACAAATGATTGAATCACACTATTCCTCTGAACGTAACGTTCCAATAGACTTCACTAAACTCACAGATTTAATGTGTCAAAATCATCTCCTCATGCCTCTGATATGGAGCAGACCAGGCTTTACTCTCAAAACCAAAAGGTTCTTAATTAACTGTAATCAAATCAAACAAATCTTCATAAGCATTCAGCTGGTATTATTTCCTGCCTGGAAATTATTACCTCTCTTCCAACAGGAGACAAATATTGCTTTGATATATAAAAAAACTGCTGCTCTTCCCAAGTACCTTCAGGAATACATTTCTCATTAAAACTATTAACTGACGTTCAGGTGTTTTGCTTTTTTAAGGGTGAAAAAATGCCAAAATATTCAGTTCAGACTTTCTATTAAATTTGTTCACTATAACGTTAAGCCATAAAACAATATGTCTAGATATATTCAATGTAAAATATCATCTCTAAATTTGAATATTTCAAGCCTTGTATTATTAAAGTGTAAAAAGCTATGCATAAAGTTTATTGAGAGTATGTATTTTTTCCATGTGCAGTTATAAATGAATGATTTGTAAAGTATATAGTTTCATTATAGGTTCCTGAGTGGCACAAGCATTTTATGATCAGCTACTAATCTAATTGCTGGTGCTCTGAACTCTGGTTATCTGTTTTTTTAAAAATTATAGCCAAGAATACTTGATGAAGAAGTCCACTCTGTAAAGCATGGGATAGCCATGAATCAATATAAACGTAATAGGTTTTAGGTTTTGTGTTAGTCTGGATAGACTAGAGAAACAAATTCATAGACAGTCATATGTGTATGAGAGAGTTTTATATAAAAGACCAATTGTATATTGAGAAAACATCCTAGCCCAGTCCACATCAAGTCCATTAGTCCGATATTACCCATATGTTGATACTAGTTCATAAATTCCAGATCAAGTTTATAAGTCTGATATTACCCATATGTCAATGCTAGTCCATAAATTCTTTAGACTCATGCAGCCGTGCAATGATGCCAAATGCAGGGTGGAGAGTCTTGTGGATCCAGTGGTGGTAAAAGTATCTCAGCGCTGGCATGGGTTTCCATGTGGCTCCTCCAAATCCAAGGTTCCCACTGCCATCTACCTGTCTCCATGTGGCTTGTCAACAGGGATGTCTCCCAGGGAGTGAGTGAGTGTCCTGCCACCAGCGTAGTATTTATCCCCTTTGCACCTCCAAATGATGTCATCAAGCTGTGACCTGATTGACAGGCTAGACTCTACCCCTCCACAAGTTAACATCGGATTATGTAACTACCACAGGTTTACTTTCTGCTTTTGTTTCTTCTGGTATTCTATAAAGCCCCTTGTTCTAAATTAAATGCTTAAAAAAATGATTCTCATTTGACTGCACATTAAAATTCTCCCAGGAGGCTTTCAAATTTTCAAATACCCAGACCATACTCCAAATCCAGTAAGTTAGAATTTCTGGAGAGTCACACATCCTTATTTCGTAAAACTCCTTTGGAGATTTCAATGTGTTGAAATATATCAGTCTAACAGATGAGAATAGGTTACTATATTTCTTCTTGAGCACCCATTTTTGAGTAAATTAGAAAAATATGTAATTTCTTCTATGCACACTATCAGAGGTCCAGCCTTTAGCAATTTTTCATCATTTACCATCTTTAAATTATGAATATTTTAAAAGTTTGCTTGGTTTTGTTCCATTTTCAGCATGCTGACAAAAGCCACCCAGATTTCCTGTTACTTAACAGTATGTGGCTACATGCCTTTGAATGAATGCTGACACATAGTGATCCCACATATAACAGAGTAAAATGCTGCCTAGCCAGAGGTGTTGCTATATTTGAGCCCGTTGCTGCTGCCAATGTGTCACCCCATCTCAATGACAGTCGTCCTCTATTTTGATGACCTTCTACTTGGCCAAGTATGATATCCTTGTCCAGGGACAAGCCCTTTCTGATAAGAACAAAGTATGTGAGATGAAGCCTCCCCATCTTCCCTTCCAAGGAGCATCAGACTGGGCATCTTCCACGACAGATTTGTTCTTCCTGGCAGTCTATTTTATATAACATAATCTCCACCAACAGAATAATGCAAAGGCAACAATGATGCTTTGGTTTCCTTTATTCGTCATACAGCTTTCCCAGCACATGAGGTGATTGAAAAGACCTTGACTTAGGTAAGGGGCACCTTAGTCCCTACTGTGACACCATTGCTTTTTAACACTTAAAGGAGAACATTTTCAGGAAATTTGCCCAATGTAGATAGATCAGATTGTTAGCTACATGGAATATTAAATAATAACTTGTTTCTTAGTCAAATACAAATAAAAATTCAGCAAAGACGGTCTCTCTTACTGCTGGATTTGCATCTTGGTGTGCTCTGCTTCCAGGGAGATAGCTATCTGATTTCAGAGTCGCTTCCTTTAGCTCTCCTGCATTATTTCCCTTGGAGCTGAATAAGAGCCCTTACAATTTACTTTGCACTAATGAAGGGAAAGCACACATTCCATCACAGGCACTCCAAACTTAACAACAGAATTTATTAGCTGTATGCTTGCCAGAATGCCTCTAATTCTCAGGCTCACTCATCCTAAGCTTTAAATTGGGTCCCTTGGTGCAATTGTAATCTGTATGGACTCAATCACCCACAGTGTACAAATGGGACAAAGAAATTCACAGATGAGTAGTACCATGGCATTGTGTGCAGTGTCTACCACAGAAAACCAGGGAGTGTTGTTATGGGGATGACATGAATCCTGCTGAAGATATGAAACATTATTAGGTCTGTGGAATCTTACAGGGGATAAATATACAAAAAATGAAATTAATACCCATGTGAGAGTCCCAGGGACCTCAACAGAACAAGGACACTGACAGATAATGAGAAGCAATAATCAATCCATCTTACAAGTTATTAAGCAAAGGTTTTAAGGGTTACGGGAAACCACAAACCAAACCAAACCCTTCAATTCCAACTCACAACGATTCCATGGGGTACAGTGTAACTGCTGCACAAGGCTTTTTGGCTATACTTTTGATGGAAGTAGTTTGATAAAAGTTCCTTCCTCGAATATCCCATGCTCATAGATTGGAAGATTCAATAGAATAAAGATGTCAGTTCTGCCCAAGGCACAATATAAGTTTAATTCTATCCCGGTAAGAATACCATCACCCTTCTTCAAAGAATTTGAAAAACTGATTACCAACTGCATATGGAGAGAGAAGAAGCCCAGAATTAGCAGAGAACTCCTCAAGAAGAAAGACAAAGTGGGAGGGTTTGCTCTACCTCACTTTGCACGTATTATACAGCCACAGTGTGGTACTGGTATAACGACAGATATTCAGACCAATGGAAAAGAGATGAAGACCCAGAAATAAAAACATCAGCATACAGGCTACTGATTTTTGATAAGGTCACAAAAAATATCAAATGAGAAGTGGATGCCTCTTCAATAAATGGTGCTGGGAAAAAATGGATATCTACCTGCAGAAAATGAAGCATGACCCTTACCTCACTCCGTGCACAAGAATAAACTTGAGGTGGATTACAGCTCTTGAGGTAAAACCCAAAACTATTTGGGCCATTAATGAGGGAATTGGGACAAACCTGAGAACCTTGGTACAGGGAATACACAGGCTATTAGAAATAGGGAAGGATACAAATACAGAGGAGTCACAAACTGACAAGTGGCATATACTGAAGATAAGACACCTGTGTACATCGAAAGAATTCACCAAGAGAGTAATAAGAGAGTCCACGGACTGGGAAAACATCTTTAGCAATGACTCATCAGACAAAGGCCTTATTGCTAAAATCTACAATACTTTGCAAGCTTACAATAGCAAAAAAAAAACCCCCAAAAAACCACAAAAAATACCCTTAACTGCCCACTAGAGAGTTGGGCAAAGGACCTGAACAGAAGATTCACAGAGGCAGAAATACAAATGGCCAATAACCATAGGAGAAAATGTTCCTAATCATTAGCCCTAAGAAAAATTCAAATTAAAACAAATATGAGATACCACCTAACACCATTAAAAATGCCCCAATTCTAAAAGTCAGAAAGTAACAAGTGTTGGAGGGCCTGTGGTGAGATAGGAACTTTCATCCACTGCTGGTGGACCTGTAGGTATGTTCAGCCATTATGGACATCGATTTGGCGATATCTAAAACAGATGGAAATTGAGCTATCATAGGACCCAGCAATCCCCCTGCTAGATATATCCCCAGAAGAGGCAAAAAGCAAACCACGGACAGACATTTGTGCTCCAAAGTTCATTGCGGCACAGTTCACAATTGCAAGGAGTTGGAAACACCTCAGATTTCCATCAACAGATGGAAGGATCAAAAAACTGTGGTACTTACATACAATGGAGTCCTCTGAATCCCTAAAATGCAGTGATGAAAGCATGAAGCACATTGCCGCATGGGAAGAACTGGAGGAAATCGTGCTAAGTGAAGTAAAATGACAAGTATAATATGTATGAGTATAGAAGCATAATATGAGTCCACTGAGGTAAGCTTAAACAAACAAACAACAACAACAAAAAGGGCATAGAGGAAAAGCTACTATACACATACATCCCTGGGTGAGGTCCAGCAACTGTGGCAGGGGCCATACCCAATCCAGGGATCATCTGGCAGCCAGCTAAATAAGAGGGGGAAAGAAAGAGAAAAAAAAAAAATCATGGGTAGGGGGTGAGCAGGGCACTAATCCACCCAAGGGGAGGGTGTTATTCATGGCTCCACAGGAGAGAGAGAGAGAGAGAGAGAGAGAGAGAGAGAGAGAGAGAGAGAGAGAGAGACCAGGCTTCGACGTGATGCACCAAGGCATGAATACAACATAATGTCATGTACCAAGGAACCATTAGAGTTGTATGAGCCCCTAAAATAATGTTTAAAAAGAAAAAGAAAATGATGATGTCAGCATATGTACAAATGTGCTTCATACATTGGAGGAATGCATGGATTATGATAAGAGATGTAAGAGCTCACAGTCAAAGTATTAAAAAAAAAAATTTTTTTTTTAAATCCAGAAAAAAAAGAACTTCCTTCCTCCTGGGTGTGCCTGAGCTCCCATACTTTAACTGAGTAGTCAAATCCGAACTGTCACCAGCGGTACCTAAAGCCAATCGAAAGTCACAAAGAACAACATAAGCATTGAATTTTCATACCTGCAAGTTGTTCATCACACAAGGACTGAACGCGTTCTTGATGTGTGTTCAAGGTCTCCTGAAATTCTGTCACGTCATTGCCGATGTTGTTTCTCTCCCCAAGGCCACATTTTCCGCCTACCAGCCCTCCTTGGTTTCCACCATTTGCGTTATAATCACCATTAATTATTCATGAATCTTGATTGCATTTGATAAACTTCCGTCTGCAAAAGTTGGTAAAGGAAATCGTCGATATTTTTATCAGTGGCCTTAGTAGTTGGTACATGAGTTTGAATAATGCATGTCTTCTTTGTAGGTGCATAGATATTATCCTATCACTAAAGTCATTGTACTTAGCATTGTCCTTTTTTGAGGACCAAGGTGATACCATTTATCTTTAATTGGGCATGCCAGGCATAGTATACCATGTGATTATTTCACTCACATGGTCAATGCTGGTCCGTTTCAGTTCACGAATGCCTAGGATATGGATCATCCTGTGTGCCATTTAGCTTTTGACAATTTCCAATTTTCCTAGATTCATACTTCATGCTGTTTATGGATGAACATTTGCAGTAGTTGCTTCGCACTTTGAATCATGAGGCATCAGCAGACTAAGGCCCTGAGGGCTTGCATGCATTCATGTCACTTAGGTTTCTGAGTCGTGTGTGGCCTGCTTTCCCACCTCACCTTCCTGCTCTGTGTCAGACACTATTCTGCTGCTACTCGTAATATTTTCACGGTATAATTTGTTTTCGAGTTAGATTGCCAGGTTGTTTTTCCTGGTATGGCTTTGTCTGAAAGCTCAGCTGAAACTTATTAACTTTGGGCGGTCCATCGGTATTTAAAATACTGGTGCCCAGTTTATAGCAGCATATCAAGATGCAAGCTACCACAGTACAACGAACTGACGAGCAATTGATTGGTGGTGTCTGGAGATAAGATTTTATATTATTTTTTTATCGGGCAAGTTAAAGTCCATCACGCTAGGGCAGGGCGAGTCCTAGTCCTCAGTCATTCACAGTTGTTGGCAGATGCCCTTGAGTCCATTTGAACACATAGCAGCTTCAGAGGACCGAGAAGCTCTTCCTCACAGGGCTTCTGTGTTAGTCTGGGTACTTTGGAGAAACAAATCCACAGCAACTCATGGATAAGAGAGAGTTTTATGTAAAGAAAATGTGTATCACGAAAACATCCCAACCCAATGCTGCCCAAACCCACAAGTCCAACATTAACCCATTAACCCAACACCAGTCCACAAAGTCCTCCACCTCACAAAACAGAGGCAATGGTTGCCGACTGCAGGAGGAAAGCTGAGTCAGTGAACGAACAAGCATCTCAGCACTAGCAGGGGTCTCCACATGGCTGCTCCAGCACCCAGGGCTGCATCGGGATAGGTCCATGGAGCTTCTCCTTGGGGATGTCTTGTACGAAGTCATTCTTGCAAGCTGAAGCAGGGAACTGCTAAGGCAGCTGTACCGGGTGCAACCATCACAAAACATGAGACCCGAGAACTAGAAAGGCGAGGCTCACCACCCATTTATCCCTCCACCTTTCAATTAGCCCCACATGTGATTATCGGCCAGGCTGGCACAATTAACTAACTCAGCTTCCAAGGCTGTAATCTTTATAAAAGCAAATTGTCAAGTCTTTCTGCCACAAAGCTGCATTCTGGGTTTGAACTTGATTAGGATTCAGTGCTGTCACCACTGTGAACCAAACCTGATGCCCACACAGACAAGCATTCTGAGTAGTTATCTACAAAAGAAGAAAATCAGCAGCAGAACCATATACGGGGGTGGGGGGGACACCAAAAAATCTAGCCTATGAAAAATTATCTACAAATCATTGAACACCAAGAAATGCCCTCAGGGCTACCATAAACCAAAGAAGAAAGGATCTTCCCGAAGACCAGATACATAGCACTACTGATGCCCCGAATTCACACTTCTAGACTCCCGCATTCCAATAAAATAAATTTATATTCTTTAAAGACATTCACTTGGAGGTATATTGTTATAATGGTCCTAGAGAATGAAGGCATATATTCAGAGAATGTGAGTCAGCAGATATATAATATTTAGTGAGGAGGCACTGTGATATTTTATTGGCTGTTCTGGATACACTGCGTAAATATTAGCGCGGGCTCCTAATACATATGCTGATGTAATTGTAGCCTTCATCCTAGTTACTGCAGAATGAGGTTTATTTGTATTTTTCCTGATGATACTTGTCCTCTTTGTTCTGTCACATTTGTCTCTGTCTCTTTATTAAAATACGTTGGTGAGAGAGAGAGACTGAGAGAAGGCTAGTATATCGAGACAATGATGCCAACTACATAAACAATCCCCCCCCCCAACCTTTCCTAATATCGTCAACCTGCAAAGGACTTGCCGCCACAGATTTCTGCCACTCACAATCAGTCTCTCCATTTGTCAATTTTACCTTGCACAGTAGTCGGCAGAATAGAAATGCAAAGATACAGGAATAATGATCATCTGAGCACAACTTCCCGTCGACACTAATGCCTGTGGGCTGGAGCAGGTGCTCTGATGCACTAAAATCCATGTTAAGCAGCATTCTCTGTTCTGTAATCTATCAGATGCACTCCCTTAGATGCCATGTGGCAAACCATCAGTGAGTTCAATTTGACTATTCAATGAGCAGAGAAGGAAACGTGCTTCTACCACAAACAAAAACTTGTCCTGGGCTATATTGGGATATGTCATGAAGTTAACTCAACTTACCAGCATTTGTTGATTGAATTGCTAGCAGTCTGAGTCCCACGCCTACCTGATCGTGATTTCCTGTGTCTTTTATGTGATTAACCTTTATTCAATCCAATTTCAAAATGCTCCCTTTTCTTTGGACTCAGACTAGATTTAATAGCTGTTGCCAGACTGACAGTCTGAAAGATTGAGCCATGTAGCCTTAGCCAGAGATGCCCTTAAGAGCATTCAGAAATGGATTTTGAAAGTAAAGAAATGAGAAGTACACACAGATTCTTAGGACCTAATTGATAAGGGTCATGGCTCAGAGAAGAAGATGAAGAGAGGTGAACGGATGGATGGGCAAAAGACACATTGTTGCTCTACTGTCACGTTTCACCTCAGTAAATGGCCTTGCACTTATCTCTGGCTCCAGAGGAGTCTCTGCTCCTAAAGCTATACCGACTACCTTTATAAGCCTCCTTTTCAAAGAATCTCATTGCACAGTAACTTATTTTATACCATGGCTTCCTCTACATATATTCTCTCCCTATTCTCTAGCAAACATCATGGTGTTAGATAGAAAAAATGTTTTTCAGAATAAAAGAATAGATTTCCCTCAATCCCTTATAGCTAAGCACAGCCACATGACTGAGTCTGGCCACTGCTAAGGATTGATGCGATTTCCAAGAAGACTTTTTTGGGGGAAAGAAAATTGTCTAGTTAAGATAAAGAAACATTTTGTTTTCTCCCACTTGGTCCTTTTAGCAGCCTACTGTGAATGACTAGAGGTCTAATAGTAAACATTCCACAGTCAATCATTAAATGAATTCCTTTGTGTACCACTGAACCCCTCTCTGTGGTAACCTATTTTCTGACCTGAACTCATAACTCTGAGAACCTCACATGTTCACCAGTTCTGTGCCTGCACCCATACAGCTACCGTGAAATGGAGAGAGCCAACGAAACAGAATGAGTAGTCTCTAATAAATTCATACTACCAACCCTGGTGGTATAGTGGTTATGCGTCAGGCTGCTATCTGAAAGGTCAGCAGTTCAAAACTACAGTCTCAGAAACTCTTGGTTCAGTTCTAATGCCCTATAGGTTGGCTATGATTCAGCATCAATTTCATGGCAGTGAGTTTAGCTCTTAATGGTAGCTGGAATTTATATCGCTCTCTGGTTAATTAATTCTTCCATTCTTTGGAAAAACTGTGCTCTCCTCTTTCTCCTCAAGTCTCTAATACTTGCATTCCTCATCTTATTCTCAAGTTATGGTATTACTTATTTCAATGACAAGCTGTATTTAATTAAGATAACACTCCCATTTAAGTTGTTGGATTTGGGCCCAGGTACTTTATTTTCTCTCCTGTTAACCTGGATGGACCAGTGGTAGGATTCAAACAATTGAACAACCAGTTCACTGCCTAATGACCTTTGTATATAGAAAAAAGCAATACACTGGAAGGTAGTTTATTATTTCATGTAGTTAATAACTAAGAACAAGAAAAGACATACAGAAAACTAGATTATGTTATTAGAAAGTTTTAAAATGTTAATAAAAATATTGAATAATACTTGACACAAAGAAATAAAACTACTCTTTAGACATTCCCATATTGCTTCTTGATTGGCATCCTCACTTGCAATATTCTTTGCTTTTATCCAAACATCTTCAGCTGTGTGATTTGTCCTTAACCATCTTTTCACTGTAGAAGTAGGATCCCATTTCTTAGAGGTCCGGTCAATTAGATGATAGTCATTGTGTTTGATATGTTATAAATTGGTGACTTCTCTTCTTTGAACGTATGTTCATCTTTGAAAATCCCATCTCCACTTCTGCTGAATTTACAGCAATTTTTCAGACAACAGTTTTAGCTTTTTGAACATTTTCAGCATTTGCATAATTCACTAATAAGGTCTTGCGGGAATTGGGGGTAAAGCACAGCGCAGAGCCGCTATACAATGTGCCGCCCTCTGGTTGCTTGTTCCTCTTTCTCTTTACATTATATGTTTGGTTTCTGAACTAACAAAGGTAAAGAAATAAAAATTTAGCATTTCATCAAAAATATGAGTTTTATAAAAGGAATCACTAAATATCACAAGCAAATATCGTCTATTGCTTGCGCCTATAGGAAAAAATGAATATTGCTGCAGGCGCTTAGAATAAATCATTGTATAAGATGATCGTTAAAAAAGAGAAAGCCAGGGGGAGGGGAGATGGTGCTTTTTCTTTTGTTTTGAGGAATGAATAAAGACTCGTGGAAATAACAACAACAACAACAAAGAGCGAAAGCCATGTAAATTTGTGATTTCCACGTTAGGCCACTGCTTAGTCACCCACCTGAGCTCGCAACTCTCCACATTGATGAGAACAACCATTTTAAACAACCCATTTGCCGAAATTAACCAAAACTTAGATATCGGTTCTACTGAACCGGTGCGAACCGGCTATATCCCACGACTGGATGAACCGCACCACGTGCCTGTCCCCGCTCTTCTGTGCAATGACCCCGGGAATGTCCCCTCTCGGTACCCCTTATTCCCCTCCTCCTGGCACTTCCCCAGCAGCATGTGAAACTTGTTTTCCTCTCATCCCTTAAAAGGAGAGAGTCCTGCCCTTGACCCCACGTTCTACTCTGTGCAGTGATCCATTTTCTCATTAACTGATAGTTAAAACTCTTAAAAGTTTCTATACTCACCAAGTACATTTCAAATATTCCATTCTTTCATGAACTCTCTTCAATTGGAATTTAACTCTCTCTACTCCACTGAAACAACTTTTACAACCAATTCTTTAGTTATGCTTAAAGACTAAAATAACTTGACAAGGCCCAGTCCTTCCTCCACAGTAGAGACCAAATAATATCCTGCGGTATTACAGAAAGAAAATGAATCTTAAATCAATCTTTTGTATATCCGTGCATTTGTTAGGCACTGAGAAGTCACTTACAACTCATAGCAAACCTCTGTGCAGCAGAACAAATCACTGCCTAGCCCCGTGCTTTCTTGTAATGTTGGAGCCCATTATTACAGTCCTTGTGTCAATCCATCTCATTGTGGCTCTTCTGCTTTCTCAACCACGATATCCTTTTCCAAGGACTGGTCTCTTTTAGTAATATGGCCGAAGTACACAAGACAACCATAAGGCTATCAGTTCAAGTACACCCATTGCTCTGCAGGGGAATTTTGAGGCTGTCTACTCTTATAAAGAATTAATGTCTCAGATACCCAAAAGGGCAGTTCTACTCTGTTCTATAAGGTCCCTAAGAGTCAGAATCAACTTGTTGGCCGTGAGTCAAGCTCAAGGAGTTCTGGTGATGAAGTAGTTCAATGTTTGGCTGTCCACTAAAAGATTGGCAGTTCAAACCCACTAGCTATTCTACTGGAGAACAATGTGGCAGCTGGTTTCTGTAAAGATGACTTCCTTGGAAATCATATGAGTCAGTTATGTGCTCTGAGGAATCACGAAGCCCAAATCAACTCAGTGGTAATGGTTTGGGCTTTATAATTAAAGATTAGCTTTTTTCCCCACCAAGACTCATCTCATTTTAGAAGGAGATTCAAATGTTAGGGCAGAAGGAAATAAATTCTTGAACATTTCCACAACAAAGAGACAAATGAAAGACTGAAAGACACAAAACGTATAAGATAGGAATTCAGGATTTGGTTAGGAATGTTTGTATACAAATAATTATAAACCTGACTAGGAGTAAGATAAACAATAGAATACTGGGCTGCTCACGGTAAAGTCACCCATTTGAAACCTCCAGCTGATCCTTTAGAGAAATACAAGCCTTTCTACTGCCATAGAGTACAGTCTCTGAAACCAACGGGGGTCCTACATAGGTCGCTATGAGTTGGAGTTGACTTGATGGCAATAAGGTACAAAATCTAAAAATTAAAAGTTAATTGCTTTAACTCTGAAACTCACAATGTCAAGTAAAAAAATCCCTTATTTTTTCCCCCATGAAATATAAGCACTAGTTTCAAGGAGATAAGGAGAAAGACAGACATTAACATACATTTATATGCATATGCCTCATCCATCAGAGGAACCTTGGTGTTGAAGTGGTTCAAACGTTGGTCAGTGCTAGCCACAAAGTCAGGAGTTCAAAACTACAAGCCACTCCTAGGGAGGAAGATGAGGTTCTCTGCTATCATAAAGAGTTATAGGTTTGTAAACCCACATGGGCAGTTCTACCCTGTTCTAAGCGTCTCCATTAGTTGGAAGAGACGCAATGGCAGTGAGTTTGGTTTTTGGTATATCTGTATACAAACACATACATATACATGTATAGATATACACACAAAATCTTGTTTTGAAATTTTATTTTGTTTATGTTGTTGAGAAGAGGCATGGCAGAATGTACACCAGCCAGGTCAACAGCTTCTATACGTATAATGCAGTCGTAGAGCCATGCTCACTCTTGTTTTCCAAGTTATTTCTTTCCTAGGAACATAATTTCTCATTGCTCCCTAATTTATTCTACCATCTTTCAAATGGTTGTTAACTTTTTTCCATATAGATAAATTAGAGCAAAATCCTAGCTGTGTGTCAAGCAACGCAATTCTACAGTTCCTTTAAAGAATTTCAACAAATGGTATGCATTTCATCTGTGAGTGATCATGTCTTATGAGCTACTATCTTCAGATTTATAAATGTTAAATATTGCTGAATATACATTATGTTATGGGAAAGTCACTTTGTTAATAACTGGTTCCCATACTAAAAGATGTATCTGAGCAATTTATGGACTACCTTAACTATTTTTTATTTTTTTCTCTTAGCAGATAAAATTCATAGTCACTGTCAAGAGGAACCCATATTCCTTAACCATGACAGAGAATGTTCATATTTCCATGTTTTCCTTTTTTTTCTGTGTGTTTTCAAAGCCTTTAAAAGCTTACTTTAATTGCTTTTGTTTGGTAATATCTAAACTATAATTTCCAAAGCCCTGATATTTTCCCCAATCATTTATAATTTTTCCAGTGATACCTGCTTTGATCCTGGCATTCTAGAAAGACTCCCATATTGGTATTTAGTGCTTTATTTGAAAGCTAATTCAAAATGCATAAGAGTGTTCAAAATGTCATATCACATGCCTGGATATGAAATAAATATCAAAATTAAATAGACACCCAAATAAAATATTTCTAGACTAGAACATGCAGGATACTCTAGGTGGGAATTAAAGCTCTGCTATTTATGATTCATATGACTTTGGGCTTTCCACTTACCTTTTTTTTTTCCAACAGAACAATTTCATTTATCAAAATTTCAAGTACAGATCAAACTAAACCATATATTGTCTAGACATGCATACTAAGTGAATTTTTGAAAGCTATAAAGAAAAGCTAGCAAATAATTAACATGAAGCTCATAGTAAGAATGAATCTGTATTGAATTGGAGGGTAGATTAAATCTGAGAGGGGCACTTGGAGTTCCTGTGTTTGACAAAGCCCTTTCTTGAATATTTTGGTATGAGATAGTTAAGTACTTGATTTTTTAAAATGCTTTTTCAGTCCATATACATTTTCAAACTGTGCATATTCATTTTCAATACTCTTGTGTATGTTTGTCCCAGCTCATGAGAATATGTTTTACAGGAGCTACAGTGAAAATAGTATAGACAGTACCCAGAATATGAACAATTTATAAACAACTTCCACCTCGATTAAATCAATCTCTACTCTAACAATGTCTTCACCAAAGACACCTTCACTTGCTGCATGCGCAACTTCTAAATCACTGAAAAGCTTCAAGCCTTGCCCTGAAGTTAAGGAAGAAGGGTATGTAATTGTTCTAACTCAGTACTTATTTTATTATTTATTATTATGATGATGTAACTGAGGGGAGTTCTGGTGGCGCTGTGAATTAGCATCCAGCTGCTAACGAAAAGGTGGTTCAAATGCAGCAGCTGCTCTGAGGGATAAGGGTCAGGCTGTCTGGTCCCATGAAATTTTACTGTCTCAGAAATCCTATAGAGCAGTGGTTCTCAACCTTCCTCATGCCACGACCCTTTAATGCAGTTCCTCATGCTGTGGTGGCCAGCCCCGAACCATAAGATTATTTTCGTTGCTACTTCATCACTGTAAGTTTGCTACTGTTATGAATCGGGCCACCCCTGTGAGAGGGTTGTTTGACCCCCCCGAAGGAGTCGTGACCCACAGGTTGAGAACTGCTGCTCTAGCAGCTTATGAGGAGTTGGCATCGACCCCATGGCATTAGGTTTCGTTTCTGGAAACCCCACAGCCTCAGAGGTCCTACCAGTTTCCACCCATCTGTTAGGCCCAGTCTTTTTGGTGTTTGTATTTTTTCCACATTTTTCTCCCTTCTATTCAGGACCTTCTCATGTGATTTCATTCAGAACAATTAATGGAAAGAGCAGTGAGCTATCTCGTTCGACCTCGTTCGACTCATCTCAAAGTCATGGAAGCTGAGAGTCCTGTTGGACCCTCGTTCATTAGACTAATTATTTCCATGTTTTTTTCTCTTTTTTTTCGTTATTCTTAGTTCTGAATGGGGAGAGACCACTTATTTCACCTTGGATGGCCTCTTATAAGCTTTTATAAAAAATAATTTTATCGGAATATACATCCTATGCATACAACTTAAGCATTCAATCATATTAAGAATGATTGTGCAGTCGCCACCACAATAAACTTCAGAATATTTTCTTATCGTATACATTATCACCTCCCTTTTCCTCTCATCCTCCCCTGGCATGCCCCTAGGTAATTCTTAATCCAGTTCCTGTCTCTGTAGATTTACCTAGCGTGGATTTCATATATAGAAAGTCATATAAAGCATAAACTGGAAGCAAACAAAATCAATGATAAGACAAAACAAAGAAACCTCAATCAAAAAGAAAGCAGAAAGTATCAAAACTGACACAACTTTAAATTGAGTCAAAACAAGCAGCCATCTAAGTGAACCATTAACCAAGTCCACGTGGAAGAAGCTCAACAGCCTGTATGATCCCAGGATTATAAATAATAAAATCTGAATCTGAAGGAGGGAATGGTATCAGAGCTTACATTGTGAATCCCTAGTTTGTAGAAGGTTACGGTTGACAAAAATCCACCTGCAGAGTCCCCACATGGATTAAGCCTCCAGTGAATTCCCTCTGAACAGAGTCTAGGGATGTGACTAGCCTTGCTATTAGAGAGTATTGTAAAGTTGATTGTGGCAGGTATTGCTGGGTTAAAATTGTAGTACCCTACCATTTGATCTCCCTTTAGACCCATTTTAAAATTGTTTCTCTTAAGCTTTTCACCATAGTATATAGAATATAGTATTTGTGGACTATTGACATCCATGTCCCAGTATACAGTCCTGAGCCCTCAGGGACACTTAACTTCTTGAGTTGCAGATGTATCATTTGTTTCTTATGCCATATGAATATTCTTGCAAAGAGGGAAAGTGATTTTAAATCTAGAATATCTTGAATTCTATAGAAATTTATTTTTAAAGAGAAAATAAAAATTAGTATATATTAATAGGACTAAAAAAAGGTTCTCTTTCCTCTCCTATGACCTGACCCATTCTTCTCTTCACTTCAGATCTCCTCTACCTGTCTCCACCTTGACCCCATTATCACAAATGGATGGAGAAGATAAGCAAAAGTCATGTGTGTCCTTTAATCTGCTACTGCAAACTATAGAGAGCTATTTTTAATGACTTTAGACGTTTGACATGATCTCATGTAGGTTTATAGTTCCTATTCTGGTCTGAAGCCATTTATATCATATAATTGAAATCTCTGATCCATAGGATTGATTTCTCCGATGTGTTCAGTCCTAACTGAGGCTCTGCTCCTCTTCTGTGCCTACGCTGCAGATGCTAACCCTGCCTAATGGGTTCACTATATTAAATACCAGGACCCTTGATATTTGGACTTGGCTCAACTTGGTAATGCACCCTGTTGTGCATCCTCTGTTATCTACATCTGATTTTATCAACTTGTGCATCCTATTTTACCTAGGGAGATTACAAAATGTTTTAGTTAGTCTCTATTAATAAGCTATAGCCAGTGTACAGCATGGTTTTCACATATTAACCACTAATGCTCCACATACTGCATATTAATTGGTACAATGCTCAGAATGGTAAGAAAGGCCATACACTAGTCTCTAACAGTATATTTGATTCAAAAGATTTAAGTTGCCAAAGATTTCATTGTAATGTGATCCACAATCAATGCTAATTGAAGCAATAGTCAAGAGATCAAATGACATCATGCGTTGAGTAAATCTATTGCACATGCCCTCTTTAAAGTGTTGAAGAGCAAGAAGGAAGTCATGTTGAGAACTAAGGTACGTACACCTGCCCCAAGCCAGGGAATTTCCAATTGCCTCACAAGCTTGTGAAAGTTGGGTATATTTCCAGGAAGACAAGAATGGATGCATTTAAATTTTGTTGCTGGTGAAGAATATTGAAAGTACCATGGACTGCCAAAAGACGAACAAATCTGTCTTAGAAGAAGCACAGCCAGAATTAAATTGAAATGTGATAACATTTTTCCATAAATTTTTGAATCCCCGTCATATACGAAAAACTGCAAACCCAGGGGTTTGCTTGGATGATGGAATTCTGCTATCTTCATCTCTTCTGCTGCCACTTCTAGTACCTGCTTCCCTCCACTTTGCTTATAGACACCATTGCTTATATTTCTTATGTCAGGGAAAGTGACCATCGCTAGACATGTGTTCACGTTCTACCCTTCACCACTCCAGCAGGAATAACTTTTCTCTCCCAAGGTTCCTATAAACACCAAGAGAAGACTCTGGTCCTACTTTGAGAGTTCCCAGAGGTAGCAAACAAAAATAGAAAGCTCTGAGTTACAACTGAACGAAAGATAACACTGAATAATTCATTAGGATGAACATTATTGTTGCCTTTAGGTACTGTCCAGTTGACTCTAACTCATAGTGACTCCATGTGACCGAGTGGCACTGCTACACAGGTTTTCTCAGGTGTAATCTTTCCAAGGTGCTGGGTGGATTTAAACAGAAAACCTTTCAGTTAGCAGCCAAACACTTAACCCATTGCACCACCAGGACTCTGATAAAAGTATAGAAGAAGAGAAATGAAGCACAGCGCTGCAGGGAAAACAGAGTCTCTGGACTCAGACTGCCTGGGCTGGAACAAGTTCTGCTACTGACATACTTCACGGTTGCGCCACCAGGGACCCGTATAAGCCTGTGAAAGTGTAAATATGTATGTTCCATAAAATTTTGACAGGACTTCCATAGAGGTAGGAGACTCCATCTAAACTGTAAATCGCGGTTTATCTGAAATTCAATTGTCATGGCTCTGCCCCTGTCTTAACTGGTCATTCTACATACTTAAGTCAAACCCCGCAACTCAAAACGCACTGCCATCAGGACTCATAGCGACCCTAGAGGTGAGAATAGAACTGCTCCTGTGGATTTCTGAGGCTGTAAATGTTTATAGGAAGTAGAAAGCTTTGTCTTTTCCCTTCAGAGAAGCTGGTGGCTTTGAACTGCTGACCTTGCCGTTTGCAGAGTCACCAGAAGCCACAGCATCACCAGGTCTCCTTGTTAAACAACTGACACAGAACAATCACTATGGGCAGGATCATCAAGAACAGTATGTCTGTTCAGGTATGGAAGTGCCCCACTTCCCCTCTGTTTCGTCACCACAAAGATGAAGTCTAATAAGACAAAAGAGGCAATGAGAGAAACATGGTCATGTGCCGCCCTTTCAACAACAGAGGAGACTGACGGTAAAAGAAGAAGAGGCAAGGATAAGTAAGTCAAATTTATTCACAATTTGCTTAGAACTTGACCTAAAAAGGAAAATGCTGATCAAAGTTAATGTTTGCTGCCGCGGAGCCACATCATTAGACATTGCTATTGATTACAGGACAAAGCCATGGAAGATTTAGTCTGATAGCTTCAGACACTTAATTTTGATGGAATAATTTGTATGTAATTGCTGCATTGCCTCAAAAGACAAGTGGTAGGGGGGAACTAAATGACTATATTTTAATATTTGGGGTATTGCCAGAATAGTAGGCCCTCTTATTTTATGGTTTTCCTGGGCTTCAAGAAGCTTCTCCAAGTTTGTCTAAGTGGTTATTATAAAATAATAAGCAGAAAATATGTTGGCTATGGTATAAGGCAGGATGACAGAAATTTAGGCTGCTCATAGTTTGGCAGCAGCACACTCAATTACATTGACAATGTGTAGCTGTGTCATTTCTTAGAAACCAATTATCCCATTCTTTTAGAAAGAAAATGCCCGAAAAACAAAATTTTTAATATACAACTTTTGCACCCAAAACTGCAGATTCAGTTTATCAAATGATGATGATCATTTGTGCATAGGGTGACTTCAAACTGTGAAATAAGGACAGTCATCTTAAATATCTATTTTATTTTACAGAATAATGTAAACAGACAAGAATATTGAGTGAATAGAAAAGGTTCCTCTAACAAAAATGTCAAAGGTTAAAATAATATCTTAGCAGAGGGTCAGGAATTAACCTCAACAAGATCTGTATAGAAAGGGACAGAGAATGGGGTTTCCTTCACTAACATCAATTTAATTTTATCAGGAATCACTGTGGGTCAGCAGTGCTTTGCTGAATATCACTTATTTCTAATAAACTCATTTCAATTGCCAATAAACAAAACTGGAAGAGAAAGTGACAAGTACTGATATTCGTGTGAAAGACAGAGAGAGACAGGAAATCCTTACATTGAAAAAAGTGGGCAACGAATGGCATTCACTTGAAAGGTATAAGCATAAAGACAGCCTTTGGACATTGCATCGAGAGAAGAGTAAGGAGCATTAGACTGCTGTGAAATGTTTGCCCTTCTCAAACGTCCTGTTCTTGGTCTTGCTGGTTTATCTTCTTTTTCCCTTTCTCCCAAAATTTCAAACATTGATGTTGTTGTCAAGTACCCTATGTACAACAGAACACAACATTGTCCAGTCCTGCGCCATCCTCACAATGGTCATGTTTCAGCCCATCCTTGTAGCCACTGTGTCCATCCACCGAATCTCCATTGATCTCACTGACACTCTGCTTTACTGAATGTGCTGTCCTTCTCCAAGGACTCTTCTCCTGAAAACATATCCGAAGGCCATGAGACAGACGAAATCTCCCTGTTCTCCTTTTGAAGAGTTTTCAGACTAGATATTTTCTCCTCTTCTCTGAACAAAAAATGCCCATAAATAAGACTGTCACCTCTATGTGCATGAAATAGAGAAGGGTGTGCAGTGCACTAATTAGCATCCCATTCACAGGGTAGCCTCCTGCAAGGCAAGATTGTTAATGTTCCGATGGCAGTCTTGGTATGGATGGTCCAGAAAGTTACCCAGGGCTCTCTTCATTCTGCTTGCCATTCCTACAGTTCTATTTTCAACTGTCCTTTTCATCCAGAGTAGAAAAGCCAACTTCATTTATGTTCTTAGAATAGAAGGAACCTCAGGCCCTTGTTTGCCAGACGGAAAACAAAACAAAGCAAAAATGAACATCACCGCTCTCATTCATGTGGGACTGAAACTAAATAAAGTCTCTGCATATGTGTCTTCCAGCACAATAGCAACGCAGCGCCAAGACGATTCTCCAAGGACTTCTCCGAAAAACACCATTCGGTGGTAGTAGTTGTGAATACCAGCTTAATGGACAACTCTAAAAGCAAATACCAGATTGCAATAATATTATTTTTTAACTTGCAATTTCTGATTGGTGGGGCAACCTCTAGTGGCGACTGGGGAGCTTAAAGAAATATGTATCTAGTGGAGACCTGGAAAAGAGTGTTAACATCAGATGGAACCACTTACTAATCACGATCCTTCTAAAGACGTGTTCTGGCTACTGCCCAAGAACATGAATGTGTAGCAAATGTGGTGAAGAAAGCTGATGGTGCCTGGCTATCAAAAGATATAGCGTCTGGGGTCTTAAAAGCTTGAAGGTAATCAAGTGGC
>NW_022103902.1:10319995-10343483 GCF_000313985.2 Echinops telfairi | reverse complement strand
AAAAAAAAAAAGAACATGAATGTGTACCCATGAATAGCACATTCTCCAAGTTTTGTCTCAGAATGTAGGGTTAGTGTGGGCCACCACACCGTATTTTCTGGCTACTTCTAAATTTGGACATTTTAAAACCAAGTATTAATTATACCCATTTCCAGCTCTAAAGTTATGCATAGGTTGTCCCTCCCAGCAACTTGAACGGTGGCTTTACATTATTCCTCTCTAACAGGCTAACTTAGTGGTTCCGTGTGTTTTCCTTTTAAGCAAAATCTATGTATTCTCAGCTAATCTTCAATAGGGTCTTGACTTCAGCTGATTAGTTCTTTAATAATGCTCCACTTAATGGTAGGAAAAACAAACTATCCAATAAGCTCTCTTAGTCAAAAGTATAAAGGAAACCTTTTTAATCACCATGTCACTTCTTGCTTGAAAGACTAAAACCTCCCTATCCTGTGTCAATTTGGTACAACAAAATGATTGCAAAGATTTTCTACCATATTTCTACACAACTGTCACTCACCTCTCTTCATAATCCCAAAGCAAGTCAAAGTTTGAGGAATATTTACAATCTGTCCATTGCTTAGACAAAATTCTGATCAATGTTTGAGTGCTTTTCTGATTGTATTATTTCCTGTTAAATAGGAGGCGTTTCTGCCACCAGAGTGCATTAACGATAACAAGCTGCAATAGTCGACAGCATTTTAACCATTTTATCATTCATTATCCAATTAATTGCTACATTTCTCTTTATATGCGTATATGATAATTTTCTGTTTTCCAAAGTCATTCATGTCTTCTCTATTCTTTATTATTTATAGTCTTCTGGTGATTTAAAGTTTATTTTGTTGCTCTTTTTTCTAAGTATTAAGATGCTGTGTTAGGGTGTTGGTTTGGGTTTTCTTTCTTCCCCACCCCCACCACCCGCCTCCAATGTCTCCCCCCCGCCCACCCCCATGGGTGTGTTTCTTGCTATCAATCGTTCTTTTCTGAAGACTGCTTTTGATGTATTCCAAATGATTATGTGTGGTTTGTTTTCGTTCTCAATTGTTTCAAGAAACTGTTTAAATTAATGACCTATTTAATCCATTATTTGTAAGCACTGTCTTATTGTTTCTATGTTGTCTTATTCTGTTTCTATGCATTTGCTTTTGGTCCTGGCTCTTCCTATTGTTATTTTCTAATTTCATAGTATGGTATCTGAGAAAAGTGCATGGTCTCAGTATTTTTAAATTTATTGAGGTTTGCTTTGTGTCAAACCAAACGGCCAATTATAGAGAATGCTGGATGTGCACTGGAAAAGAACGATACAGGGTTGTCGCTGGTGCAGTCACCCTCCCGTACCCACGATTACAGACCCGGAGAGTGGCCAGCCTCGCTATCAGGCAGAGTGCATTGCAAAGTGGAACATTGCAAACACAGTTAGCTTAAAATTGGACACTTTATCATTTTATGGCCCCTTTGACCTCTTTTAAATTTGGGGTTTTTTTCCTGCTTTCTTTTCTATTGAGGTTTTTCTTGGTTTTATTTTGTTATTGTAGCTTTTTTATGTTTTTCTGCATATGAAAAATGCAGGATTCAATGCCATTCTGATCAAAATACCACCACAATTCCTTTTAAAAAAAAAGAGGAAAATTGAAGCACCAACCTTATATGGAAAGGAAAGAAACCCAGGATAAATAAAACACTACGTAAAAATAAAAGCAAAGTAAGAGGCCTTGCATGTCTAGAGTTTAAAACTTATTAAGTAGACATGATAATCAAAGCAGCCCAGTCCTGGTACAACAATAGATATGAAAATCAAAGGATTGGAATTGAGAACCCAGAAACACAACTAACTATCTATAGACACCTCATTTTTTATAAAAGACTAAAACACATCAAGTAGGGAAGAGATGGATTTTTCAACAAATGTTGCTGGAAAAACTCCATCTTCACTGCAAAATAATGAAACGGGACCCATAAGTCACACCATGTCCCAAACTGACTTGATATGGATAAAAGCCCTAAATAGAAACCACCCAACCATACAGACCAACAACGAAAAAATAGCGACCAACTTAAGGACCCTCATAAAAAGCACAACCACACTACTGAACAAACTGAACACTATCCACTCCATAGAGGACAAAGCAAAAACTAGCACCATCTACAAATAAGATACTTATGCATTCGAAAAGACTTCACCCAAAGAATAAAAAGGAAACCCACAGTTTGGGAGAAAATATTTAAGAATGATATATCAAATAAAGGGCTAATCTCGAAAATCTATAGAAGACTGAAAAATCTTAATAAAATATAAATAACTCAGTCAAAAATGAGAACAAAACACGAATAGGCAATTTACAAAAAACGGTATCCTGGCAAGATTGCTAGCAATAAGATAAATACAAATTAAAACAAAAATGGGATACTTTCTCACAACAATTTAAAAAATAGAAAATAATAAATGCTGGGGAGAATGTGGATGAATCAGCACCTTTTTACAGAATTTGTAGGACTGTAGAATTTTGCAACCACTGTCGAAAATCAGTGTGGCATTTCTTTAAACGAATTCAAATACCTTATGATCCAGCAATCTCTCTACTGGGTATATACTCTGAAGAAATAAAACTGTAAATTTAATCGATGCATGTAAATACACAGAAGGAAGAAATGTAGACCAATAAGCTACGTGCTTTCACTATCTTCTCTGCTTGAATACAGACTAACTCAAATGCAGAGTACTGACTTGTTGGCTGGCTCACAAATCCAGCTCTGACCTATGAGAGTAAAATTTCCAATGACACTTTCAAGAGAGAGCCGCTCATAGTTCATTCCATAATTCGACTACCTTATTTGTGATTAAGGTAAAGACAAGTCATATGTACTTAGCATCACAATTCTAATAATTGTGTAGGATAGCAGGGGAGATACATTGAGGGCATGTTTCACTCTTATAGTACCCCTTCCCATACCAAAACTTCAACCTCACATTATCTCCTGGTTTGTAGTGCGACACTAATCGAGATGACTATTTGTTTCACTGCAGCTCCTGTTTTCAATCACAATAAAAACAGAAGTGGCAGGATATTAGAGACAAAATGGATAGTGCTAAAAAAAATTACAGTTTAACTTCTCATTTATCAAAGTAATTGAAAGTTACTAGCAGGGTGTGTGACGCCAGTGTTTCTATCTGGGCAAGAGTAATCTATTTATGCAGCATAATTCATCCTTTTGAGGGTCTAATAAGGACTGCTTAATTTGGGTTTTAACCAAACGTGACAAATCATTGTTGAAGTTGGCGATGGGCTTGTCCACAGTTGCCATTTCCTTGCTAGTTTGACATAACTTAGATCCATCTCTATCTCTCTCTGCATGCTCTTTCCAACTGCACTTACTATCACGAAACAAAAGTGATAGTTTTTCTCAATACCAAAATGCCAAATATTTGTGATTTTTTTAAATATGGAAAGCTTTGAAGAAAATTATTACAATGATTATTATTTTATAGACACATACGAAAGTATTTTGCATTACAATATAAGCATATCTTCAGTAGGTTCAAGTTCTAGATATCCGTCGTCTCTAATAATCCACTTGACTCAGACAAGATCCATCCATCCTTATGGTGGTTGGGTGGAGTGGCATGCACTAGCATAGATCCACTGAGAAACTCAAGGGATGGATATCTCATTTAAAGAAGCATGATGATTTCTTTCTTTTCTTTCCTTCTTTCATTATTTTTCTTTCTTTCTTTCTTTTTTGGTGTGTGTAAGAATGATCTTTATATCAAAGAACAACTGTACATTAAGAAATATTCCAGCCCAATCCAGATCAAGTCCATAAGTCTGATATTGGTCATGTGTCCCATACTAGTCCATAAATTACTCTTTAGATTCACACAGCCATGCAATGATGTCAAATGCAGGGAGATCATAGGCCAGTGAATGGAAAGTCTTTTAGATCTAGTGGCAGTGGAAGCATCTCAGCACTGGTGTGGGTCTCTATGTGGTTCCTTCAGCTCCAGGGCTCTTGCTCCATCAGTGTGTCTTCATATGGCTTATTGACAGTAGTGTCTAGCAGAGAGAGTCTGTGTCCCACCTCCAGAGATGAAGACGGTGTTCCCAGAATCCTCAGGACAAGGCCATGCCCACACAGAGGCCTCATTGGCTATCACCTAATTGACAGCTACACTCCACCCCTTTGCTCAAGTGGATAGATTATGTAACTGCCACAGAAATGCTTTCAGCTGCAAGTAAAAACAAACAAAACAAAACAAAACACCCCCCAACACTAACAGTGTTTTAATTGTCTCCCATCATTAGTCCAGAGATTAAGTAGTTTTAAGTGCTATGCATTGACTCACTCTTCAAAATCATCAAGCACTGAGGCTCTTTCGATGTTTCCCACAGAAATCCCATTGGCACCTCATGATCACACAGGCTGGTGTGCTTCTTCTGTGTGAACTCTGTTGCTTCTCAGCTAAATGACCACTTGTTTATCTTCAAGTCTTTAAGACTCCAGATAATATATCTTTTGATAGCTGGGCACCATCAGCTTTCTTCACCACATTTGCTTATGCACCTATTTTGTCTTCATCGATCGTATCAGGAAGGTGAGCATCACGGAATGCCTAGTAATTAGAAAAAAAAGTGTTCTTGCATTGAGGGAATTCTTGAGTAAAGACTCAATGTCTCTCTGCTACCTTGATAGTTAACATATAAATTTATGTATATAGATCTATTTCCCTATCACTATGTATAAATGTATTCACATATTTACATGCCTGTATTTAGACCTCTATAAATGTCCTTTGTCTAGTTCTTACCTCTTTTTCCTTTTTTACTTTCTTGTCCCACTATCATGTTCAGCCTTAATTCAGGTTTCAGTAAATCCTATTGGTTACATTGCGTTTAATCAAGCCCTACCATGCATCCTACCACCTCCTCATCATCAATTTTAGGTCACTTGTTCCCTTGTCCCTGGGTTTGTTAACACCCACTTCCTTTCCCTTGCGTCCCCATCTCCCATGTACCCCTGGAACTGTTGGTCCCACTGTTTTCTCCTCCGGATAATTTATCCTGCCTATCCTATCTAGAGAGGCATGCAGAGACACTAATAAGCACAGACACAAGACAGAGGAAAACAAAACAACAAACAAAAACAATAACAACAACAACAAAGAAAAGCCTACAAATAGCTCCAGGTCTGTGTTTTGACCTTTAGGAGTGTTTTCCAGCCTTTGGACCCATTTTAATTTGTTTTTAGTTTTTGGCTTTCTTTTGGATTGAAGGTTTTTTTATATTTTATTTTGTTATTTTTGTCAGATGGGTTGTGTGTGTGTGTGTGTGTGTGTGTGTGTCTTTCTTTGTATGAAAGCCAAGCTAGGTAAGACCAGAGGCACAGTGACTGGAGTAATAATTTCTTATGGATTATAAAAATAATCCTTAAAGTTTATGGAAAGTTTCGGAGGACAGAGGAACCTAATAATTATAGTTATGAAAAAGAAGAAAATGTAAAATTGATTGTGGTGTTGATTCCGCAAAGCTTTTTTATGTTATTGTACCTGAATTAGATGTCAATAAGAAACTTCATATATTGATATCTTGTTGGTTTATTCTCAATAGTTAAAAATACGTTTTCAATTAAGTCCATTGCTCTGTGATAGTTCTTTTTCTACTATGAGATTCTGTTTAAGTTTTTGTCTATATTCTATTTCCAGGCTAATTCTAGATGGTTAAGCAAATCTAATGTTTGACTACTGAATTGAAGGACTCTTCAATATAAGGCAAATGAATGCACAGTATTATTCAACGGAAGGCAAATTAATTATGCTTATTACTGTTCCAGGATTCCACTGATGAGCATTCTATACAAAATGATTCAGGGTACAGTTATGGAGGTTAAGCTCCTCAAAATTTGATAACAATAAGTTGTCTTACAGATAGTCTGACTGCTGTATATGAAGGCTCTTGAGACATAATAATTACATGTTTTCTCTGTTTGTAATATCCTGTCTCACTACCCTTTCTAAGTAAAGAATCCTACTTATTTTTCAAGATACTCTTATTTTTGCATTCTCTTTTCCTTTCCACTTTCCTGGAAAAATCAATTACCCTGTTATCTGGAATCCTGTGTCTAATGTCTGAGTAGGGACATTTTAAGAAATATCAACACATCTGTGGCAGTTATATAATCTACTCTCGACTTGAGGAAAGGATGGAGTCTAGCCTGTCAATTAGGTTGCAGCTTGATGACCTCATTTGAAGACATGACAGAAAAACATAGCTCACTGGAGGCCAGATACACACTCTCTCTTCTTCATCTTCCAACTGACAAGCCACATGGGATCAAGCTGGAGAAGCCAGAGCCTGGAGCTGGAGAAACCACGTGCAGACCCATAACAGCACGGAGGTGCTTCCACCACCACTGGATCCACAAAACTCTCTCCCCACTGGCCTGTGATCTTCCTGCACTTGGCATTATTGCATAGTTGTGTGGGTCTGAAGAGGAATTTATAGAGTAAATCAGACATATGGGCGGATATTGAACTTATGGACTTGATCTGTACTGGGCTGGGATGTGTTCTCAATATACAATCACCCTTTGATATAAAGTTCTCTCTTACTCAAATATGTGTCTCCCTGGATTTGTTTCTCTAGTCTACCAGGACTAACACAACATCGCAATTTGCTAAAGTGGTTTAGTATTTGTATGTCTACGAGGTTCTGAACTCCTCCAAGAGAAGCTCTGTGTTCCTTTCATCTTGACATCAGCACTGACTATTACAGTACCTAGAACTCAAGAATGCCAGTTGATTGCCCAACATTGTAACTTTAATTAATGTCCTCAAATTTCAAACAGTAAAATAGTTGATAGGCATATACTCTATCATATGTATAATCACAACAAAGACCATCACCAGTACACAATTTTGAACTTAACTACAACTAAGCAAATACCCCTTGTACTCTGCTAAATCTCAGGGTCATGTCTGCAATTAGAAGCCATTGCATGTTATTTCATTTACTCCTCACTAAAGCTGCCTGGAGGATGTCTGGTGACATAGTGGTCTAACAGCGGGTTGGTGACTGAAAAGGTGGATTGAAACAAAGCAGAAGGACCCTGGAAGAAAACTATGGCAATCTGCTTCCATAAAGATCATAGCGTTGGAAACCCTGGGGCATTCCACTCTTTCCTATAGGCTTACTATACGTCAACATTGACTTGATGGCAAGGGATTGGCTTTGAGTGTGTACAAGATACACAAAGCCAACATCGCCTCAATTAGGATGATTAGAGAATTGGATCTCAAATTATTTGTGCAAAAATAGTAACTGTTTGAATAAATACTTGAACCCTCATCTAGTTCCCAAACTAGAGCTTTTGTTTTTATATTTAATACTTCTTTCTTAAGAAATCAGAATGTAAACTACGGAAAGGAACCAGTTGTCACCTGCATTTTGTCTACTTGCATTCTATATTTTTCTATCATCTATAATTTGAGAGTAGAGATATGTCAAAATCTGTGCCTCTTCACTGACCTTTACATTGCTCATGTCTGAGCCATCATATGTGCCATGGTTAGCGTATCGTGCTGTGAGTTTGTAGAATCTGAGACTGCTCTTACTTTAAATGCTAGTTCTTCGTGCATGAAGATGATGCTCCCAACTGTTCTCCCTTCAGGGAAGGACGAGGAGCACAACCAGCTCTTTGACCTGTAGCCTCAGCCCCATGTTGTGCACCAGCAATTTGCAGACTGTGAAAAGTGTGCCTAGAGGGGATGGATTTATTTTTTTAAGGAAAGGAAAGTATATGTGAACACACTCACAACAAATAAACCTTGTTAGAGGCACACTTGGTGTCACGTATCTACTGTGTCTCCTTTGGGCACTTACATATTGATTGTAATGTTCAGGTTTAATGCATTTTAACTTTTTATATCTAGATCCCTATGTTGTCAGTAAAGAGTCCCTGGGTGGCATAAATGGTTAAGTGCTCAACTACTAGCTAAAATATTGGTAGTTCAAACCCAATCAGAGATATTTTGAGCTGCAGACAAATGCTCCCCCAAACTCACAATTTTGAACAATTTAAGGAACGTAGTTCTGCTATAACAAACATGTGGTTGCCATAAGTAGGAATGTACAATGTAGTCAAAATTGACATGCAAGTGTGAACCCCCAATAATTTTATACAAGTCCTAATTACTATTCTCTAGGAAATTCATAATGATTATTCATTACGGACATTAAAAAAAGTGTCCATTCTAGCCAGTCTGATTTTTCTCTAAGTCTTGCTCATGCAATCTTAGGTATATCAGAGATTCTTCAGTTACTTCCTGTGCCATAACTGGTTATAGAGCAGAAGAGAAATCGCTGGCATGTACTAGTCTCATACCTCCTATGTGCTTCTCACTTCAAGCACCTGGTGCTCTTGATGGGGGTGGGGATAGGGGGGTTTCCTCCTCATGCTGGAAAAAGCTTAGCCCATACACAGGGCAGGAGAAACCTGACAGAGAGGTGATGTCCCCAGAGCATACCTCAATCAATGATGAAGGGAAGTTTATGAGATGAATATCATAGGCCTTGCTCTACTCAAGGGAATAAATGGACTCCAAGTGGCTGCTGGAATAACCAAAATTTGGTAATATTTTCATGTGAGAATTAGCTTCCTTTCCTTCCACTATGACACTGTTGAAGATTCCCTTCCACTTGACTTCCTGTACCGACCCTTGGAATGGATGATGGGGTCAGTACAGGAAGTCTTCTTTTCCTTCCATGGGGTCAGTACAGGAAGTCATGGAATGGATGATGGGGCACTCCGGGAACAGTGTTTATTATGCTATGAGATGGCATTTGATCGCTCCAGTATACAGAGGAGAATGTCAGCTCATAATTTCCCATGTGATTGGCTGGTTTCAGTTAGCACACTCCAAGTCCCTCCCCAAAGATTGCTTTGGCTCAGTTCCTCTGTGCACCTATTCTTCCACCTAACCCATCTGCCTTGGGCCTCTACTCCTGGCACATTGTAGCAAAGAAAGAGGTGTTCGAAGCTCCTTGGGGTAGCCACTGTGTCAGTCCATCTTGCAAAGGGCCTTCTTGCTTTTTGCAGCCCCTACACTTTCCCAAGCACAATGACCTTCTCCTAAGACTAGTCTCTCCTGACAACATGCCCAAAGCGTGTGAGATGAGGTCTCTTCAGCCTTGCCTCTAAGGACCGTCCTGGCTATACTTCTTCCAAGAACCTAAAACATAAAGGCCCTCATTTTCATACACATTGTCAATAGTCTCCATCAATGAGAACCTACAATCCACTCACTTCTGCTTCTGTTTGCCATTGAGTCATGCTGACTGGTAACAATCATATATAATAACATAATAAACCTGTCCCAGAGGATTTCAAAGACTGCAATCTTTATTGGAATAGATTGCCAGGCCTTTTCTCCCAGAGAGCGTCTGACGAGCTTGAACTGATAACCTTTCAGGCAGTAGCTGAAAGTTTAAGCATTCAGTTACCAGGTCTCCTTCTACATTGCCCTAAGTAGTATTTAATATTTCAGAAGGTGACTCTTCAGAAAAAAAATTAATCTGGACTTGAATTTGTACTCTTCTTCCTGCTTAGTGTGTAAGATGATACAAACCACCTAACCTCTCCTCTACACAATTCTCTAAAGTTTAAAAAAGTTAAACAATATCTTCTACCCCTAAGTGTTCATTCTATTATTTTAATTCCAGACACCAAAAATTTTTTCTCGCAAAAGAAATATCTTGGTACAAAATAATTGGGAAACATTCTTATTATTTAAAAAAAGGTTTCTCTATGTTATCTTTTAAAATCAAACTAAAATTCAGTGGGAAAATAAAAATATCATGAACTCATTATAACACAAAATAAGAAAGAAATCAATAGTCAATTGAATTATTTAATATGTGAAAAATATAGATGGAGGAGTAGCAGAAAAAGGAAGCTAAAGCCTATATTAATTTTTGGAGGACACTGGCTGAAATTCATCTATTAAAAATGATCAATATTATGAGATCTCACATATATTAAAAAAAAAGGTAAATGTACATAGATCACCATTTATTCATGGCGACCGAATGGAATCAAGACAAAGGATGCAGAAACTCTTCTTGTTCAGTTTATAGTAATGAAACAATCACATGGATTAAGGTCAGGGTGGCACAGCCAATTATTTAACTGCTCTGAGTCCATAAATTCAAGCCAGATTCAGAAGGGGACATAAAACAAGGGATATCGTCGTTGATGTCAGATCAAACCTAGTTAAAATCAGAGAATAATAAAAGATGTTTACTTGTGTTTTATTAACGATGAAAAAGCATTAGACTGTGTGGGCCATAACAGACAATGGAGAACTTTTAGAAGAATGGGAATTCCAGAACATTTCATTGTGCTCATGCAGGACCTGAACATGGATCAAGAGGGAATTGTACAAATAGAACAAGGGAATGCTGCAAGGATGTACTCTCATGATTGCGTCCTCTCACCAATCTTATTGAATCTGTATTCTGAGCAAATCGTCAGAGAAGCTGCATTATAGGAAGAAGAATTCAGTATCAGAGTTAAGGAAGCTTTATTAACAACCGATGATATGCATGTGACAGAAACTTGGTTGCTGAAAATGAGGACTTGAAACCGTGTTCAAGATCAAGGATTGCAGCCTTCCATAGGGATTACAAGTCAATATAAAGAAAACCAAAATCCTCAAAAGTGGATCAATAGGTAACAGCATGATCAACGGTGAGAAGATTGGAATCGCCAAGAATTTTATCGTGTAGTCACTAACAATACTCATGAGAGCAGCACTCAAGAAATCAAATGATGCATTGCATTGGGTACATTTGTTGAGCATGACCATTTTAAAGTGTTGAAAAGCAAGGATGTTACTTTGAGGACTAAGTGTGCCTAATCCAAGCCATGTTATTTTCCACTGCCTCATATGCATATGAATGTTGGATATTAATAAGGAGGCCCAAAGTAGCATCCCTTTGACTTTTGGTGCGGAGAAAGAATATTGAAAGTACCATGAACTGCCAAAAGAACTAATAAATCTTTTGGAAGAAATGCAGCCAGAATGCTCCTTAGAAGCAATGATGATAAGATTTCATCTCCTGTACTTTGGACATGTTATCAGGAGAAACCATTCCCAAGGGAGGGACGGCATGCTTCCTAGAGTAGAGGGTCAAGTGAAAGAAAGAGAGTTTCAACAAGATTAATTGGCACATGGCTCCCACAGTGGGCGTACTGTAAGAACCGCTGTCAGGATGGTGCAGGATCAAGTGGTGTCTCTGTTGCAGCAGGGGTACTAAGGGTTGGGACTGCAAAGGTGGTACATAACAACAAGAAACCAATAAAGTATATACTTGTAAATGCCTAACTGGCAACAATGCTGAGACACATCTGTGACAATGACAACAAATAGTTGAGACGGATGCACAATTGCATGGGATTGTTTTCTTGCCTTAGAAATTTAAAGTCATAGTTTTATGGTAAGTATTTAGTGTTTCTGTTCTACCTTCTAGTTCACTGTATAGTCCTAAACCTTACGTGTTTGCAATCATCCATTCAAGAAAAATAATTGGTTTTTATTTGCCAGAGAAAGGGGTGTCTAATGGTGCCCTTGTGGCTAATTGCTTCCATGAACAATCACCACCTTTGCCAATGAACCAAAAAACTGAATGTGACTTCCTGAAGATATTTTGGTCATTTATTCCATAGAAAAATCTTAATCAAAAGGGGGAGAAATTCAGAACATAATTTTATGTTCTAAATGAATAGAGACTTCTTAGAACCACGGAGGCTAGAAGATTCCTGAAAGTATGGCTATGAGATATTCTGAAAAACCTAAACCAAAAGTATATTCTGAGTTTTCTTAGAAATCAAACAAAAATTTCTCTTAACTAGAAAAGTGTGTTTGCTTTGCACATTGTGTTCTTTTTAAAGTTATCAATATAGGACCAAATTGACAACAATAGTTTGAAAGATGAAATACAAACCTTGGGGAACAGTGAGTTTATATTAAGTGGGGAGGAAGAACTCAGGAAAGATGAGTAAGAATGATTGCCCCAGTTGAGTGATGTAATCCGTCACACTAAATTGTACAGGTAGCAGCTATTGAATTAATGTTTGCTTTGCTGTGTATAGTCTCAACAGCAGCAACAAGATAAATACAACTTAACAAGAGTTAAAGAAAGATGTTGAAAGCTTACTAAGACAATGTGTTTTAAAAGCAAACAGGCCCCTTTAGAACAATGAGCATCAGGCTACATCAGCAACACGACATATTCAAAGGCAGTGGAGCAAAATTTCTCAACTTCAGACACAAAATTATTCTACCAAGAAGTTCATGCTAGTTATTAGTCTTCATTGCAAACAAAAGAATGCACAAAGTTGTCCAAGAAAAATGATTTATTTTAAAAATGATAAGTAACACTTGGTATTATTGGGAGGGCTAGAGAAACAGTTTCCAACCCAGAGTTTTACTAGTAAAGTCTAGGGCCAGGCAATTATTCTGATGAGAATACTGCTTTAGTTTTTTGTTTTATTCCTCCACTCATCCTGCACTGGAATTCCTTGCAACTACTTGTGCTACCAGGACCAGTGACATCCAAAAAACCACTGCCATCATCTATGCCAACTCATAGCAACCCAATATAGGACTGCCAAGACTTTGTACATCTTTACAGCAATAGACAGCTGTATCTCTCTTCCTTTGTTGAGCAGGTATATTTGAACCACTGACCTTCCAGCTAACAGCCCAATTCTTATCCAGCCACGTGACCTCTGAAAACAAGACATTTCTGAACTTTCACTAGCGAAGTGATTGACCCCTACAAAGCTCAAACTACTTGATTTCTGAATGGAAATAATGCACTTGTTTAACAGGCTGAAATCCTTACATGCAAAGGAAGTGCCTGAAGAAGTATTCTAGATTGCACTTTCTAAAGACAGAACTCAGAGGGTGAGGATTATAAAACCATTAGGAATAGGTATGAAACACACCAGTGAATGCAGAGAGCAGGTGTCTAGTATCCTAGTCAGATTATCAATCAAATGTGAGGGTAGAATAAAGATATTCCTAGATGGTCAAGGAACCTAATATTTACTTACCACACATCTTTCTTAGAATGATGCTGGAAGATGAGCTTCAACAAAATAAGGATATAAAGTAAAGAAGAAGACAAAACATCCCAGAAACAGGATCAAAGAATTGCACAAGATTGAGGAAGTTCAAAGAGAATGTTTGTCGTTAGGCCTGGAGACTAGAGTGTTAAGATTGAAATAGAATAGTAGAAGGTTGAGAGGGAGACTTTCAGGCAGAAAAAAAGAAAAAAGGAATGGATATGCTCTCTTTAAGTATTTGGGGGTAAATTAATAAGTGTTTAACAGACTCATTGGAATATAAATCAGTTAGAAAATGGAGCAATAGAAACAATAATAGAAATAGCATAATAATAGTATAATTGAAAAACACTCTCTTGCGGAAAGAACTGGAGGCAAAGGACATTTATAGAGGTCTAAACACAGGCACATACATATGTAAATATATTTATATATAATAGGGAAATAGATCTATGTACATATATTTATATGCTAAGTATTAAGGTAGCAGATGGACATTGGGCCTCTACTCAAGTATTCTGTCAATGAAAGAAGACTTTGTTCTAATAACCCGGCTTTCTGTGATACTCACCTTCCCTGACACAGTACTGAAGACAAAATGGGTGCAAAAGCAAATGTGGTGAAGAAAACTGATGGTGCCTGGCTATCAAAATATATAGCATCTGGGGTCTTAAAGGCTTAAAGGTAAACAAGTGGGCATCTATCTGAGAAGCATCAAAGCTCACATGGAAGAAGCACCAGTCTGTGTGATCATGACGTGTCGATGGGATCAGGTATCAGGCATCAAAGATGAGAACAAAAAAATCATATCAATCTGAATGAGGGGGAGTGAGTAGTGGAGCCCCAAAATCCATCTGTAGACAATTGGACATCCCTTACAGAAGAGATGAGCTAGTCAAGGAGCAATGAATGTAGCACCAAAGAAACATAAAACTTTCCTCTAGTTCTTTAATAGTTCATCCCCACCCCATCTCCCACCCCCTGCACCCCCACTATCATGACAGACAACAGAAAAGTGGGTGAAAGGAGATAGTACTTGGTGTAACATATGAAAAATATATATATAAATTATCAAGGGATCATGAGGGAATGGAGGGGGGTGGGGGGAAATGAGTTGATACCAATGGCTCAAATAGAAAGAAAATGATGGTGAGACCCGATGACAAGGAACTATATGTGACCTGCTCCCTGGGGGACGGGCAGCAGAAAAGTGGGTGAAGGGAGACGTGGACAGGGCAAGCTATGACAAAATAATAATTTATAAATTAGGGTGGGGAGTGAGGGGGAAAATGAGGAGCTGATGCCAGGGGCTTAGGTGGAGAGCAAATGTTTTGAGAATGATCAGGGCAATGAATGTACAAATGTGCTTTATACAATTGATGTATATATGGATTGTGATAAGAGTTTTATGAGCCCCTAATAAAGTGATTAAAAATAAATAAATAAATAAAATGATGATGACAACATATGTACAAATATGCTTGATACAATTGATATATGGGAAAAAAACAATTGATATATGGATTGTTATAAGAACTGTAATACCCCCCAATAAAATGATATTTATAAATAAATTATAAAAATAAATTTATAAATGAAAATAACTCTTCCCTGGGATAGGGAGAACGCTGAGAGAGTCATTAAATTTAGAAAAGAAAACGATAAGTACACCGCTAGGCTCGGTGGTGAATGTGATTTTTCATAAAGGTAAAACTAAGAACGATGTTAATTAAAAATTGCACTCAAATTATATTGATGGATTTCGTTTGCTACAATTTTGTTGAGCAATTTCGTGTCTACATTCATAAGTACCTTCATCTTAAATTTCTTTTATTGTGATTTCTGTGTCTGAGTCTGTCACGAAGGGGGTGCTGGCTTCATACATAAATTGGGAAGTCTTACCTATGTTTCTTTTTTTGGTATTATATATATATATATATATAATAATTCACCTGCCTTTTTAATTAAATATTTGGTAGATTATAACATACATCTAACGTACCTGATTATACTGTTTAATATTTTTGTGCAGTTGAAAGAGTTGGTATATTGTAACAGTACATCTACCTGAGGCTAGGTTTTTCTTTATAAGATTTTAGAAAAATGACGAAATGAATTTCTTTAATTATTAAAAGTCTTTATTAGAAAATAATACTAAACCATATTGGAAAACCAGAAGAAAGGTTCCATGTGTGTTGGGGAATACCAGTTTCTGAACCATAAGAACAGGAAGTCCAAAAATACTATCATGTTTACAAAACAAAACAAAACTCACTGTCATTGAGTCAATTCTGACTCACAGTGACCCTATACAAGACAAGGTAGAGCTGCTCCTGCAGGCATCTGAGACGGTAACTTTTTGTGGAAGTGGAAAGCCTCGTCTTTCTCCTGAGGAGCAGTGGATGGTTTAGACTGCTGACATAGAGGATAGCAGCCCACCAAGTCATCACTCCACCAACCAAAGCACCATCATCAGAATCGGCAGTCAAAGCCAAGGTACGATCTGCCATCCCCCTCCACCCTTCTTAGCAATTCTAAGACCAGTTGTTCCTCCCATAGTTTCTCTACTTTTCAGCTAGGTTCTATCATCCATTGCAATGGCCACACAGAATTCACAGACAATGCTTACAATTATGGGGTCCCTTCGTGAAGTTAACTGGCTACAAACTCTGTTGTGATGGATTTTCTCTGCCATGACCATAGGCAGGTCTCTCACAGGTTTTCAACCTCATGGCCTGCCTTGTACAAACTATGTTATAAGCCTCTTCTAGGGCTGCCACTAAATGCCCATAATACATGCCACTCTGCTTTAAGTCTCAACACTAAGGCACTTAGCTCTAGCTCCATGCATGAACAAACTCAGCTCCCCCAGTTAAGTGAGTAGAAGCACCCTACTTTAAAAGCCAGCCTCCCACCCCAAAGCACTCAACTTTACTTGCTGTGTAGGCTAGGAAGTACATTATCTGTCTCAGATCCTGGCTCCTAGTTCTGCTGCTGCGATACTTCTGTCACTCCTCTGGTGCCAAAGTTATCATTTGAATCAGAGAGGTTCAATGAGCAGGGATCTTGGGGTCCAAAGGACATTCTCCACTCCTGAGTTTTCTTTCTTGCAGGTAATGAAATCCTCCTTCCTGCTTCTGAGCTGGCTCATTTTGTGCCCCAAACCAAACACACTGTCATTGCGTCCATTCTGATACATAGTGACCTGCTGGGAGAGGATAGAACTACCCTTGTGGGTTTCTAAGACTACAGTTTTTTATGGAAGTAGAAAGCCTCATCTTTCTTCCATGAAGTAGCTGGTTTCGAACTGCTGAACTTGGGCTTAGCAGTCCAGTAAGTTACCACTGTGCCACCAGGGCTCCTCCAAGCAGAATTGGAATCACTATCAATCCTGTTAACAAACTCTCACAGCTGTGTCCTATCAGTGCCTTCCCCTACCTTCTTGGGCAGACCCATCCGAAAAATGAAGGTGGTTTGGTGGGAGTAACAGAGGCTATGACTGAAAGAGATATAGTAAATAACTTACTTCATTCAGAAGCACATCACCAGACCTTTCTTCAGAAGCACCTCTGGTGGTACAACCCCCCAACTTTTTGATTGGTAACCAAGAACTTAACTCTTTGTATCACACAGGCATTCTAATACAGAGGTACCAAAACCATAAAATAGGGGATTCGTTTTCTGTGATAGAAGACAACCAACTTGAAGGTCTCAGGCACAGTGAGAATAAAATACGCTAAAAAGAAGAGGAAGAAGAAGTAAAGAGCAGTAGCCAGCCAAGTGGAGCTCTTGTGTTTGCCATTATTTAATTCCTTCCCAGGAGCAGGATGCCACAAAGCCACCAGAATGACTGACCATATTGATTTCTGACAAGAAAGTTGAAGGAGGAATTATCATTGTTTCAAGCATAGTTGCCAGCAGATGAAGAAAGATATAATAGTTGGAGTTACCTCTTAGAAAAGGAACCGCTGAGAAGCTGGCAGAAATCTTGGGGAAGACTCTGGATTTCCAGATTCAACGTTTTTGGAATTTGAGAGGCATCAAGGTATCCAGCTGATATCTGACTTATTGTGGGTTACACATAAAATAATGTATCTGAGGAACTCTTCACATTGCTGGAACAAGTAAGTGTTCAATGTAGGGTAGATATGATCAGAACTACCATGTATGATGAATTAAAAGAACGCTCACCGCCATCAAGTCAGTTCTAACTCATAGGGAATCCATAGCACAGCGTCTAACTGCTCTTGAGGTTTCCGAGACTTTAAATCTTTAGAAGAGTAGAAAGCCTCATCTTTCTCCCAAGGAATGGCTGCTAGTTTTGAACTGATAACCTTAGGGTTAACGGCCCAATCAATAACCCATGACACCAGCAGGGTTCTAACTATGGTAAGGTAGACAATATTAATTCCATTTTTTCTCAAAAATAGAATGGGTCTGAGAAGTTTTCTCAAGATCATACAGGGCAGGTTCTTATCCATAAATGTCTTTTCAAAATACTGATAGAATCATCAAAGTCACGCTAAATTAGAGCTGGAACTAGGCACACCGATCATATCATTAGTGTCTTTTCCTCTGTATATTGTTTTTAAATCAGTGTGGAAAAAAGATGAGGTAATATATGCCCCTTTGTTCTGAAACCTAAGATGATCTAAATATGCTTGAATAGATTGAATGGGGAAATTGAGTAGGAGTGGAAATGATGGTGATACTTTACAGAATGGTTAAAACGTCCAGATTTCACGTAGGAGAGGTTTTTTTTGCTTTATTTAGTGGCATCTTTTTGTGGGAGGATAGCTTCTGTCTTTATCCTGTTTTAAGAGCACATTGCACTAGTCAGTCAATTTATTATTAGACTCTGATGGTTATCATAATTCTGATAAGAATAGTAAATGCTCAACTACAAAAACAGAAAGTACAAAAATATCACCAAAAGTCAATAAATTAAAAAATAGCTCTTTTTAGAAAGGTGTTGAAAATTAGATTTGAATATGATTTATCCCTGACTTCATTGATAAACGTGTTAAATAGGTTGAACTTCTGGAAGAATCTTTCATCTTACACTTCTCCAAGCCAAGTTCATTTCTTTTTAAATATCATCAAAGAAATAAGGTAGAAACTCATCTATCCTGATCCTTGGAGATAGCCATTTTCCCCCCAAAATCGCTTCCCTGATGTACTCCCCATCTAAACCACACACACTGCCACTGAGCTGATGTCAACTAATTGCAATTCCACAGGGCAGGGGAGAACTGCCCACTTTGAGTTTCTGAGACCATAACTGCTTATGGGACTAGAAAGCCCGGTCTTTCTCTTGAGTAGCTGGTAGTTAGTTGTTAACTGCTGATCTTACCGTTAAAAGTTCAAGCCGTAACCACTGTGCCACCAGGGTTTCCGATGTACTCTAGAACTTTCTACAAGATCAATGTCAACGATGCATCTATGACGTCAACTTGGCTGGACTGTCCTGCTGTTGGTGTTGGGTTCTCCAGAGTTCGTTTGGACTCAAGGCCACCCAATGTACAACAGAGCAAAATTGTATCCTCAAATGGTTGCTATGCTTACACCGCCATGGCGGCTTCTGTGTGAACCTATTTAATGAAAGTCTTCCCTTTTTTCTTGATTCTTCTATCTTTCCAAGCATAATGCATTTCTCCAAGGAGTCGTCTCTCCTGACAGAAGATTTAAAGTACGTGAGGTGAAGTCTTGCTATTATTGCTTCTAAAGGGAATCTTTGCCATACTTCTGCCCAAATAAATTTGTTTGTAATTCTGGCCATACAAGCCACAATTCTATGGCATTAACTCTTCTTTGCATTTTCTTATTGATTTCCATGCATTTGTACGTCAATGGTTTAGCCATAGAATCTTCCAATATTTCAAGGTGAGTCTTCTTCTTATCTTTTGATTTTCTAATTCCATGCTTTTGCACATTTTAATCAAACACTTCCATTTGCATTCCGGAACCACTCTTTGAAACATTCTGTTCGGATCTGTTAATGTTTTCTTGCATTCTCTTTAGTTTCTTTATGTTCCAGGGTAACTTTCAGAGTCTCCTCCTACATATACTTTGGTGTTTTTGTTTTTCCTTTCTGTCTTTTTAATGACATCGTTGATGTCATCCCACAACTTATTTTCATCACTGGACATGGGAAGTCAATGTGTCCAACCTATTCTTGGTCCGTGCATATGATTAAGATGGACTCTATTTTGAGGAACCAATTTATTTGGTTTTTAGAAGTTTTATTGTACCTTCCCACCTGAGGAACGCATCTTCTATCAAACACTATATCAAACAATGGTAGGATGCTATCCTTAAGGTTATTAATCACCACTGCTTTTGGAAAAAGATCACCAGATTCGCTTTCTTAGTCTTCCTTCATGTTAAAGGTTCACTGGCAAATCTCCACCAAGGGTAACCATGTCGGTATTTGAAATACTGATAGCATAGATTCCAGTATCATAGCAACACGCAAGCCACCACAGCAGAACAAAGTAATATATGAGTATTGCTAGGCTATCATATGATTATTTAACGAAATACTAATCTAGACGTTTCTGGTAAACTACTTTATACATTTAGTTCACATTTACAATCAGTTGCTATTTCAGTAAAGTGACCCTCAATAATAAACCTCAGACCATCAGTTTAAGATTTTGAGATCAAAAACTGAGGTTCCCTGGGAAAGAAAATATTCTGCAGCAGGCCTGTAGCACTCATTTCTCTGTAGTTGCCCGATTCTAAAGTGTCCAACCCCACAGTCATTCCAGTCAGTCTCTTAAATGTACCTCTTGGATCTCTGCCCTCTCTCTTGCTCTTTCCACTCATGCCTTGGCATTTGTTATTGCCAGATAAGAATTGGCAATACACAAAATAGGCAGAATTTATTTTTTAATTGTGGTTTGGGTGAAAGCTTGCACAGCAAATTGATTTTCCATTAAACAGTTCATATCCATTTTGTTTTGTGACATTGATTGCAATGCCCACAGTGTAATAGCATTCTACTACTTCCTCCCTGGTTATTATTTCTATTTCTGCTTCTTTCATATCTGCCTCTTTAGCTATATACGGGGAAAACTTCCTCTTCTACAACATGTAGTTCATTGTTGTGAAGAGTGTGTAGCTCCCTGGTGTTAGTTTTCACTCCATATGCCTATTATTTGAATGAAAACTTAGCCATAGAATTGCATTCAATTCCAGATTTCAAGAGTGTTTCATCTCATGGATTCCACCTGTCACTATCAGACGGTAAATCTGCTATTATCATCATTATTGGGTTTTGTTCCACATTTTTCTCCTGCTCCATCCATTACCTCCTATTATGACTCCATTCCTTAGTAGTTCAAAGTGGCCAGTAGTGGTCCCTGAGCACCATCTAGTTCTTCTGTTCCCAGGATGGTGCAAACTGATGGCCATGTGGTCCATTCATCCTTTGGACCAACTGCTTTTATGCTCTTTCAATTTAGACGGCCAATCACAACTTTTAAGGTCTCAGTCACTACTCAGCAAAGTAGTGGACTATTGTGGACTATTTTGTGCCAATTTACCTTAATGCTTCCTGAAACTATGGTCCTGAACCCCATATCCTGACACCCCTTCCCTCAAAGAAATTGGTTCTGGCTAAGAAGTTTACTCACTGGTAACTTCAGTCCCGTATGCTCTATAGTATTCATATACATATTTTCAGACCATATAAATATAAAGATGAGTCAAAAATTTTAGCTATAAAATCATAGAAACCTTTATTAAACAAAAATATCAAAATGTGAAGCTACTGTTTATCAACATATCCTCCATCTAGATATATACATTTTCCATCTCGCTAATCCTCCCCTGAGGAATTCTGCATTTTTCTATTTAGACCAAATCAAAGCAAAAGTTTCAGCATTCTTGAAAGTCTCATATTGTGTTGCTTTGAAATGTTCTTTCAGTTTGGAGAGCAAAGAGAAGTCTTAAGGGACAAGATCAGGTTGCAAGATATAGGAAGTAGGGTTCAATAAAATTGTTGTAATTACAGGTCTTGAGACTCTCAAAAATGAACAGCTACATTGTCCTAATAGGAAAAAAAAAATCCCCAGCACGATATTTCTGATCTTTTTCTGACCAATGCAATTTTCAATTTTCTTAATCCTAGCTTCCAAGAAAATCTATCAAGTGTACCCATTTGTCATTCCCCACCGAAAAATAGTTGCTATGACTTTCTGGGCTAACTTCTGTGCTTTGAACTTAACTAACCCTGCAGATCCCCTCAAAAGTCATGCTTTCCGTTGGTCCTTTTTTTTTTTTTTATTGTTCCAGGCATTCTAACAAGATAACATGTTAATTTAATAAATGAATGAATTCTCGGAGAATTGGTCTGCAGCCATCTACGGATTTGTTTCAAACACCTTTGTCTGCAGGAATCCTTATCTGTGGGAAATGGAACTCTAACAGCAAGGCTTTTTGAAAGTGAAAGTTCTGTTCACTTTCCCATACGTGGTTAGCGCACATGGCTGTATGTTTCCACTGACAATTACTTTTATTTCCATTATTTCAGAATGTTGTAATATTATTTATCTATCTTTGCCTTTAACTTTTGCACTATAGATTTTTTGCTGTTTTAGCAAAATTTAGGAATTTTGGATTTTTGACAGTTGGTAAGTGAGAAATAGGTGTATTTAAGTATGATGAACTCTTTACTGAGGAAAATAGAGAGTGTTGTAAACTAGCACAATAGGAATGTTGGTTCGTTTGAATCTTTCTTACTCTGTAAGGTCATATTTCAGCTAGCGGGAGACCTACACTTATTTAGATCTATTAAGTGCTAGGTGCCAGCTCATAATATTTTTGTCCCTATGAATTTAAATCCCCCTCTAGCCAATGCTTGCTTTACCCTCCTATCGACTGAAGATTATTCTATTTAAAGAGAAGACAAAAGCAGAACAAAACGGGAGGGTTTCTACTTCTTCATGTCTCTCGCCAATGTTTTAGCATTGGCACCAGGGAACACTCTGCTCCTTCACGGATATTTTGGTTCAAACATATCTTTTCAAAAATTCACTTTTATGACATTTGGAGACTTGTTCTTGTCTTAATTTAGTTTGGATTTTAAATGTATTGATACGTTTCATAGCAAGCAGCTTTAATGTAGAAAGGAAATAAATTTGTACGTATTTGAATCTTGACTCTACCACTAAAAAGTTACTTTAATGTAAACGAATTATTTGGTCTTCCTGAGGCTCAAATTCATCATTTTAAAGTGGAAATAATTTTATCTTTCAGGACTGTAGTAAGGATTAGACTAGATCACAGAAAAATGTCAAGTGCGTGGAATCAAATAATGGAGGGCTATCATTGTTACTAGGCAATACTATACTTGTTTGGCGCTTGCGTATTATGAGTTTGGGAATAGAAGAGACTAAGCCTTTCTAATATTTCTTCTGACACATAATTTCTAAGCACAAGGTACAGAACTAATAAATAGAGAGAGTGGTTGTTTTAATTGGGGTGGGGGGAGACCAGGGGAAAGCTTAAACACAGAAGGCCCTTATGTACAGGGAGATGATTGATAAGATTCTTTGCCATAAAATAACAACAACAAAAGTCTCTACAGTGAGCCAGAGGCAGATAGAAAACATAGATTAAGGAATGGATTTGGGGCTTGCACTTAATCCTCACTCCCATCTAAGAACAATTAGTTCTTACAATATGGCCCTTCTCAAAACACTCCTTCATGGGTGCTATTGCAAAGCATGGTGAAGAGATTAGATGGTATTTGACTACCAGAAATAATAGTGTCTGTCAAATCAGCAGCCATTTAAGCCCGCATCAATGAAGCCTGCATGGAAGAAGCACACCAACATCCATGATACAAGAATTGGAAATTATGTAATCTAAATGCAAAGGATGGGATAGTATCAGAGTTTACATTGTGAGATGCTGGTGAGCAGAAGGCAGTCAAAGCCCCAAATACGTTTGTAACAACCACACAGTGACGGAGCCTCTGGTGACTTCCTCCTAACCATAATGGAGGGATGGAAATAACCTGGGTGATCAGACAGAGTGTGTTGTAGACACAACTATAATACTTAAAATGGTAAATCTGACTTCAATGGCTAAAACCTAGTTATCTGATCCCTTTTGATACACTTTGTCTAGGATATGCTTTTTAATATTTCCTGTGTGGGTTTTGTTTTCCATAATGGGGCTTATCTCTGCTGTAGTTTGCCATTGTTGGTAGTTTTCTTGACTCTGCTGGGTGTTTTCTGTGTTTTTCAGTACATAAAACCCAGATGGTTTTAAGACCCCAGACGCTATATCTTTTGATAGCCGGGCACCATCAGCTTTCTTCACCACATTTGCTTATTCACCCGCTTTGTCTTCAGCG
>NW_022103902.1:10282892-10318851 GCF_000313985.2 Echinops telfairi | reverse complement strand
CGATGTACAAATGCGCTTTACACAATTGATGTGTGTATGGATTGGGATAACAGTTGTATGAGCCCCTAATAAAATGTTAAAAAAGAGAAAAAAGAGAAAAAAAAATTTAAAAAAAAACAAACACCCAGATGGATGAATCTATGGAGACAATAGCTAGAATAAGGGTTCCTGAGGGGGAGTGCAGAGAGGTGGGAGATAATGGGGAGCTATCAAGGCGTACTAAAAGGAAGAAATTGTTGTGAAACTGATTGAGGTAGTGATTTTACAATACTACTTGACATGATTGAACTACGGAATGGTATGCTGTCTTGATTAAGTCCTAATAAAATAGTTTGAAAGAATTTAAAAAAGACTTTATAATTGATAATATTATTTAATTTTCAGGGAGAATAGCTTTTATCTTATAAATACTGAATTCCATCTTTCTTCTCCAGTTAAACACACGGTATATTCACCAATTTTGTACCTCTGTCCAACATCCATCCCTGTACTGTGCTTACAGGTTTATATGTCTGTCTTGTGTTCCTGTTCTCAGAGAATAATATGCTACATGGAAAAGGCTTATCTCTCTACACCAAGGAATGTGTGCATGACCTATGTAAGGAATTAACAAAATGAAAAACCAAGCACTCATGATGGAGTCCATTTCAACTCAAAATGATCCCATGGGACAGAGTAGGACTGCCCCATAGCGTTTCCAAGCATGACAGAAACAGCTGTTTCTTCTTCCTCTTCTGATCTGCTGCTCGGTTTCCACTGTCCCTCGTTTGCCTTTGCAGCCCAATGATGAACTGCTTGCATCACCAGGGCTCCTTTAGAATTAATAGTAATATCTCAGTGTTTGGATGCCAACTGAGAAAAGGTCAATTTCATCAAGTACCATTGTCTGAGCTATCTAGTGTTACTACAATAGAAATACAAGTACGTACATCACTTTAACAAAAATACGTTTATTCGCTCATAATTTAGGAGACTGAAAGTTCAAATTTAGAGGGCTACCTTTAACAGAGGACTCTCTCAGACTCTCGGGAAGTGACCTTGTCTCCTTTCAGCATCTGTAAAGGCAAGCCATTCTATCAGGATCTCCCTGTGTATTGGCATCAATTTTACCCTAGATGAGAGCTTCACTGTGCAGGGACCCTGAGACCCGAGGTCTCACTACATGCCCAGTTCTCTCTTGGTCTCGTAGGTCCCTCTCTTCTGCCTACTTCTTACTCCTCTTATCACTTGTGAGATTAAGTGTGGTGCAAGCTAGATGCAAGGTTTTGCAAGCCACACATTTAATTTACACCAAATTTGAGCTATGACAAGATTAATGGTGGTATATTTCACCCATAGTCTACTTACTGGTTAAAGATATCATATCACATTATAAGAGATCATCAGATTACAGGATTACATAACTTCCAGACCACTGAGCATCATGGCCAGACAAGTTGACAAGTGCTTGAAAAGAATATAAGTCAATCCTTAAAACCCTCAATGTTAAATAGAGAAGAAGAAACCTTTGTCCTATATGTTACAAATTATTTGCGTAGGTTAATGAACTTTAACACTAGATCGGTATGCCGAGAAGAAAGAAGGGAACTATTGCTAGTCTAGTCATTAAAGTACAAATGTAAACATGTTATATACCACATTTGACAACATAGGAGGTATTGGCAAAAAGTATTGCATAAACCATGGAATGCCTGATAAACAAATCTATCTGATAAGAAGTAGAGCCAGAATGCTCCTTAAAAGGAGAACATGTTACCAGAGGAATCTAGGCATGCTTGGTAAAAACAGCGAGTTGGCAAAACAGAGGAAGACCCTCAAGGTGATGAGCTGACATAGTGATTGCAAGAACGGGCTCAAGCATAGAAATGACTGTAAAGCTGTCCCAGGAAACAGCACACTTTTCCTGATTTTAAACAGCACAGCATCCCTGGTTTTGCTTAAATGACTGCCTCGTGGACTATTTACAGTTTCTTCATGAACACAACTTAGCATTCTGGAATTTTCATCCTTCACAATGTTATATATTCCCATTATGATTAGTTACAGAAAAATAACCTAAATGCTAATTATAGGAAAATTACCATCAGTGAAATCAATCAAAAATCTATTTTAAAATCACTTGTAATTCCACCACTCAGATAATCCTCTACATGCTTTTGACATTGTTTTGAGTGTAAATTATTTGATTGTGTATATGCATATTTTTGTTTTGTAGTAGTAAAACACAGATAACATCACATTTATAATTTTAATCTATTTTAAGGTTATAAGTCAGTGACTTAACTTACATTCAAAACTGTTATGGATTGAGTTGTGTCCCCATAAAATAAATTCTAAACACTGTTACCATCTCTTTTAGGAAGAGGCCTTCTTTATTTTTTCTTTCCAATTTGCTCTTTTTTAATAACAGTTTTATTGGCATTTCATCCACATATTATACAATTCCATATTTCAATTTTTTCAAGAAGAGTTGTACAATCATTACCACAGTCAACTTTAGAACAATTTTATGCTTTGTTGTTTATTGTGATTAGCGTCATTTTCTTCTTTGTTTAAAATAAGAGAGTAGCAGTGTAGTACCTGTTTTAGATCAGTCTTGTTTGTGGTATAATATATTAAGCAAGGAAGCCAAAGGGCAGAGACGGGAGAAGGTAGATGCCAGATTACCCGAGAGTCCAAAGAGAGAAACTGAGACAGGAAAGGCCTTTCCCCTGAGCCAATAGAGATGAAGGACTTCTGTTAGATCCAGGACGCTTCTCAATTTCCTAACGAGAGAGAATTCATTTCTTTCTTCTAGCCAGCCAGTATTTGTGTAGCGGCACTGTATGACCAAGACAAGAATGTTAGGCAATCCTCGCCACCCTCTATTTCCACAACTTTTTCATCACTCTAAGCTCAGCATCCATTAAGTAATAACTTCCCATTCCACATTTTGCTTATCTCTTCATTTGGCGATGTAGTGGGTTACCCACTGAGCTGCTCATCACAAGGTTGGCGGATCAACTCTACCCAGTACTCCACAGGAAAAGATAAGGCTTCCTTTAACCTTGGAAACCCACAAGGAGAGTTCTATTCTGTCCTAAAGTTCCCTATCACTGGATGGCAGCGAGTGTTGATGATTGATCTGTTGATGGAAATCTTCTTTTACCTTTTAGATATTGTTAATATTGCTATATTGAACCATGGTGTCCAATACTGTTTTTAAACCCTGACTTTAAAACTTTGAGTATCTACATTATTAGTACTATATGGTAAAACTGTGCTTAATTTTTTTTTCAGGAACTATCAAAGGGCTTCCCAGAGAGATGGCACCATTTTACATTCCCACCAGTAATAAATAAGTTTTTTTAATTTACCATATTATCATCAATACTTTTTTTAAAAATTTTTCTGATAACAGACATTCTAGTAATCTGAAGCAGTGTTTCATTGAGATTTTGATTTGCATTTCCTAATACTTAATGAAATTGATCATCCTTTATGCATTTGTTGGCCACTGTATATCTTTTTTGTTCAATAGTTATTTAAATTTTTACATATTATTAATGGAGTTGTCTTTTGTTGTTGAGACTTTTTGTATATCTGGATATTAAATCTTTGATACATTTATGGTTGACAAGTATTTTTCCCATTCTGTAGATTATCTCATCACTTTCTTGATAACTTTTTCTGATATGCAAACTTCTTTTTTAATGAAGTCCAATTTATCTACTTTGTTTTACTGTTCATACTTTTGCTGTTATGTCTAAGAATTCATTTTCCAACACAAATTTCCAAAGGTTTATCCCTTGTTTTCTTCTGAGAGCTTTATAATGTTAGCTCTTTTATTTAATCAAATGAAACATTTGTTAATTTTCTCATATGATAAGTGAGAGAAGCTGCCCAATGTCCTTCTGTTGCACGTGGAATCCAATTACTTAAGCCCTGTTTGTGAAGAGGCCCTTTTCCCCCCTCAATTGAATGTGTTTGTACCCTTATTTTAAAGAATGACCATAGATATATAGGATTATTTCTGGACTGGAATTGTATGCGTTGGAACTGACTCTATGGCAGTGAGTTTGGTTTGGCCTTGAGGTCAATGCCTATCCTTATACAAGGATCATAATATTTTGATTATTGTAGCATTACTGTCCACATGTAAATCAATAAAGGTGAGCTCTCTTACGTTGTTCTTCTTTCTTTAGGTGACATTGGCCCTTTGGGACTTTGGGTTATTCCAATCTTTAAGGATAAGTTTTCCATTTCTGCAAAAAGCTTTTGGGATTTGACAGGGATTGTGCTGAATCTGTGGATTACTTTTGGTAACACTGACCTCTTGACAGTCTATCCTTGAGCACGTTGTCTTTCCATTTATTTTGGTGTCCTTTCATTTCTTTCAGAAACTTTTATTGCTTTCAGCGGGCAGGTCTTTTACCTCTGTAGTTAAATTTATGCATAGGTATTTTATTCTTTTAAAATCTAATCAATATTCTCTTCAGGTTTTCTAATGTTTAACTATTATAAAATACCCTTGCATATATAATTTAGTTCACTTGTCAGATTATCTCTTTAGGGTAAATTCATATAAATAGAATTAATGTCAAATGCATATATTAATAAAGTTCAAATGAGGAACCCTGTGGCACAGTGATTACGAGTTGTGCTGCGATCTGCATGGTCAGCAGTACAAAATCACCAGCATGGAGAAAGAATGGACTTTCTATTCCCACAGACAGTGACAGGCTCAGAAACCCACCAGGACCTGAGGGGGGTCACTATTAGTCAGCATTGACTCAATGGCATTGAGATTGATTTTTGGAATATTTTCTAATCTGGGAGGGGAATCATTGTTTTAACTTGCATTTCTTAATTTGGCATGTTCTATATTTTCACAAAAATAGAATAAGCATTTGTAAATCAGTTTAATAATTCAGCATATGTATCCTTATGTATTCTTAATTTGGCATGTTCTATATTTTCACAAAAATAGAATAAGCATTTGTAAATCAGTTTAATAATTCAGCATATGTATTTTGTGCACACTATGTATTATGTATAATTATGCAATGTTATACATAGCATATATAATATGGGCAAGTATTATTTTTGAGAGATAAAGATAATTAAACCAGAGATTTTTTCCCCTAAATTATCCCATCACTATTGGGGTTCAAAATAAATTATTCTGATACCAGAAGCAACCTCCACAAATGAAAGAACATCCCATGCCCATAGATTGGAAGGCTCAAAATAGTAAAGATATCAATCTTACCCAAAGCACTTTATAAGTTTAATGCCATTCTGATTTAAATACCAACAATCTTCTTCAAAGAATTGGAAAAACTGACCTCCAATTTCATATGAAGAGGGAAGAAGCTCAGAATTAGCAGAGAACTCCTCACGAAAAAGGACAAAGTCAAAAGACTCACTTTACCTGATTTTTACACCTACTACACAGCCACACTGGTCAAAACAGCAGGGTACTGGCATAATGACAGATACTCAGACCAGTGGGGGGAAAAATCAGAAATCCCAGAAGTAAAGCCATCAGCATATAAACACTTGAAATTCATCAAGGGTCCCAAAAGCATCAAGTAGGAGGCGGATGCCCTCTTAAACAAGTGGTGCTTGAAACAATGGATATCCACATGTAGTAAAATAAAACACGATGTTTACCTCACCCCATGCACAAGAACAAACTCAAGGTAGATCACACACCTAGAAGTAAAACCCCAAGCCATCAGGATCATCAACGAAGGAATGGGAACTAAGGTAAGACTACTGACCCAGGGAATACATAGACTCGTCCCAATAAGGAAGGGTATACCCACAGGTGAACTGGAAATCAACAAATAGGACTTCATAAGAATAAAATACCTGTGCATGTAAAAAGACTTCACCAAGGGGGTAACACGGCAACCGATAGGCTGGGAGAAGATTTTTAGCAATGACACAACAGACAAAGATCTTATTACTAACACCCCCTGGACTGCAAAAAGAGGAAAACAGCTAACCGCTTGAGGAAGTGGGCAAAAGAACTGAAAATAAATTTCAGTAGGGAGGAGATCTGTAGGGCCAATAACATGAGAAAATGCTCCGGATCATTAGCCATAGAGAGATGCAAATCAAAACAACCATGAGATACCATCTAACACCCTTGAGGTTAGCCCAAATCAGAAAGCAACAATTGTTGGAGGGGATGTGGCGAAATAGGAACTCTCCTCCACTGCTGGTGGTCATGTACAGTCTCTGTGGAAAGCAATCTGGCGATATTTAAAGAAAATAGAAATTGATTTACCTTATGAACCAGCTATCCCTCTTTTGGGCATATATCCAGAAGAGGTAAGAAATAAAACATGACCAGTCGTCTGCCCTCCAATGTTTATTTTGGCACAATTCACAATCACAAAAGAGTTGGAAACAATCTGAACTTCCATCGATAAATGAGCGGATTAGTAAACTCTGGCACATATGCACAATGCAGTACTATGCAACACTAAAAAGCACGGATAATCACATGAAACACATTGTTTCATGGGAAGAGTTGGTCAGCCAATCACAAAGGGACAAGCCCCCTGAGGTAAGTATAATCAACACTGTAGGTATGGAAGAAAAGACACTTACCTCACAATATACAGGTGGAGGCACAGGGAGTCCGGTGGTCAGACCAAACCCAAGGAGATACATGTGAATACAGCATAAAGAATGGGGCAGTGGGGAAGGAGGAGGGAGAAAAAGGGGGAAGTAGAAACTGAGATGATGGCATGGGGGAACAGGACACTAACCCACCCAGGGAGAGAATGTCTCCACGGAATTGGGAGAGGGCATACGGACCCCACCACAGCACACCAAACCAGGAGGGCAACATAACCATGTGGAGGATTGCATGAAAAGATTGGGCTACAGGACCAGCCCCAACCAAAGCTAAACTGGCGCCTGCCCTATAAGTATGGGCGACACATAACAGTAAACCTTCAGGTGGGGGAAAGGCATCCACCTACCATGCCCACATGGAAGCAAACCAAGAAGGAAAAAGAGAAAGGGGCACTTGGCCTAGACTCCATATGGGCACACCACGCCAGGAGGAGGATGTCCCTGCACGGAGCTGCTAAGGCACAGAAGAGAGGACTGAAGGACCACTAACAGCTCAAGACATGTTGTCCCCTAACAAGCATACTGCGACAGAGGACAATAATGGGGACACACAGTGGGGAGATAATGTGGTCTGAATCCCCTGCAGCGAGAAAAACCAAGGAGGGAGCATAACAGATCAGCAGTTGGAGCAAAGGCAATCCACAAAGCCCCTAAAGCAGTAGTTCTCAGCCTTCCTAATGCTGTGACCCTTTAATACAGCTCCTCATTTGTGGTGACCCCCCCAACCATAAAATTATTTTTGTGGCTACTTCATAAATTGTGATTTTGCTACTGTTATGAACTAGGCGACCCCTGTGAAAGTGTTGCTTGACCCCCAAAGGGGTCGTGACCAACAGGTTGAGAACTGCTGCCCTGAAGAGCCCCCAAAATAGACTTTGGGCTAGGAGGGGCAGCCCTTGGTACTCCCCTAGGGCCAGGGGGGACAGATTCACAAAAGCCAGTGGACAGACTTGGAAGTACATATGTTTTATTTTTCCCTCCTTTTCTTTTTTTCAACCTTTTGTTTTCTTATTGTTTGGAGTAGGACATTGCTGGTTTGCCTACTTATATAAAACAGGCATGGGAAACAAGCTCGGTGAGAAAGCAACTGGGCCAATGGCTCAGAGGATCTTGTGGAATTAAGGTGGTGGGGGAAGGGTGTGGTGAGCAAACAACGCCATAGACAGGGGAACAACTAGGGAATTAAAACCAACATCCAAGAGGTTGCAGAACTCCTGTGAGTATAGAACAATAACAATCATGCTAAGAGAAAGTACTAAGAGGTGGAAGAAGGGGGAACATGAGGGTGGGGCAGGAGGAGGCAAAAGGAAACAGGAAAGCTCTAGGAAACAAAGCTATAGATAGAGGTATTAACAGAGGTGGGTACTTATGTAAATACGTTAACCCCTAAAAATAGAGGTAATTGGCCTATGTACATATATTTATAAGGCAATACACTGAAGCTGCGGACAGGCTTGGGCCTCAGCTTATACCCTCCCTCAACATAAGGGTAGGGGTAGGGGGTGGAAAGGTGGGGAGGAAGGGAGTGCCGATCACAATGAATAGCACATAATCACACACCCCCATCCAGGGGGAAGAATAACGGAAGCCAGAGGGGAAGGGAGACAGCTGTCGGTGTGAGATATGAAAATAATAACAATCTATAATCTATCAAGGGGCCATGAGGGTGTGGTGGGGAGAAGACCAGAGTGGGGGAAAAGAGGAGCTGATCCCAAGGGTTGTATAAAAAGTAAATGTCCAGAAAAGAACAGTGGCAATATATGTACAAATATGTCTGATACAATTGATGTATGGATTTTAACAGGAGTTGTAAGGGCCCCCAATAAATGATCTTTTTAAAAATTACAAATAAAAAAATAATTTATTCCATAAAGAGTTTATTGAAAGGTGTTGGCTCATACTGTAGGTTAAGTCATTTTTTGTGTGTATTATTGAGCTAAGGATAGGGTTGTCACTCATACGATGCAAAAGAGGATTTATCACCCAAAGAAGCAAACAGTGATTGCATCTACATCAGTACATTACAGTACTAATCCTCCTGCACAGTTGTCACTTGGATCATTGCAACCACCTACTCTGATGCTGTAGAAGCCTAGTCTCTCTGTCTCTGTCTCTGTCTCTCTCTCTCACACACACACACACACACACACACACACACACACACACACACACATCTTAACATCTGATTTGATTTCCCCAGTGACTAAGCCAGCGGCTATCTTATAGAAGGCACACAATACATGTTAGCTAGTAAAACAATAAGACAATGACTGAGCGACCCATAAAACTCACACATTTGGAAACCTCTATTGAGTGTAGGAACCTGGTAGTGGGGTGGTTTAAGTACTTGATGGCTACTAACAAGGTAGGGGATAGGAATACACCAGCTGTTCCACAGGTGCAAGATGTGTGTTCCTGTAATGATTTACAGCCCAGGAAACCCTATAAAGCAATTCTATTCTGTTCTGTAGGGTTGCTATGCATCCAAATTAACTTCATGACAATGTTGCTTTACTGAATATTTCCTATATGACAGGTAATGGACTGGGCTGGAAGAAATTCTAGAACTATCATGACCAGCAAAGTTATACAAAGTCCTTACCTTCATTCAGTTTACATTACAGTAAAGAAAAAACACAGATGGCACATGAAGAGAAGGAGAGTGATCTGAGCTATTTAAAAGGATAATGATTTGCAAGGATCATCTACTAGACCCATTTTTCATCCAGCAGGAAAGAGAAGAGCGAGCAGGCATCCTTTCTAGTTTAGCTACTCCTCTAACGGCTCTTGTACATATGTACACTTACTCACAGACATGGGTCATGGGCATATCAAGGATGGTAGTCCCAGACTGTATGCCAAAATGTTTGCAAACAGCAATCTGTTTTTAGTAATTGATTTAAAGTCATTGTATAGTGAAAAGTCGTGCAAAGTAAAGAATCATCACTAATCTGTTTTCCATTTAAATTTATGGTTTACTTAGAGGAGGAAGGATCTACAATGTCATTAAATAATAATGTGGCTAATTGTCAGTGGCAGGAATTAGAGGGAAGCTTGTAATAAGTTTCAGCAAGGTTGAGGGAACTCGGCTCCCTCCCAAGAGGCATTTCCTATTCATTCTTTTAAAAGTGTGAGCTCCCGCAACATGTGAGCATCAGCCTGAATATAAATATGATGGTACAGAATTATGCTGATTTTCTTGACAGAATAAAGAATCTGCTTTAATTCTATTAACCATTTGCCTACTCTACTTAATGCAGCATTTAATACGATGCTGTGGGAAATTAGTTCAACTCTCTTGCAGCTGCACTGGCAAGCCCTGGAGCAATTGTACTCATCCTTAAAGAATGTCCTACGTTCACTAGAGTTAAGTGATCATTAAAGTAAAGACAGCAAGAGTGTCATGCACGCCAAAAACTCTGCTGCAACTATAGGGGTATACTACTGGAATTATGTAACAAATATAACTCTATGATAAGTTTTTAACCCTAAAAATACCACCAAGGTAGAAAAAAGGCAGACAGCGCCTGATAAAAATGAGCTTTCTATCTGGTAAACATCAATTATTGGTTGCTGCAATCATTTCTTCTTGCACTTTAAACCAAGATCACACAATTGTTTTAGAACATGTTTTGGAGCATGAAAACACTTCAGCCAACATGTTTTCATGCTAATAATCTACTTTAGCAAGTAGGCAGGATTCTTATTCTTATCTGAAGAAAAAAGAGTTGATAGAAGGAAATTACTTAGCAAACATTTTGATCATAGACTGCCCTGTAGGATCTCTATGGTTTCTATCATTCCCTGTGTCTTTGACCATTCAGGTCAGTCTATATGTAGTGTGATGTGTGAAAGAATATGAGCACTTGAGTAGTTAATTTATTGTGCAACCTGGACGATAAACACATGTGAGATTAATTGAAGGGCGGAGGGATAAATGGCTTGGTGAGCCTCGCCTTTCTAGTTCTCGGGTCTCTTGCTTTGCAATGATCACACCAGGGTGCAGCTACCTTAGCCAGTTCCCTGCTTCAGCTGGCAAGGCTGACTTCTGCAAGACACCCCCAAGGAGAAGCCACATGGACCTACCCCGATGCAGCCCTGGGTGCTGGAGCAGCCATGTGGAGACCCCTGCCAGTGCTGAGAGGCTTACACATTCACTGACTTGACTTTCCTCCTGCAGTCAGCATCATTGCCTCTGTTTTGTGAGATGGAGGAGGAATTTGTGGATTGATGTTGGACATATGGGTTAATGTTGGACTTGTGGGCTTGGGCAGCACTGGGTTAGGATGTTTTCTTGATGCGCACTTAACCTTTACATGAAACTCTTTCTTATACATGAGTTTCTGTGGATTTGGTTCTCTAAAGTACCCAGACTAACAGCACTGGAGTCATATAAGAGCCAGATCCAGATAAGTTTCCAAGTTCTTTCTGACTCAAAGGGACTCCATGTGCATCAAAGTAGAATTGCATTCCTTAGGGTTTCTGAAGTGGATCCACAGGCTGTTATTCTGAGGCACCTCCAGATAGACTTAAAACGCCAAAATTTGTCTGAGCAGCTGGATACAATAACCATGTGTAGCAGCTATCGATTCTAGCTTCAATTTGGCTTTATGCTATAGTAAGTGTGCAACATTGAGCACTTAACCTTTTATGTATGAATGTACTTGTCTAGGAAATGCACATTTTCTATAACATTAAGAAGATTAAATATGGTCATGCATGCAAATCTTCTCACAAGGTCACATCGCAGATGTTTAATGAAGTTCAAATAAATATATGGCTGTCACCACTTCATCACTAAGGAATGAAGAGAGGATATTTGTGCAATTACATTGACTCCTTAGGGAAAACTCACTAAGTTTAGTCAGCTTCCTTTTTCTTTCTTAGTTCCAAGATTGAGGTTTTTTTGGGATCCTCCCCATCTCTAAGGGGCTCAACTATAATACTGACATCCAGCTGCACAGAGACTTTCATACTGGATATGTGCTTTTCCTTCATGAATTTACCCCACAAGGTAAACACCACCAGCCTAATCTCGATAAAGTTTTACTTTAGTCATGTAACTTATTTTTTATGAAATCTCTAAAACCCAACCAAATCATTGTCTGTTAAGTCAAGTCCGACATATGACAGCCCCTGATGGGTCAGAATAGGCAGGTACCACAGTGACTCCCAAATGTCTGGATATGCTCAGACTCTAAGATATTTAAGATCTTCCACTATCTATATAAGGAGCCCTGGTGGCACATTGGATTAAGTGTTGGGCTGAAAACTGCAAGGTTGGCGGTTCAAACCTACTAGCCCTTCTGAGGAAGAAATGTGAAGTTCTGTGCTTCCACAAAGAGCCATCGTCTCTGAAACCCTAAAGAGCATCTCTGCTCTGTCCTACAAGGTCACCGTATGCTGGAATCAATTTGATGACAGTGGGTTTGGCTTGGTTTGTCTCATTCTTCATATTTATATATGGCTATATTCAAAATGGGAAATTTGTGAGTAAAATACTATCAACATTGACAGATAAAAATTGTAAACTACTACCCAACATCCTTCAAATAAACATACTGAGAATGAGTTATACACACTCACCTATTCAGTAACAGATGTTTTTAAACCATTCCCCCACTAGAACTGGTCAACTGTCTCTCAAAGACATGAGTGTTTGACTCTTTTGTACCAAGTAGAGAAGTTTATGTTGGGCTGCATATCAAGATTGTCTTGTGACTTATAGAAGCACAGAGAGTAGAATAATAAGAGGAAGAGCAGCAACAATTCAATAATGTCTGTTTCAGGCCAGTTTGTATAAAAAATAAAGAATAAGTTAAAGGTTCATTGGCAATGCCTTACTTGAGAACGAAATTCAGTGAAACAAGAGTGACAAAATGTAGCAAAGGAGAGAGAGCACAGGTTGCCTTATTGCTCAGCCTTACTGGCTGGCTTTAGAGAATCTAGAACAAGGAGATGAAGAGAGAATTCATTTGCTGACGCTCACCTAGCTCCTGCATTCCATTGGTCAATATACATACCATTGGAATAGAGTTCCTGCATCTCAGTGATGCCATTAGTCTTTGTTTAGAATTTAATGGCAGTGATGCTGCTCATGCCAAGGAACCTGGGTAAATAGAGGTGGAGTACTTGGCTATCAACTGAAAGGGCAGCAGTTTAAGTCTACCAGCCACTGGAGGAAAATTTGGCAGTCTCCTTCTGTAATGATTTCAACGTTAGAAACTCTGCCCTACCAGGTCAATCTGGGTCGGATTTGACACCATGACAATGGATTTCTTCATTTTCTTTTAAAGGCTCGTGAAAGACACCGATAAAGCAGGAGGACGCACACTGAGGAGGGAAGACCTTTAACCACAAGGTACGTTGGGCACCTGTGAAAGGAGAGATGAGCAAGGAGGCTTGGTCTGGGCAAGCCTCAGTCTGGGAGGCAAATCTGACAAAGACTAGATCAATCTCACAGGACCCTCTAGAGCAAAGGCTGCCTGTTAGTGGAGTACCACATTTGACAGAAAGAACCAGAATAATTTTCTTTGTTGTGCTGCGTTGTGTGTTTTAGGCTACTAGGGAGACCCTGGCCTGGGCCCCCAAGCTATGACAGATCTCAAAGACATTGCAACGGGATGCTATTAGCAAATTGCATCACTCAATAACTAAACAGTAAGTTCCTTCTTGAAGGAAGATCCAAGTAGCACGTCTCCATGGCTACTGCACCCTCCAAGACCTTGCCTCAAGAGCAGCTGCACTGAACAAGAGGACAGTTTGGAGATCTGACCCTCCTAAGTTTAGAATCCAAAGCACATTGTCTTGTTTACTTTTTCTAATTTTTGACACTGTTCACCAGTTCACTAATACGTCTAACTTAATTCTGCCTGGTATCCGACAAGTATATCGGATTGATCTATAAGGCGTGTTGTTGTTTTCTCTTTATTTTTTTTAATTGTTTTACTAGGGGCTCATACAACTCTTATCACAATCCATACATACATCAATTGTGTAAAGCACATTTGTACATTCATTGTCCTCATCATTCTCAAAACATTTGCTCTCCACTTAAGCCCCTGGCATCAGGTCCTCGTTTTTTTTTCCCCTCCCTCCCCCCCCTCCCTCATGAGCCCTTGATAATTTATAAATTATTATTTTGTCATATCTTGCCCTGTCCAATGTCTCCCTTCACCCACTTTTCTGTCGTCCGTCCCCCAGGGAGGAGGTTCCCTCTTTCCAACCCACTCTCCCTCTACTCTCCCAGTATCGCCACTCACTAAATGGTTCCTCCACCCCCCACTATCATGATCCGAATTCTACCTTGCAAGTCTGGCTAGACCAGAGGATGTACACTGGTACAGATAGAAACTGGAAACACAAGGAATCCAGGGCGGATGATCCCTTTAGGACCAGTTGTTATTTTCTTTTTAAGAAAGCATTATTTAGAAGCTATACCAAAATAATATCTACATCTGATTTGTACGGCTTGTCTCTACAGAAAGACCAAAGACATCTATAAATACTTGAGAGATAAAACATGATTAGTTAAATATAATTAAAAGACATGCACGGAGTTTAAATCCATGAAACAGGTTTAATTAATGTATATAAATGAATTTATTTATTTATCCAATTATACATATATATTTTCATCCCATTTCATGGATTTTATATATATTAATGGCAAGGAAAAACGTTCTGACCTAGAAGTTGTTGATGAAATTATATTTCAAATTAGACTACAAAGAATCTTAGGTTCTAGTAAATGAAACAGTTTTATACTTACGGGTAGAGCAATCAAGTTATTGGTCCCACCCCCACCCCCCATTTCTAGGTCTCTCTGCCTATCTCTCTTTTCATGTCTCTATTGCAAATTCCCAGCATGCTCTTGGCAGCTCTGGGAACAAATGGAGAGCTAATGTTTTCCTCACGAAAAGCTCCAATATCCTTGGAGAAAAGCATGTCCTGGAATTTCTCAGGAAGCCAACACAGTCTCCTGTACTGTGGCAGCTGATCGCCTGGAGTGAAGTACAAGAAGCCTTCAACCTAAGAGTAGGCTGTGTCCTCAAAGCTGCATATTCCAAATCCATAACTCAATTCCCCATGGAAGGACTTCATGATTACTAATGTTTAACCATTATTACATAAGTGTACTCTGGACCAAGCATTTTAACTGTCAATGAACCAAAGCAATGAAAATGGGATTCGTTTATAAAGAAGCCTTGCCATTACCATTTCCTAAGTCAGGATGTGCTAACCTCCTTGGATGATCCAAATGGAACTTCTAGCCTAATGGGTGCCATTTCCAACCCAGCCTGAGGTGACTCTGAAGACAGACCTGTTGACCCACTAGCAAGAGGTTGCATCCTTGAAAACCCTAGGGAGTAGCTCTTACTCTGCACACCTGGGTCACCATGAATTGGGATAAATTAAAAAGCAAGTAACAATAGCAAACTTCTTGTTACGAAGAGTGAGTGCACTTTAAAATAAACAGGAAATCAGAAAGAGAAACCAATTTTGCTACAGCAATACAGTGGACATTCTCTCAATTATTGTAGCAGCAATGGGGTAAGGAGTGGAGCAAGGAATGAATTATCATACTGTTCCTATTAAGACTCAGGGCCACCAGCAGAAGCATGTAATCTATGTAGTCATGGTGTTACGTGCTAAATGGATTCTGCATCTTGAATTCTTAGTACTTGTGAAACATGGTACTTCATCTCTTTGTCTTTCACTAGGACTTCCAGATTTTGTCACCAACCCTGCTAATCCTGGTGACATTTGTCATCTCATTTTGTTCTCCCAAATGTCTGTAAGGTAGGCAACACAGATTTGACTGTTTCTTTTGCAAGTATGTGGATCGAGATTCAAAAAATAAATTTACTGAGAAACTAATACATAGTGAAGCAAAACACAGAAGCCCAGTCCTCAAAGTGAGGCTTCTTTCCATTAGCCACACCGCCTCCAGACCCGCGAAGCCATAGTTGAATCCACAGATCAGACACAAATGAGGGGTTGCTGTAAAGAAAGGACAAGTGAAAATTAGCTTCATGTTCTAGTAGCTCCACGTTACTTACTGTGTTTCACCTCAATGTCTTTCTTTTCTCAGTGACAAGATCTTGCTACATGTCCTTTCTTTTCTGTGTCTTAAAAGACCTCAAAAGTTGACCATTTAGCCATTAACTGAACCCCACTGATCTTCATTAAATGCCCTTTCCTTAATTGGTAAGGCTATAACTAGCTTTCCTGAGACTGTTTGACCCCTGTCAGCAAACAGATATGGTCTTGCTAGCTGAATATGTGGACTTCTTTATCTTTAAATGGTAGGAATTTAAATTCTTAATTATGCATCTGTGAGGCATAACTGAAAAAAAATTTTTTTATAGAATGTGATAGAGGCCATATCACCCTGTTAGAGAATACCTACAAGTATCAGATGGAGAAAGGGAGTCGTAATGATGAGGAATCCATATATAAGATTTTAGACACCCACAGAGATATACAATATGGCAGGAAGAACTCAGAGTTCTTGATTTTGCACAATAGATCTGAGGATGGAAGGTTTCTAAAGACTCTCATGTGTAAAAGAAGAGCAGTTTTAAAGCCTTCTGGGACTAGAAAGTTATCCATTTTTTCTAATTTGCTCCCAAAAACTCTCAATGGTCCAGTGGGCTACGCATTGGACTGCTAACCTCAAGGTCAACAGTGCAAACCCACTAGCTGCTCTATAGGAGGAAGATACAGCTATCTGCTTCTGTAACAATGTATAGCCCTGGAAGCCCTATGGGACAGCTATGGAAACTATAGATTTATAGAAGCTGTCTGCTTCTCTAAAGGTTTACAGCTTGGGAAACCCTATGGGTTACTATGCATCTGAATTGACTTATCATTAGGGGGTGGGTGGCTCAAGGTTAAATGATTGTTTGAAATGACAGTGTTTTGAAGCCCATTGCCGGCTTATGGGGGAAGATGTAGCAGTAAAACTATAGTCGTAGATACCCCATGGGGCAGTTTTACTTTGTCCTATACGACTCTGCTAGTCAGAAATTGTCTCAAGGGCAACTATCTGCAGCAATGTGCTTAAAATGCAAAGGGTTATTTTGAATTCACCAAAGTCTTTGGTCTTGGGATAAAGTGACCGCCAAGCCCAGAGTAAATCTCACTGAACTTTAGGGTGGGAAAATAGTGAACATACTTACTGGAATGCCCTATATAAAAACAAAAGCCAAGCAAACTCACTTCCTTCTAGTGCAGCGGTTCTCAACCTTCCTAATGCCGCGACCCTTTAATACAGTTCCTCATGTTGTAGTAACCCACCCCCCCAACCATAAAATTGCTACTTCATAACTGCAATTTTGCTACTGTTATGAATCAGGTGACCCCTGGGAAAGGGTGATTTGACCCCCCAAAGGGGTCGTGACCCACAGGTTGAGAACCACTGTTCTATTGCATTCTAGCTAGAAGTTACCCTCTAGGGTAGAATAGAATCCCCTCATGGAGTTTCCAGGGCTCTAAATCTGTAAGAAAACCATTGTCACATCTTTCTCCCACAGAGCAACTGATGAGTTCAACCCGCTGACCTTCCCAATGAGCAGCCAATGGTTTAACCTCTGTAGCACTAGGGCTCCTTAAAAGAGACAGGAAAATCACCACTAAAGATAACATACCAAACACACTCCCTTTGTTTCGGCTTCTTTCAAACCATTGTATTAAGGCCTAACCTAGACATCATTCCATTCCATAGTTCAATCATGTCATGCAATATCACCATGTCAATTTCAAAACATGTTCTTCCTTCTTGTATTCCTTGATATCAGTTCCCCTCTACCCTCTACCTCCCCTGCCATACCCTCCAGGACCCTTAGTCCAGTTATTGTCTCTGTGGATTCACCCATCCTGTGTTTCATGTACTGAGAAACATGGAAAAATATGTAACAGAGTCAAAAAGTCTACCAACATTGACAAAATATAAGAGGTAAACCCCAATATGAAAACACACAGCAAATATTAAAAACTAAATCAAGCACACACAATACCAAAAAAGAGATCCAACGACAAGGTTTTAACCATTCAAGTCAGATTTATCATTTTAATAATGACTATAGTCATCTCTCCAATGCTCTCTGATAATCAGGTTATTCCCAGCCATCAATTATGGTTCGAGGGAAATCACCAGAGGCTCATTCGCTGTGTAGATCTTACAAGTGTATATGGGGCTTCCACTGCCATTCATGCCCTTCTGCTCGGCAGAATCTCACAGCGTAAGCTCTAAACCCGTTCTCTCCTTCAGATTTGGATGATGTCATATACAATCCCTGGATCATGGACGTTGGTGTGCTTCTTCCATGTGGGCTTCACTGACATCTCCCTTCGATGGCTGCTCATTTGAAAATTAGGCTTTCAGACCCCAGAGGCTATTCTGTCTGATAGCCAGGCACCATCTAATATTTTCACTACTTTTTGCTACAGCACCCATATCTCTTCCATACTTCCTTCATGACAGCAAGTATCGAGCAGAGCCATGTAGTAATAACTAGTTGTTCTTAGATTGGGGCTAGGATTAAATGCAAGCCCCAATTCCATTATTGAATTTATGCTTACTATCTGCCTTAGAGACATCTCTGTTATATTACGGTGGAGAATCATATCAGTCATCTCCCTGGAGCATAAGGACCCTCTGCTTTTAAGTTTTCCCCTGGTCTTTTTTTCTCCCAGTTAAAACAACTACTTTATTAGCTGTGTACGTTGTGCTTAGAAATTATGTGGAAAGAGAAAGAGTATAGAATCTTAGTCTCTTCTATTATGTGTGAGCCCCAAATCCATTCCTGAATCTATATTTTTCTCCCTCTGGCTCACCTTAGAGACATATGTGATATTTTATGGTAGCGAATCATGTTGTTTAGGAATTTTTAAAGATTAAAATTAATATAGTGGCTGAAAGATAGGTTCTACTTGTTAGAGTTTTGCCCCATGCTTTAGTAGCACACAATATAAAAGCCAAAGCAAGAGTTTCTAAACCATGCAGAGCTAAAATGGCTTCTCGGTTTACTTATTTGATAGCTTTGTAGATAGTTCCAATTTATTTAATGCCAATGTGTTTTTTCCAATTGGAGAGAATAATAACATCTACAGATTTGGTAGCATACCTGTTTTGTGCTTTGCAGAGTTGGTGCTCAAAAAGGAAAGCCATTCTTGTATTCTTATCATTTGTTCCCCTCATTTCAACTTAATTTGATGCACTTGGCTTTCACGGGAGACATTCTTTTACATCCTGAGTTGATTTGGGCTGAGTTGCACCGACTCTATCATCACTGATGACCCAGGTGACAAACCATTCACTCATTGGAGAAGGGAATGCAGTTCTTGTTCTGGGCTTGCTCAGGCCCGGGAAATCCCACACAAAGAGAATCTCTAGAATTATTCGGCTTCATCATCTTTCTCATTCCCATCGCTGGTCTTAACCCAGCACTGCTGTGGCCCAGTCCCAAAACCAACTTTGTGCTCAGAGGATCTGTCATTGAAGACACCACTGTGAATTGCATGATGGAAAGTGTTTAGTACTTTGATTACATGCTGCTTTCAACACATAGCCATTCTGTGAAAGGTACAATTAAACATTTACAATTCATTTAAGTACTGTAAATGTTTTTAAAGACATAGTTTTAAAGCATAACTGGGATGCTGGCTTTTCAGGGTTTTCTTTTTATGTAAATATTTGCAACTATGCAGGTTGATATATGTGGAGAAAATACCTATGAAAGGAGAGAATAAAATTTTATGAAGAAAAACTCTAGTGTTCTTGCTATTGCCAAGTTATAATACTTAAACCATGTTAATATCACCTGAGTTCTCCATATTTTTAAGGCTGATTGCAATTTTTATTTCTATGTGCAGATGGTAACAAATTGCACTTAATTTTTCTAACATAACTATTGCCTTCTGATTAAAATGTGATAAAATCTCTTTAGCAACAGTGTGAGTCACTTTGTGAACAATTAAACCTATCTCTCAGTAATTATAGAAATCTATCCTGATAATATAAATACTTTAAAAATAATTTTTAAGTTCTTCTGAGTCTATCTGATAACATAGCTTACTTTAAGTTGTGCTCTTTTTTCCCACACTTGGATCTTAGTAGGCTATAGAAAATATTCACAAATATATTTAGTAGGGAAAAAGGTAACATGCTAACACACAAAGAAATAAATTTCATCGGAAAATTATTAAATCTGTTCATGGTACTGGTGAGAGCTGTGGAAGTATTTGCAGAAACTGGGTTGCAAGCAAGATTACCAGATATATAATATTTTATATGCTGAGCCTTGACCCCAGTACACTGCTGATCCAAACAAGGACTGATCTTCACAACCTCTGAGATCTGATCCTTGACTCCTTGTGACTGCTTACCTTTGAGCCATCCCAGCAAGGAGTCTTGGCTATTGCAGTCTCCACCCATCCACCTCACAGCAGAAGTAAAACTGTCCCCACTACTATTCCCTAGGCCTCTCCTCAGGCAGAGAAGTCATAGTGGTGATGCCCAGTCAGACACCTTCAGATGTCAGGTCTCAGGAGAAGGCTAAGCCACGGTGGGCAAGATGTTCCCTCCCCAGTGCTGTCCACTAGGTGAGTGAATCTGTGGTTAACCCTGTAGCTCTCTGAGGTGGGGACACTGGGGGGCAGCAGCAGCACCAGTTATGCTAGTGTATTGGGAACTGAAGAACTTCTCATTTTACTTTATTAAAACATTATTGTAAGCAAAATAGATACCGGTATTTGTTCCATTATATATTGTGCACTTACTATATATCAGCAAGTCAATTAAGCCCACTGAAGAAGACAAGTTCATTTCTTGACCTCATCATACTGATATGCTTATAGTTAGTGGGGTTATAATGCAATGTGGTGTTATGATAAGAAAACTAGGATGAAAGAATCTTAAAATTGTTAATAAGGGGGCAGGGGTAGTACAGTGGTCAAATTCTGACCTTCTAGGCAGAACATTCAAGTTCAATTTCCTGTCAACGCAGCTCATGCACAGCCACCATCTGCTGTCAATGGGCCTATAGATGCTGCTGTGATGCAAAACAGATCTCAGGGGAGTTTCTAGACAGGCAGATGAGGAAGAAAGTCCAGGTGATCTACTCCAGAAAAATCAATCCGTGGAAATCCTGTAGATCACAACAGTCTAGTTCACAACTAATCCTGGAGATGGCACAAGTTTCAGTGCATTGTGCTTGGGGTTGTCTTCAATTAGGGGCTGACTCAGTGGCAGCTTACAGCAACAACGTATTATTTTATAGAAAGAGCTCTAGCTCACAGATTAAGGAGTTTGTATCTTGGTCTGTTGGTTTAGGGGACTCGTTAAAAATCTGTAAATGAAATAATCAGAGAAGTATTTGGCATGGATTAATCTGAGTGGCATGTATAGATTACATTGGCCCAGGTGGGGATTTAAGATAGAAATGACCATGAGAAGGGTAGTGAAGTAATACATGTGAGAGGTTAAGAGATGAGGAAGTATAGTTATAGTCATGAGAAATGAGGATACTACTAAAGGAATGTCCAATAGATTAACAGAACAAAACCCAGAGACTAGACTAGGCCTGTGCATGAATCTGATAAGGATGAATTTAAGACAATGAAATAAGAAAGACTATTCAAATATAGTGTTCAGATGATGAGCAAATGTAGTATACAGAATGTGTGATGGATTGGAAATTTGAAGGAAAATTTCTGAGCAGTATCAGGGAAGGAAAAAAATTGGCTAACGTCCCTTTATAATTCCTATTCACATTAAATGATTGAGGTTGTTCAATTTGGTTGCATAGTTTATCAGCCACCATAAGGCAACCAATGGTAGAAGTTGTTTTATGTTAGTGCTTGACTGTTGAATCACATTGCCTCGGTATTTAATCTCTGTTTTTAAAGAATTGTTGAGTGACCTAAAACCAGAAACAAGGCAGATATATTTCCTGTGAAAGAAATTACAAGAGAATCAAGGGAAAAAAAGTCAGTGTTCTGTACTTAAATGTACATACAACAACATATCGTTCAATTAATGTTAAATACTGATTTATAAATGTATACTGGAAGAACACAGATCCAGTCTCCATTCTTGATAATGAATATAATTTAGGAAGGAGCTTTGAATTCTAAAATCTTAGAACAAGTTCTGTAGTTAACATGTATTGTCCAAAGAACTGCTAATAATAATAAAATAAGATGGTTTATATAAATAAACATAAGACACACCAATACTGGCAGGCGACGCAAAGTGACTCGAGGTTTCACCTCTCTGGGTTCTTGTCCTACTTGGAAGAAAGAATTCAAACAAGGGAGGGATAGCATCAGATCAGAGTCAAAGAAAAGACTGGAAGAATGGAAGGAGTGAGCTTGAGAAGGCACTTTGGTATGGAGCACCAAAGGACCCCCAGCTCTTCCGAGGGCCTTATAGAATGAAGAACTAGGTTTTTAGCATGTTAATGGTCACCACTGGCTACCTTTTCAGCAGATCTTCTGTTGTTGCCTTCCCCACTTTCACAGCACATGCACCCCTGTTCCCTAGAGTTCATGCCGTGTCCTTGTCACCAGACTCCTAAAACCAACGGCGAATTCAGCCATTGTGGGGGTAATGTGAAAATCCTTTCTTTGCTTGTCCACATCCTTCAATATCCTCACCTCTGCCATTGATACGGAGATGTGGCTTGTCTGCCCTTACTCTGTCTTTCTGCTGGAAAGGCATGAGGGCAGTGGGTTTTCACTTCCATTTGGTGTCGGCTTTATCTATTGTCAATCTCGTTTCCCATTTTGCCCAGTTCTAGCATGTACTGAAGACAGAACCATTAGTCTACTTTGACCTGTCCCGTGTTTAAATATATTAAATAATAACAATAAAGCCATTGGCATTCCGTTGATTCCAATTCACGGTGACCTGTTTGTGCAGAGAACAGCTGTGTTCCACAGGCCTTTCTTCCACTGGGCCTCTGAGTGTTTTCAAACTGCCAAGCAGTTATTTGGTAGTTAAGTGCGTACCACCATACCACCCGGTGCCCCAAACAAAACCCTCTGACATCAAGGCAATTCTATTATAGTCATGATTTTAAGAGTTTACAAAACTCATCAACAATCAGATGATCTGAAATTCTACTAAGAAATATGTTCATCTTCAAAATGATATTAACAATTAAGTGGAATTTTTTAATTTTAGTAGGCATGATTGTCTGATAATTATTCACACCACGTCACATCATATTATTAACTAACACCTGCTGGAATTACGGATTGCTAGGGCCATTTCAAAACATTGTTGGCCAATATCCATCCATCAGCTTTAAAGATGCCTCTGGTTCACTTTACAAATGATAAATTTCCAAGTATTTTTTCAATGTAAGTGAGGGTGTTTAGTGTCGGTTACATGTATCTGTACATATACCTGTAAAGACTCCTATATTTTAAGGAACGCTTTCCTTCAAGGTGGCAATCAAGGTGGAATCAGGTGGTTCACATGCATAAAACCATGTTTTGCTGAAAGAGCCATATCTGGATTCCTAACGTGGCATTAAGAATCCTCCAAATTCCTGATGCAAACTTGCGTTCCATTTCATTTCCAAATAGTAAGCTTCTCCCTCTGGCCTGCCTTGTCTATTTATCTTCTCGATTGGCCTTTCCTTTGCCCACACTTTGGTTCATGTTTTTCTCACTTCCTTTTCCCTGACCAAACTATAGCCATTTTTCAAGCCCAAGCTTAAATTCATTTTTTTTCCTTGTAAATTATGGCAGCTCACTAATTTTCCTTTTCCTGGTAAGAGCTGGTGTTGGGGGTAAAAATAAAGAAACAGAAAAATAATACTAGAAACAAAAATGTGCTTTGCTTTAGCCTGCCATATTTCTTTTGGTTTAAAATCATTCAAACAACCAGGAAAATCTCTTCTTTGAAAAGTTTAACCAATACAAGTGAATAAACCTGTAGTACTTATATGATCATTTGTCAATTTGAGGATTCAGAGTGAAGGGGTGGAGTCTAGGCTGTCAATCAGGTCATAACCAATGAGACCTCTGTGTGGGCATGGCCTTATAAGGATTCTGGGAACTCGTGTATTTTCCTCCTTGGAGGCAAAAGACACATACTCTCTAGGTTCACTCCCTGCGAGACACCCCTGAGGAGAAGACACTTGGACCTACCCTGGTGCATTCCTGGGAGCTGGAAAAGCCATGTGGAGACCCCTGCCAGCGCTGAGCTGCTAACAATGCCACTGGATTCACAAGACTTCCTATCTACTGACCTGTGATATTCCTACATTCAGTGTCATTGCATGTGTTTTGTGAGTCTGAAGAAGACTTTATAGATTGGTAGTGGACATATGGGCTAATATCGGACTTATGGACTCGATCTGGACTGGGCTAGGATGTTTTCTCAATATTCAACTGCTCTTGTGTATAAAACTCTTCTTTATACACATATAGGTCTCCCTGGATTTGTTTCTCTAGTCTACCCTGACTAACATGAAACCTTTCAAGCACATTTTAAAAAATTGACACACATTACACGAAACTAGGAAATTGAAATTGTGGTCTAAAGCCACACATTCCTATCATCTAAAAGTGTCCTAACAAGGATCTGTCTTGGGCTTTGTGCCCTTTAAAAGGCCAACCTCTGTGCGCTCTGAGGAGCCCTGGTGGCATCCTGAACTAATCATGGGGCTGCTAACTGCAAGGGCCGTCTTTGAATTCGCCGGCTATTCAGAGGGACATAAATAAGGCAGTATGCATCCTAAAGATTTACAGTCCCAGAAACCCTGTGGAGTGATGTATCCTAGTCTATAGGATCACTGTGTTGGAATTGACTCAACTCAATGGGAGGGTGTATTTGGTTTATTTGAGATCAAATGGACAACAGAAACCTGATAGGCTAGATGGCAAGTTCAGGGCGGTATATTTATGTGACCGGTTGGGGAACCATTCAGAGAAGACAATTGGTGGCCCAACGAGAAGGATGTGATCAATGCGAGAGTTGTACACATAGAAATGGTTGAATTGGCAGCTGCTCTGCTGTGTGTCTGCTTAACAGCAGTAACAAAAGCAAAATAAATCTTTACTCTTGAAATCTCGTACAAGAACGCTCTGGGGTCCGTCGCTAAGAGACCTCCTGAGTCGGTCCCACCTGGTCTGCTTTTCCTCCTCCTGGTGGGTCGGCCCTTGGTATTGGGTCATCCTTTTGCTTCTCCCTCTCCAAGGAAACCCTTTGTGTCTGTTCCGTTCTCGTGCGCCTCTGCTCCACAAACTATGCTGAAGGCGTATCCCTAGGTGAATGCTTTTGGTAGCAGGTGGACATCCATGTGTGATCAGTGATTACAGTGCTTCTGCGACTCCTGTTGCTCAGGCTATAAAGTTCCTGTCCTAATATGTGTCCTCTCTGTCTAGAAAGCAATTACCTTTGCATAAAACTTCTCACTTGAAATGAGGTCACTCTGATTGTTCCCTGTATTGCATTGTATTTCAAACGGTGCTTGTGCTGCAAAGAATGACCCAAATCACTGTATCCTGGGGTCTTTTCTGACTCTAAACTATAGACATTTGTTTCCAAAATTACTGTGAAATCCCACTCCTTCCACTGGGGGGACTTATGTAACTGGCAATTGCCTCCCCAAGTACTGCCATTAAGCTCCAGAAGGGAGCTATCAACTGTGCCCAACCTAGTCAAACACTTACTTCAGCAACTCCTGCACTGTCCCTTCATAGTATGGAAGTGTCTGGGCCCTTTCTGGGGTCAAGGCGACAACAGGCGACTGCACTTAAGTACGTATCTGGAGGGTCAAACAAGACAAAGAGAAATGTTGACTCAGGGCAGCCAGAGAAGACATGGCTAAATGGAAAATTAAGTAGGAAGGAAAAGAAAAGCTTATCACTAGAAAGAAATAGTCCTGATGTTATTTATAAAAATAACAATATTGACAGTAAATGGTACAGTACCTGGAGAATAAATGCTCTTTATTCATGCCCTGTGCTGCTAAGTGAAACGTTTGGGGTCCAAACCCACCCAACAACTCCTATGGAGACAGATCTAGTGACCTGATCTCATAATAACAGCAAACTGACACGGCGTACCATGGGGCAGTGTTTACATGGTTGCTATGAGTCAGGGTCTCCTCAAAGACATTCCAGAATGAAAACCATCATGGGATGAACTTATGAGAAATAACAATGTGTGTGCAATTATAAAGCCAGTGCTCTTTCCAATACATCTCACAGTGGCTTCAGCATTGAGGTTGGCTTTAACCTCTGGTTTCTGTGTAAAGAAAAGAAGATTGACGTTAAGTGGGATCGAAAGACCTAGTCAAGGCTGACAGAACGTAAGGAGAATGATGGATTCTTAATCTCCTTTCTTTCCATTAGTCCCTCCGCATTGGCTTCTGCCCCGTGCCCAAGAATTAAGCTCCTTTTTTGCCTCCGTTAAAACGCTGACGCTACAAGACTCACTCCAGCATCAAGTCCTTCCCTTTGAAAACGTACTAGATTTCAGTCTCTGTCAGATCCCCAATTTCCCTCCAAGGATGCAACATCAGCAGACTTCGTGTAGTCAATGCTTACACCTTCCACTGATCAAGCATGTTGATATTCTCGCTGTGGCCACCTGCCCTTTCCCTCTGGGAACGCTCTGTCCCTCAGGATTGACTCCTCACCTCAACGGAGATGTGTTGTCTCAAAACCTGAATGATGATCCTGTGCTGCTTCCACCAGAACAGAACGGGAGTAATGACATTCTCTCAACATCCTCGGCCTTTTGAAGTTACCTGAGCCAGGCCCCCTTGTCTGGAAATAGTTAAGGCGATGTTTTTAGAGCTTTCCTCTTAAAAACCCCAGCTCTGAGACAAGGCCCACAACAACCCAAATGGAAGAAATAAAGTGAGTCGTAGGAGACCCTTCCAATGGCAAAGATGTTCGCCTCTACAGTACAATGCCCTTACGATTTTGAAGAACTCTTTTCATGGCATAATTTCCCTCTGAGTAAATTTAGAATTTGCCTGATAATAATGTGGTAGGCACTGAAAGATCTTCCAAATATCAGTGAACAACCTTTAATAAGACATAAAAATTCTCAGTATGTGTTGGTGTAGGTTTCCCATAAGAACAGATATTTCAGAAGAAAAAAGGGCAAACCTGCCAGCTAGTCTTGAGATTAGAAGCAGGCACTAGGAGTGTTCTGGTAGCTGCACAAAGAGATATCAAAGCGAGCACTTTGTCTTTTGATGAAATATTGCCCTTTTCCCCAAGTAATATCTAATTATTAATGCTCTGCCCAAGAATAGTAACACCGGTGCTCATGTGCTCGTTGTCAGGGGCCTGGAGTACAGAGCAGTCATTGGCTAATAATTATAGAGTCTTTCTAGATCATGAATAAGGCAAAGGTTATTAGTGGGCTATTGTTATTAGGATGCTATTTCCAGGTGTGCTAAATAAAACTAACTCTTGCCCTGAAACCACCTTGTCTAATGAACTGAATATTAATACGACTGAGCAAGGATGTGGTAAGAAAGAAGGGAGTCTGAAAACAAAAATCTAGACCTAATCCAATTGTTTGTATTGGCATCACGATGAATTCCACTTAAGGATGTTTCTGCAACTCAGTTTCCTCACCTGGAAAGTGGGTTCATCAATCCTGAATTTATTTTTATGAGAATCAAAGAAGCATAAATGCACATATGTATTGACCAAAAAAGCCTTATATATATAATTATTCTTACACTGAGACTCTCTGAGATAGGCAAGCTTTCCCAGAAGCGCTGGTAAATGTGAAAGAATGGACAAGGAAGAGTCTAGATATTTCCTGGAAACTACATTTGGGAAAGGAGGGGACATGATGGTTCACATCACTTCCTCTTCCAAAAAGTACCATCCCAGCATGGAAGACTTAGGTCATGGTTCAAGCAATATTTGAGGAAGTTTTATTATGAGCTTCTGTTAACTTTTATCAAATAAATGTGTCAATATAACTAGTGACTGCCATATCCACCCGACCCCACCCCGGCCCTGTGTTCCCGCTAATTTCCTTGAGAAGTCAGAAATTCTAACAATGTTCTGTTCCATTTCTTTAGTCTGAATCAATACACACGGGGAGTATCCAGACTAATTGATAAATTTTAGGTGGGGGCATGATATGATTTGTCATGTGGCAATATTAAATTAATATTCAAATGATCTCACTAAACAGTCTGCTTATAATTCATCACACCAAAATTTCCAACTAACTGTCATCAAGTCGATGACAAGTAATCTTTTATTTTTTTTAAATCATTTTATTAGGGGCTCTTAGGGCTCTTTCAGCTCTTTACAGGATTGAATTCTTCACCTTCCTCCAGCCCAGGGGCTGGTGGTTTCAAACTTGGGATCTTATAGTTAGCCGCCCAGCACATAACCACTCTACCTTCAGAGTTTCTTTATGATTCCTCACAAACACCAAGATTTTCTCCTCATCACTCAAGTTTGCCCTTTTGTATCAAACACTTTGTGAGCCACTCCAAACATAATACGGGCTGAAGCCCAAATCTGGCAAATAACATAAACAGTGAGGACTGAGTCCCCTGCTAGGAAACTCTGCCAGGCAGCAGTCCAAGCACGGAGAAGAGAAGGGTGAATAATGCGATCAGAATCCCTGACTTTAGGCCATCCCCCAACTAGACGGCGCATGCTCCATCAGAGCCCACCACCAGGTGTGAAAGAAAGAGGAAGTGGCACTGCAGGCCCCTGAAGGCTCCTGAACTTGGGCAAATGGCGCTGTCATCCTGCCCTGGCCCCTCTCCAGTTCTGAGAGCATCACAGTGCTACTGCAGTTTGCTTATAGTGTCGGGGAGAGTGTCTCCACCTATCTTTTCTTCCCCTCACTTCTCAAATAATCGAATTTATGACCACACATTGAAAAGAGAAAAGAACCAGGGAAGAGCTTCCCTGCCTATCGCACACCACGGGGAATGAGAATGTGTTCATTTGCTCATTCATTAAAGCAAGAGTAATGAGACACAAAAGATATTATAGGAGTCATGCAAGTTGCTAGAATGACAGAGATGCACAAGATAGATACTATTTCGGCTGCCAAGGTGCAATAGTAGGCAAGATGTCGACATTAAAATGAGTAATTACAGTATCACTGAATAACTGTTAGACATGTATACAAGGGTCCGTGGCAAGACTGAGGGGGAAAGCTGCTACCTCTGAGAATTGCGTGGGAGAAGATTAACATTTGACTAGACTTTCAGGAGGGAAAGTGGGGACGTGGTGGACAAGAAGGGAAGAAAAAAGGATTCTAGGACAAGGAGAAGCATCCGCAAAGGCAGACAATTATGAGTGTGCATGGACCAATCAGGGACCAGGAAATTCAAAGAGACTGGCGCATCGATTGTGTGGTAGGGAAAGGTCAGAGAAGTGGCTGGAAGATGGAGTGAGGTCACACCGTGAAGACCGTGAACGTCAGATAAGGGAGTTAGCCTGTATTCTCTGAGGAGGAACATGGGAGCGAGGGAGTGACGAGCTCAAATGGGAGCTCTGCTCTGGTTCTTCTGGAAGCTGTATGGACAATGAACTGTCCATTGAAAGACAAAGTGTCCAGCTAAGGACGCGTTTCATGAATGGAAATGACGGCAGAGATGAGAAAGAAATAGACATTTTGTAAGAAATGTCAGCAGTGATCCCACACTGCCTTGAGGAAAAGTGAGCCTAAGGAGTGAGCAGTAGGTGGCCGTCAGTCAAAGGTTGATCTCCAAGATAAATGATTAGGTTGCATGACCATTGATTGAGATATGAAGACATACTTTTCATGGGAAAGAAGAGGGACGATTGGGTTTGGAGTGTCTAAACCCATCTGTAAATGAGATCCGTTGGCATGGTTGTTAAAGAGTTCTTCTGCAAAGCGAAAAGGCTAGTCCGTGGTCCTGTCCCTTGCCCCCAGCCCCCAACAACTGCACAGGTAAATGTAGCAGTCTATGTCCTCCGAGATTCATCTTGGAAACCCCAGGAGGCAGTCTTACCCTGTCCTCTGGTTTCACGGGGAACAGCAATCCACTCGACAACCCTGGATTGGTTGGAAGGCCATGTGTGCCCTACCTGGAATTGAAATTATAACTGAAGCTTTGGAAAGACCAGTTGAATGCAATCATCAGCATCATTAGCATAAAAAACGTCATGGTTGAAGCTATGCCAGGGAACAAAATCACCCAAACAAAGAGTCCAAGAAGAAAAATGTCCAGAGAACTCCAAGACTTAAAGACAAGTGGGAAGAAGGCGCGCTTCATGGCTGTTCCTACAACCCGGGAGGTTTCTAGTGTCCCTTGGCCATCCTGAAAAACCAAAACCAGACTCCCTGCCATCAAGTCAGGTCAGGCTCTTAGTGGCGCTCTATGGGAAGGTTAGACCCAGGACACCAGCAGGGCTCCCCCGTCCATTCTGTAAGACGCTGAAAACCCTCTCCAGCCCGCCTTTATCCTTTTTCTTTTGCTGATTTCCTCATCCAAAGGAATCTTTCATGCACGTGGATTTTGTTTGATCCTTTAATGGATTCATATCTTCTTCATTCTTTTTTTCCCCTAAATAAGATATGTATCCGTTGCCGTTAAAAGTGTGACTTTTTAACAGATTCTTGAACTGGTGGCTCAGAGCCATCAGCTCGTTCATCTTTGGCACCTGTCTCATCTCCAGGAGATTTTCAAGGACGACCTCCTCCACCACAGAATTCCATGAGTTTTCCCAATTCACACCTGGATTTCTTCAGGACTTTCACTTCTCAGACAAACACATCGGGGAGACCATGTGTTTGACTGGCGAGCTCTTTCTCTTTGGCTTTCCCAATGCTATCTAGAATCAATTTATTGACCCCTTCTTCCAACTCATTTGTCCTCACCTCTCAGGTCATGATTCCAATGGTTTGCTCTTGGCTTTGGCTGACGTGTTAGTGCTGAGTTTAAGAGTCTTCCGAATGTGATTGTTGCATCAAAGTTGCATTTAGAAAACGTAAGGAGGTCTGGGGCAAAAACTGCTGGACCAACTTCCATAGCTTGGATCTCATGTGTGAAAAAATGTGCTCCACCATCAAAAAGTAGCAGACCATGATTGAAGCTCATGCTGATGTCAAGACTACCGATGGCTCTATGTTTCCTCTACGCTTCACTCTTACCAAAAGAAAATAGTTAATGCTTCTGTGTGCTGATATACAGACACCACCTAATGGGAACATCTTGTAACTGCAGGCTGGGGGAAATACTCCCTCTCTCACCACCACTCCCACCCCCCTACCCCTTCACCCCCAACACACACCCAGCCCAAAATATTGGTTTCTGGTTATTAAAGGATGTTTCCAATAAGAAGCGGACAAGAGGTTAGGAATGTAGAACACAGAGGAGGGTGTATACTGAACACAAATAAAAGGAATTTGCAATTTATATTTTATGAATGACCTTCCTTTGAGCACTATAAGGAACTATGGAAAAGTCAGCCGTAACAGGTCCTATGGGGTTGATCCAACTCAGGTGACCATAGCAACATCTATTTAGACTGGTGACAATACAGTTGCTGGCAACAACCAGGCAGTGCTTAAAATCCAAACTTCCTATGGTGTCCTTCAAGGCATTACAAGAGTTGTCCTTAGGTACTCTCCCCAACTCTACCTGTGGCCTCTGCTGCTGTGGCACATCGTCACTACAATGCAGACACAATGGCTTCCTTGCAGTTCCTTGATCCTGAACGCATGTCTGCGTTAGGCTTTCATACTAACTGTCCCATTTCTCCCTCTAAAGCTTTGCAAAACCACCTCTTTCTCATCTTGGGTCCCCATCAGACCTTCCCTGACAGCCCTCACAAAAATGGTTCCCTTCTTCCTTTGGGTTATTTCATTCATGGAATTTATCACTGTCTGAGCTTGTGCTATTTATTTGCCTGCTTTTTGGTCTGTCTCCAAATCAACAGCGCAAATCCCATGGGGAAAGGGATTTTATGTGTCTTGTCTATTAGCACTCAGAAGAGTGCCATCACACTTGGAAAATATCTGAAGACTGAGTGAGTGAGCCTAGGGGTTCACAGACAGGGTCTGAGCAAAAGGTGTATTTGAGCCCCACAGTCCTGTGAAAGTGAGGTGCAAGCCAATGATGCTGATATATAATTAATAGGGGTCAGGGAAGGGACAGGAGAGAACATAAAGTTGATAGTGCCCGGCTATCAAAAGATAAAGCATCTGGGATCTTAAAGGCTTGAAGGTAAACAAGTGGCCATCTAGCTCAGAAGCAACAAAGCCCACATGGAAGAAGCACACCAGCCTATGTGATTACGAGGTGCCGAAGGGATCAGTTATCAGGCATCAAAGAACAAAAAATCATATTATTGTGTGCTCACCTCCATGATAGGATCGCTGAAGACAAATGGGTGCATAAGCAAATGTGGCGAAGAAAGCTGATGGTACCCAGCTATCAAAAGATATAGTGTCTGGGGTCTTAAAGGCTTGAAGGTAAACAAGCGGCCATCTAGCTCAGAAGCAACAAGGCCCACATGGAAGAAGCACACCAGCCTGTGTGATCATGAAGTGTCAAAGGGATCAGGTATCAGGCATCATCAGAACAAAAAATCTTACCATAGTGAATAGGGGGGGAGTGTGGAATGGAGACCCAAAGCCCATTTGTAGGCCACTGGAGAGCCCCTTGCAGAGAGGTCTCAGGGAGGAGATGAGCCAGTCAGGGTGCGATGTAGAAATGATAAAAAATACAACTTTCCTCTAGTTCCTAAATACTTCCTCCCCCCACCCCCCATCATGATCCAAATTCTACCTTGCAAATCTGGCTAGACCAGAGGATGTACACTGGTACAGATAGGAACTGGAAACACAGGGAGTCCAGGGCAGATGATCCCTTCAGGACCAGTGGTGTGAGTGGTGATACTGGAAGCATAGAGGGAGGGTGGGTTGGAAATGGGGAACTGATTACAAGGATCTACATGTGACCTCCTCCCTGGGAGATGGACAACAGAAAAGTGGGTGAAGAGAGACGTCGGACAGGGCAAGATATGTCAAAATAATAATTTATAAATTATCAAGGGCTCATGAGGAATGGGGGAGTGGCGAGGGTGGGGGTGGGGGATGAGGGCCTGATGCCAGGGGCTTAAGTGGAGAGCAAATATTTTGAGAATGATGAGGGCAATGAATGTACAAATGTGCCTTACACAATTGATGTATGTATGGATTGTGATTAGAGTTGTATGAGCCCATAAAAAAATAATTAAAAAGTTGAGAGTCTATGAACAGCCAGGAATCAGGGGTCAGTCAAGAGACTAGAAGTAGCAAAGGGGTTCGCATGGAGACTCCTGGGCTTTGTAGGCAATAGTCTGATCAGCTAGGTCCTCACCCCCTCTAGAAGCTAGGTCTCCTACTTAAGCCACTCAAAAGGCTTAGATGTCAGCAAGGACATAAGGAGCCCATTGTTCCCAATCTTTACAGTGGAAAGGCGTCATCTGTGATGAAGGCCTACGGGAATAACGAAAAATGCAGCTTCTTCAGGGATACACTGCTATTGTGTCTGATTCTATAGAAACTCTGCTTCTGTGTTTTTAATTAGTGCGCACATTATTCCAGTGTGGGGCCCCATAAAGATATACCGCCTTTTTTCCCCCCTGTTAGTTGCCTATTACTGCCAAATGGGTCAACGTGTAGAGATCTTACTTATAACAGAATGAAACTGTGCCTGCTCCGGCCCCATCTCCGTGATGCTCGGTATGGTTAAGCTACTGTGCCAATCCATCTCACAGATTTCTCTTATTGTTCCTGACCTTCTGCTTTACCAAAAATGGTGTTCTTTTAGAGCAATTCATCTTTCCTGAGTACATATCTGTCAGAGAGTCAAAGCCTCCCCATCCTTGCTTTGCTGCTTAGAATCTAGGCTACCCACTCTCCTGCATTACGAATCACAAAATAATTTCTGTATCGTATATCTCCTATAATTATCACCTTTGCTGAGAAATAGGCCAGGAAGTTTTCCTCTCATTTTTTATCTATGATATATTTAAAACTCTTAGAGAAATTTATCATAGAAAATTTCAAAAAATTTACATAAAGATATCATAATGAACTTTTATGTAACCCCATCTAATTTTAACAGCTATGAGCTAAGTCATATATCTCTATTCTCCACTGCCCTTATAAACATATACATTGAACATGTTTGAAGCAAATCTCAGAAATATCCTAGTCAATAATAGAGCAGGAATTTTAATTCTTAGTTTACCCCTAACATTCTGTGCCCCATAGAGCTTGTGACTTTTCCAAGAGGAGCTGATACCAAGGGCTTAAGCAGACAATGTTTTGGAAATGATGATGGCAACATATGTACCAATATGCGTGACACAATTGATGTGTAGAATGTTATAAGAGTTGTAAGATCCCCCAATGAAAATGATTTAAAAAAAAGAACATGTAAGTAAATGGTCTTAGAATTCAAAACAGGACTTAGATGGGTAAAAATAGTGTTAAGGTCGGGGTGAGAGACCTAAGTACAATGACAATTACACCCTCACTGGGTTTGGGTGTGTGTGACAATTTTCTGTTGTTCTGAGAGCGTGTGTGTGTGTGTGTGTGTGTGTGTGTGTGTGTGTTCTAAAAGAGGGAAGCAACTGCTTTAGAACGATTTCTGTTATGTTCTGCCCGGGAATCCTTGCAGGTCTTAGATTCTAGTGCAGCTAAATATTTTACTAACACAACCTCCCAGTGTGCTTGAAGACCTTAGGCTTCCAGGAAACAGCTGTGAAGATGTACCAGAGAGAAACAGAGAGCCAGGGGGTGGGAGTTATAGTCGGCCTGTGGGAACCTTACACCACCTGAACTGTCAGGAAAACAAATGCGATTGATGCGCACGCTTCTTTTTGAAAATCTGGTTGGCACAGCACAGCTCTCTGTCTTGGGCTGTTGAGACAGTGACAAATGAAATGCTCGCTGCCCTCACATTTATTTTATTTTAAAAGCCTCTGCCGATACTGTATCGGCCCTGATTGTGTTGGCTGCCATGCTGACAGCGGGATTAAGACCCCCTTCTCTATGCTAATCTGATCTCAATTACCCTTTTCCTACCTGGTTCGGAATGCCCCACAAAGGAGGCATTCTCTAAAAGTGTGTATGCGAGGATTCAGGTTGCCTTCCTTGCAGATGGTGCACCCAGAGAGTGAGCCCATCTGGAAAGTAGGGCCCTGGAGCTCGCCATTCCCCCATTTCGGGGCACAGGGTCAGGCTCTGTCCCTGCGTTGGAGTTTGAACACTCCGGATTTGGCTGGGTCGTATTGAATTGTTGTTTGCAGAGCTAAGGCAAAGGCACATGCACATTCACTGGCTAAACCCTCCCCGTAAAATAGCCCGTGAATGAGACTTGCCATACGGCGCCAAGAAAAATGAAAAGATTTAGAAGGATATTTAACACTTCGAATGCAAAACATTGTGTGCTTTTCTATCTGCCAACCATGTCTTGAGGGGAGGCCAGTAATTTTTTCATGATCTGCTAAGGAAACAAGTCGGCTGGGGTTCCCACAGCAACACATGGGCAATCAATAGCTGGAATTAGAAGGTAAAGCATTCTCATTCCAGGGACCACGATAAACCAAGAACGGATTTGGGTGTGAGAATATTCGAAGTTCTGGCGGCAAGCAATATAATGAAATCATTCCCCATGACAGGAGACGAGTATGCATAAAGATGCGGGAAACACAAGCATTCGCCTGGCGTTTAAGCCATTTGTTCGGTCAGTGTTATGAGTCCCCTAATAAGGTGTGATGAGGAAGGAAAGGGAAATATGCAGATGAGTAAGAGGGGGGACAATATTGCGGCAGTGAGATGATAGGAAGACAGGAGATCCTAAGCAGGTATGAAATAAATTTACTCATTGTTTAATCGAACAGCTCTTGCCTTTTCTCAAAAGAAAGTAGAGGCTTCAGTATGGCTGTACAAAACTCCTAATAGCATATGGCAATAAATATCATACCATTAATTTTGTCTCCAAAGGTAATGCATCAAATGAATAAAAATATGCTATTTTAAAAAATCATTTTATTGGGGGCTTGTACAACTCTTAGCACAATCCATCCATCCATCCATTGTGTCAAGCACATTTGTACATATGCTGCCGTCATTCTCAAAACATTTGCTTTCTCCTTGAGCCCTTGATATCAGCTCCTCAGTTTCCCTCCTTCCCCACTCCTCCCTCCCTCATGAACCCTTGATAAATTTATAAATTATTATTATTCTGTCATATCTTACACCATCCGACGTCTCCCTTCACCCACTTCTCTGCTGTCCGTCCCCCAGGGAGGAGGTTATATGTAGATCCTTGTAATC
>NW_022103902.1:10278688-10282792 GCF_000313985.2 Echinops telfairi | reverse complement strand
TGTCCGTCCCCCAGGGAGGAGGTTATATGTAGATCCTTGTAATCGGTTCTCTCGTTCTCCCTCACCTTCCCTCCACCTCCCAGTATTGCCACTCTCACCACTGGTCCTGAGGGGCTCATCTGTCCTGGATTCCATGTGTTTTATTCTTACTCAGAGTAGCAAGATTCATGAATTATTATTTTTAATCAATATGTAGAAATGGGGGGGGGGGACCTTCAGTTTTTGTCATTGGTTCTCAGAAAACCTTGGATTCTCCCCACACATATACTTGGCAATAACTTTAGAGTAAGTCCTCGCCATATCCCCTCATTGTCACTGACGTTACTTACCCTTGACTGCCTGGTTTAATCCTTGCTTTTGGTCTATTGCCAGCCAGTCTAATAACTCGAATTGTAATTTCATTGGGCAGGGAGCTAGTAAAATCTTATTTTCCATTCAACCTTTAACTGTGCAAGGGTAATTGTTTATTAGAAATTTACTGAATGTAAAACCAAAACATGATCCAAAAAGAAAAATATTAAAAATAGAATGAAAATTCTCTAGGCTGGGTTTTGTTTTGTTTTCAAGGGAGAAAAAATCCAATGAAGGCTGTCAATTACAGGGATTGAGTAGGACAAAAGGCATGTGACTCCACTGGTCACTTCTTGCGTGATCCGGAAGCAAATACCTGGAGCAATTGTTCTTCATAACACATTTAGCCATGGTGAGATGGAATCCACCAAAAAACAACCTGTGGTAGTGGTTCATTATTTTAAAAGATTAATATCTTTATAAAATGTTGAGGTAGTTAGTTTATTGTGCTAACCTGGCCGATAAGCACATGTGGAGTTAATTGAAGGGAAGAGGGATAAATGGCTCAGTGAGCCTTGCCTTTCGCATTCTCGGGTCTCTTGCTTTCTGACAGTGGGACTAGGGTGCAGCTGCCTTAGCCAGTTCCCTGCTTTAGCTGGCAAGGCTCACTTCCTGCAAGACATCCCTGAGAAGACACCATATGGACCTACCCCGATGCAGCCTTGGGTGCTGGAGCACCCATGTGGAGACCCCTGCCAGTGCTGAGATGCTTACACATTCATTGACTCGGCTTTCCTCCTGCAGTCGGCATCAAAGTGTGTGTTTTGTGAGATGGAGGAGGACTTTGTGGATTGGTGTTGGACATATGGGTTAATGCGTTAATGTTGGACTTGTGGGCTTGGGCAGCACTGGGTTGGGATGTTTTCTTGATGTGCACTTAACTTTTATATAAAACTCTCTCTTATGCATGAGTGGCTTTGGATTTGTTTCTCTAAAGTACCCAGACTAACACAAATGTCCAGTTAAGTCTTTCAGATTATATATGTCTTAATTTATGTTAGATCTGAGGAGATTGGCAATATGTTGTTTACTACTTCTTGACTCACAGTAATCTGCCTACACATACAAAGGGAGACCCAAAAAAACCCGGAATTACGCTGGACAGAGCAGAACTTTCGTAGAACCAAATTTTTCCTCCTAGGTGCGCATCCAGCAATTCTCTCTGAGTTAGTGCACCCTGTGGCGTTGCATGGGAAGGTTTTCTCTAGTCACAGTGAACTTTTTTGTATATAAAAAAAATTCATGCGAACCTTGTTTTTTGTAATGGTCGATTTTGTGACAGATTGTTTCGTACTCAGGAAAAATGCCGCAGAAACTGTAGTGATGTGGAACACAGCTTACAAGGACAGCGCTATGGGAAAAACTCAAGTGTTCGAGTGGTTTTCTTGTTTCAAAACCGGTGAAATGTTGATTGATGACGAACCTTATTCTGTACATCCATCAACTTCCCAAACACATGAAAATGTCTACTCATAGTGCAGATGGAGTTCATCCCACCAGGTCAGATTGTTAATCATGCTTTCTATTTAGAGGTTCTGAAAAAATTCTTTAACAGTGTGCAACAAAAAAGGCCTGATTTGTGACAGATGAGGGACTGGGTTTGGCACCATGACAATGTACCTACTCATGCAGCTATCTCAGTGCACCAGTTTTTGGCAAAAAACAGCATGCCTCTCTTTACCCACATACCTTATTCATCTGACCTCACTCTGTGTGACTTCTTTTCGTTTCTGTGAATGAAGAGGGACATGAAAGTACAGCAAGTTAATGATGTAGAAGAGGTGAAGAAAAAATCAGCCCTCTAAACAGATAAGTTTGAAAAATGTTTCCAAGAATGGAATTGCATTTGACAAATGTATTAAGTGTAAAGGAGAGTACTTTGAAGGTGATAAGGTTGTTTTGTTAAAAAATACATAGCTTTGAAAAAATCCATTTTGGGGGTGTTGTATTGTCTCTACAATACCGTGGTTGATTCTACAACATAATGTGCAATTAACTTCAATCTCCACCATCAACAATTCCCTATTGGAATAAAAATTTTTAAATGCTGTTAGCTAATGGTAGTGTTAACAGTTGGGATCTCGCATCTGGGGATGACCTGTGAGTGGCAACAACAGGGCATTAATATTTCTCTAGCTCTGAAAAGGGAGCAGCATGTCTGGGTTTTCTGACAGAACCCGCAGATGCTGGTCCCGTGCATCTTGTCACTGATCTGAGTTCCGTTCTTCCATATTCCGACTCAGCCCACAATGATCAGGTATGCAGACACTGGCTGTGCCATCCTTTCTTCTTGCCAGCTAATCTAGAGATTGATTCTGAGCCTTCAGCACCAGACAGCCATTCCATCCACCGTGGAGGAATTATTTTGCAGGATGTGTATTATGCAATTACAGGACAATCAATACATTATTTCTATAAACACAGCTTCAAGGTGACTCGGTGCTGTGGCCCCTTTTCTGTGTCCTCTGAGAAGCTGCTCAATGACAGGGATATTGCTGTGGGATGAGCTGTACCTGCCCCTAGATGTCAAGAAGGAGTTAAAAGCACACTCAGTACCTGATCTTCTAAGTCAGTGTAGTACAATTGCATGTTTCTATTCATTTTGGTATATCTTCTTTGAAAAGTACATTCTGACCAACTGCTGATCACTTAATGCTTCAAGGATCTGGCTGTTGGCAACTTTAAAGCAAGGCTAACTGAAGACAGACAATCTATTTCATAGGCGCTGAGCCTAACCGAATCGGGGTGACCTGGTTTAGACACCAGGAAGGGGTCACTAAACATAATAGTGTTATTTGCTGAGGAACCAGTTTAGGTTTTGTGTTTTTCTCTCCTTTGTTTATTATTTGTTCTCTGTCCTTAAATGCTCTCTCCAATGTCTACATGGCAAACTCATTCTGGAGAAAAGGTTATGTTGAAGGGGTGCCCTGGTATGTTTTTCTTTTGTCTAAGCAAATGAACCGGGGATAAGGAAAACTCTTTTTTTTTTCTTTTGAATGGTTTTGTACATTTGCACCTGATGACTTTCAGGAAGTGTTAAATCTGTGTCATAAATAGTATATGTGCAAGGTGGTAATGCTCGTTAATACAAAAATGTCTGACAGACAGCAAGAGCCAAGTCAAGAATGGTGATTGTGAGACTTGCAGTGATGCCTCAGGGCCTGGTCCCTTCCGTGCCTTATATCCCCTGACACCTTGGCCAGTGCCCTCACGTTGCCCTCAGGCACCGCAGCCAGTCTTGCTGGCGAGGCATAATGACTCCAGCCCTCACCGAAACATCTTCCTGCTGTCTCCATTGCTTCTTATAGTCTCTTCCTTTGAATTCTGCTTTCACTGTGAGCCTCCCACCTACCTCCTGGCTTGACCAAAGATTTAGGCTTATTAAAAGATGATTTTAAGAGTAGAAACTTTTGTAAGTAAATAAATAAGCAGATCCATATGCTTAATTGCAAGAATGACATCCCACTACAATTTCCCCAGAGACCAATTAGAAAGACCGCGACTTGTCCAAAATATCTCATCTAGGGAGACAAGAGGGGGAAATGGATTCTTTTTAGGTTTTGGGTCCCTTTTACTCAAACTTTAACCTTGCTCTCCCAACGTTAGGAGTTGATCTCCTTCAAGATCAGCTTTGCATCCTTTTCTAGCACATTTTTTACAATAATCTGAGCTATCCAAGAATCTGAGCTATCCAAGAATCTGAGCTATCCAAGAATCTGAGCTATCCAAGAATCTGAGCTATCCAAGAATCTG
>NW_022103902.1:10260855-10278583 GCF_000313985.2 Echinops telfairi | reverse complement strand
AATCTGAGCTATCCAAGAATCTGAGCTATCCAAGAATCTGAGCTATCCAATCTAGTAGAATGGCCTGGAAACTCTCTCAAGATAATCCAGGTTTGACAGCAAATTAGCTGAATGTGTCCTTTCCAAGTCTGGTTCTGTGTGAGCACAAGTCTTGGCTTATATTTTATGCACTTCTGTTGTCTAATGGATATGTGGGGGCCAACACACACACACACACACATACACACACGCACGCACACAAAGTGTTCAATCAACAGAAGTCCACCTATGCTGAATCAGCATAGATTATTGAGTAGGGGAGTTTTTTTAGTAGCTCTTATGCTTATTGAGTAGATTTTATGTGAAAAGCATAAAAAATGTGTCTAGACAGAGTCAACACATTTTTCCCTCATTTTTCTTCACATCCACGATTTGAGTGAGGCACTATTTTCTTATCACTTTCCTGTGTCGCTTATAGCACCAGGGTCACGTCTAAGATGGCTACCAAAATCCTGGCATCACATTCGTACTGTAGCAGAAAGGAATGAGTAATTTAAAAGGGCATACCCATTTCTGTTAGGAACACTTTCCAAAAGTGCAAGCATTCATTCTGCTTACATCTCATTCTGGAAGATTTAGTTACATGGGTATACCTGGAGAAAGACATCTGAGAAGTAAGGTTTTATTCTTTCACATCAACCTAGTTATAAAAAAAATTAAGTATTATATTCCTGAGGAAAGGGAGGAAACAAATAATAAGAGATAATTAATAGTCTCTGTCGTGCGGTGTGGCCTTTCAAACGTAGTGGCAGGTAGCATATAACTCAGAAGGACGACGACACAGATCATCCTTATAGTTTTTGTACCAGAGGATGGTGTGCCTAAAAATTAGAAGGGGGCGTGATTGCCATGCAGCGAATTACTTAACATGGTTCTTCTAGTTACAGTCATTGTAACTCCTACCAAACAGCTTCTTTCCTGATGGGTAAGAGAAGATGGAGAAGAATCTGATAGGATGATAGTATTCAGCTCTGATTATAAGAACGTGGAGTATCTCAATAAAACTGTTACAAGAACATTATGATTATAAGAACTTGGAGTATCTCAATAAAACTGTTAAAACCTTGGAATTCTAACATGGAAATGGATCAGTTTTGCCATCCTGCTGAGTGCAAAATGAGGCGTATCAGGAGCAGGAAGGGGTGCATTCACTAATGTCAGGAAAGAAGAAGAGCCAGGAAATGGGTGTGTCCTTTGGGCCCTGAGATCCAGAGAAGTAGCAAAAGACTGGCAGGAGTGGCAGCAATAGAACTAAGGGTCCGAGCAAAGGCAGTGCACATCCCAGTCTATGGCGCTAACAACACTGAGTGTCTTTGGACAGGAGACTGTCTTTTGGAATGAGCTGTTGCCAGGCACTGAATTGGGCAGCTAGGCTATGCTGACCCACAGAGCTAGAGCTGAGTGCCTTCCGGCTGAGGCTTATGGTACAATAAAGTGCCCTTTGGGAATTTATTGGCAGCACTAACTAAGCTTTGCAACACTTTCCCAAGCAGGGCAGTGGGCAAACCAAGTGGCTGAGGGTCAGAGAAGAGCTTTCCTGTGGGCATGGCTGAAAAGAGGCTGGTCTGATCCTGAATTATAACCTGTTAACTTCCCTAAGGAATCCTATAATTGTGTGTGTCATGTGTCAGTCCAGGATGGCCATCGCAATGACTTATCAAACTCAGCTGAGAAGTACAGTGGGCTGTGAGAGGCACAGCTAGTGTCAGAATTGATAAGGAAATTAGAGCGTGGTGATCTATCTGATCTCTATCTCAAAGGAATTAACCTTAGGCTGATGAGCTTGATTTTCCTCCCCGCGGGTGAAATCAAAATAGGTCAATTGCATCCTCTCATGCTTGTCTTGCAGCCACATATTCATTGAAGTTCAAAGCCTATGAGAAAGCTAGAGAGAAGAAATGCAGACCAACGTCTCAATGGTTACTAAATTTGAACTATGATTTTTACTTTGAACTTATTGTCATTGTTGTTGGTTGCTGTGGTGATTATTCTGACTCATGGTAGCTTTATGTATAGCAAAGTGCAGCATCACCTACTTCTGTACCATCTTCATGATCATTGGTATGTTTGAGTTCATTGCTTTGGCTGTTGTGCAGTATCTTCCACTTTAAGGAGTGAATGTAACTTCCGCCTTAAGGAGTTGGTTACCAACACTATAGTGCCCAACATTCTCCTGAGATTCATAAGGTTTACATTGGATAATTTTCTGAAGGAAACCACCAGGCCTTCCCTGCTTTGCTGAACCCTGTCCACCAAGGGAACATGGGTGATATTGAAAATTCTAGTTGCAGAGTTTCCAGAATTATGGCAACTCACCAGCCACCACAGTACAGGTGGTAGAAGGTTACAAATAGTCATAGCCGAAAGGTTAAACTAATCACGTATATGATTCATCTTTCCTATAAAAAGGCAAAAGCAGTTTATGGGAACAGCATGCTTTCAGACACTAATGTTAGATATAAGAACGAAGCTGTTGGGGGGCTCATGAGGGGTGAACTCACTGTTATCGTATGCACTTAGTCAGTAGAAAGAAATTGTCTTACCTGCATTTAGTTAAGGCATAAATTAAAGGTAGCCTCTTAATATATAAATGAAGATCAGTTATTGTAACCTTTACAACTTAGTGTAAGGAAGACCGAAATCCTCACAACTGGACCATCATGATTAATGGAGGAAAGGTTGAAGTTGTCAAGGATTTTCTCTTACTTGGGTCCACAATCAATGCTCATGGAACCAGCAGTTGAGAGATTCAAAAACATATTGCATTAGGTAGATCTGCTGCACAAGATCCCTTTAGCATAGTGGTTCTCAACCTGTGGGTTGCAACCCCTTTGAGGGTTGAATGACCCTTTCACGGGTCGCCCGATTCATAACAGGAGCAAAATCACAGTTATGAAGTAGCAATGGAAATAATTTTATGGTTGGGGGCTCACCACAACATGAGGAACTATATTAAAGGGTTGTGGCATTAGGAAGGTTGAGAACCACTGCTTAGAATATTGAGGAGCAAGAATCATACTTTGAGGATTAAGATGTACCTGACTCAAGCCATGGTATTCTCCATTGCATCGGATGTATGTGAAAGTTGGACACTGAGTAAGGAATATGTAGAAGAATAAATGCATTTGAATTGTGGTGCTGGGGAAGACTATTGAATGTATCATGGACTGCTAAAAGGACAAACCAGTCGGTCTTGGAAGAAGGAAGGCCAGAGTGCTCCTTAGAGGCACTTTGTCTTACATACTTTGGACATGCTATCAAGAGAGAGCAATCCCTGGAGATGGACCTCATGCTTGGTAAAGCAGAGGGGTAGAGGAACAGAGGAAGGTCTTCAATGAGATGGATTGACACAGTGGCTGCCTCAAAGGGCTCGAGTATAGGAACAATTGTGAGGATGGCACAGAACCATGCAGCATTCCGTTCTGTTGTGCATCGGATCACTATGGGTCAGAGATCACCTTATGGCACATAACAAAGACAACAACCACTACAATATATTAGGGTACCAGCAAATATTTCTACTTTGAATGGTAGACAAAATTAAATTTAATAGTGGGATCATTTTTATATCTGGTGGGGTAGAAGAACGTTCTGGTTGCCTGTCAAATTATACTTTTTAGAGTGTATACCCAGTCAATAAAGTGACTTTGACAGATCCATAATAGGGATTTTTACCCCATCACCAACTTTCTGTCATTTGAAATGACCACTAAATTCAGATATGTTGCCATCATCCTAAATTGGTGTTACAGAGGATCTGTATGGTTTCCATGACTGATATTTAGAGAGACAGACTACCTTGTCCTCCCTGAGTGGCTAGTAGGTTCAAACCATGAACCTTCCAGTTAGCAACAGAGCACTTTGCTCATTGTTCCACTAGGTATCCTTATTTTAAATAATATCACTGTCAAGTCCAAACACTACATATGGTTTTCAAGACTATAAATCTTTATGGGACTAGACAGTCTCAACTTTCTCCTGTGGAGTGACTGGTGGCTTTGAACCACTAATCTTGTTAGTTGCCTAACTCCTAATTCACAGTGCCTATTTTAAATGATGGCCACCCTTAAATGTCTGTGCAAGTCTCATTTCATCAAAGTCTTATTTGACTCTATGGTCTCTCATTTCTCTTTTCTGAAAGTCCCACTTCATTTAACAGTCAGTACCAGACAATTTAGCGTTTAATTATATCTGTCTTCCAAAGATTCATGTTTGCTAAGGTGCTAGAGGAAATAGTGGTCTTGTGTTCCTTTTCAAACTCCCAAGGCCTCTAAGGAATTGAGTGCTTAGTAAAAACTTGCTATATAATAGATTCCTCTTCCATGCTATAGTCTAACATAGCTCCTCAAGTGTTATATACCCAAGCCTCGTTAAGGCAAGTAGGAACTAGTCAGATTAAGCCTCAGTCAGATCCCCCCTGGCCACAAGTGAGGGATTTGAACAGCTTTACTCTCAGACAGACCACTGTCAGCTTGATTATGGAGGATCAAACTATGGCATACTATGATACTTGGCCAGTCGACCTCCTTCTTGACCCAAATTAAATTGATTTTGGCTTAACTATTTCTCACTTGGTCCATGACGGAAATATTTTCTCTCTTTTTTGTTTTGTTTTAACATTGTTGGTAGTCTCTTCTCTTTTTCCTCTCTATTTTTATGTTATTATTACTTTCTTTCCACTTCATTTTTTTTAAAATTGTTTATAAAAATGTTAGGTTTCCCAGTTTATGAAAGACACAGGAATGGACAAATAGTGACAATAAGTGATGCAAGAGTTTATCAGAACCCAGGGGGCAGGGGCTGAGGCGGAGGTAAGAGGAATGGGGGAGCAAACAATGAGTACAGGAGTGGAGAGGGAGCACTAGAACAGATTGTGATGATGGATATATAGCTCTTTTAAAAAGTAACAACAATGGGAGCGTATGTGAATATTTTATCAAACTGCAATTGATCAGTGGCTATCATGGGTGAAGAAGGGAGAGCCCTTGCTTAGAGAGCATTGCATTTATGTCAATGGTGGTGGAATTCATTTGAAAAGGATAAAAGGATATCAATACCAATTGCATAACTGAGTATAACCAATGGCACTGAAATATATCTGTAGAAGGTGTTGAATTGTTTATTTTGTATATTTTTCTCAGGGGCAAATAATAAATACACTAATCATGAGTACAAGTAAAAATAAAATGGGCTAAAGTCGACTGTGGTAATGATTGTGCAACTCTTCTTGATAGGATTGAACTATTGAACTGTATGATATGTGGAAGAAATGCTGACAAAGCTGTAAAAATTTAAAAAGGCCAGAGGGAGAAAATGCTTATCTGCAGGTATGTGCATTGCGGTTGTAATTAGGTGCCATCAAGTTGGCTCCAACCCATCGCGACCCTACGCACAACCAGAACAAAACACTGCACAGTCCTCCGCCACCCTCACAATCATTCCTGACCCCATGGTTGCAGCCACTGTGTCAGTCCATCTCCTTGAGGGTCATCCTTTTTAACCCTGCCCCTCCACTTTACCAAACATGATGTCCTTCTCCAGTGACTGTCTCTCCTGACAACACATCCAAAATATGTGTGATGAAGTCTTGCCATCCTTGCTTCTAAGGAGCACTCTGACCTTGCTTCTTCCTGCAATACAGGTCAGTTTGTCCTTTTAGCCATCCACGGTACTTTCAATATTTTTCTCCAGCACCACAATTCAAATGCATCAGTCTTTCTTAATCAATGTCCAACTTTCATATGTATATGATGCCAAGGAGATACTATGGCATGGGTCAAGCGTACCTTCGTCCTTAAAGTAATATCATTGCTCTTCAATACTCTCAAGGGATATTGTGCAGCAGATTTGCCTAATGCAATGTGTCTTCTGATCTCCTGACTGCTGCTCCCATGAGCATTGATTGTGGATCTAAGTAAGACAAAATCCTTGACAACTTCAACCTTTTTCTGCCTATCATGATGTTCCCTATCGGTTCAGGTGTGAGGATTTGGGTCTTCCTCACCAAGAAGGACTCGGCTCCCATGAAGAAGCTTCTGAAAATCTTGTGCCCAGATTGTTCACAGACTTCCTGGAATCAGCAATAGGTAACAAAACATTTACTATATTTTCTTAGTGGTAGATTTGGAACATAATGTGCTCACAAAGTGGCCATTTATGAGCGTAATTTGGAAAGCACTTACTCACGGCATTAAGATTTTGTAAAAAGTGGCCTCATCAATGGGTGCCGGCATGGGAACAGTTGTGAGGACGAAACAGGCCCGTGCTCTGTTTGGTTCTGTTGTGCACGACATCGCTGTGGGTCAAAGCTGACTCGGCACCTAATCACAACAACAACACGGTATTTCCCTATCCTTAACCTTCACTGTTTCTGTAAATAGTGTCCAGTCACTTAAACTTTTAATATGTACAAATCAACAATACCCATACTGTAGTCTAAAAAGCTGACCTATTAAAATATATATATACCTTCCTATCCTATTTGACTTAGAATTTCATCATCAAAGGCAAAACATTTCAACAACAAAGCAACAGTCATGCCATTGTTCAAAGTCTAGGATGCATGTTTTTTGAAGCCACTCTTAGCTTTTTCTCTGATAGGTCATGCAGTTATCAAAATGACTAATCGGCACAGGAAGGAAAATAGAGCCTGCTAGAGCAAATTGCTAGGAGAGGACTGACTTCAAAACGCAACTCTGAGTTTTTCCAAATCGGTTTTCAACCAGCACGATAAGGTAAACATGGAACAAAGCAAAAGAAACAAGCACTTTTAATGACAAGAAATAACCATACATCTATGTCACTCTTTTACCCCAAAGCAGACCCAGATCCACCTCTGCAGGACCATAGGCACAGAATTTGGATACTCCTGCTCTATAGTCTAGAACTCGTGGTGGTGCTGATGAGTAATGCACTAAGTTGCTAACCCCAAAGTTGGAAGTTTGCATCCAGAAGTAGAATTAGGCTCCCTCTATTCACAGCCAAATTCTGTATTCTAGATTCCGAAGAGCACAAGTGATCGCTCATGGAATTGCTAAAACTCTGTGGCTCTCAGTTTTTCTATTCTCAAATGTGAATAATAATTGCATCTTCCTCAAGCTATATTGGGTGGATTGTGGCTTTATTTGGGTGCTGTTGAGTTGATTTCAATTCATAGTTACCCTATGTGGCCGAGCAGAACTGCCTCATAATGTTTCCAAGACTGTGATCGTTATGGAAGGAAGACTGTCAACCTTTGTCCTGGGAACCAGCTGGGGGTTGAACTGCTGACGTTTTTTTATTAGCAGCCAAGCAATTATTTACCTTTACCATTATTGTTAATCATAGAGCTACAGGAAGGACTGACTTGGATAATTAGAGTTCAACATCTTAAATTGATGTTCTTGTTTCTATAACTAGCATGTCTTCACTAACATTAACTTTTAGCTGAATAAAATGAAATCTCGTGACTCATTTCAAAAGCATAGGGCTGTGATAAATAAGTGGATATATGTACCTCATATACCAATATTTTTCCACTTCTGACCTTTATCCAATTTATGTGTTGGTAAATGACAATAAAACAATCTCAAAAAACCTATAAACTTTTGGCATTTTTCTGCATCCCTTTATGGCCTAAACTGCCTATCTGCCTCAAAACTGATGTTTTCTTGTTTGATTTGTGATTTCTAAACAATGAAAATAACACTTAAAAACCTCCCTGGCATCGAAGCAAGTCTGGCTCACAGCAACCGTAAAGGACAGGGTAGAACTGCCCCATGATTTTCGGAAACAACTGGTGGTTTCCAACTCTTACAGTTAGCAGCCCAACACATAACCACTATGCTGCAAGGTCTCCTTTAAAATAACATTAGTAACAATAATAGGCTTAGGGGCTGGGTCCAGGAATTGGGAAGCTAAAGGCTGGCCACATTCATGTTAGCAGAAGGGAAGTATTGCCATTTTAGTGAAACGCAAGGGGCAGAGGAAGTAACCCTGAGCCCCAAACCCACTGCTATGGAGTTGATTTCAAATCATTATGGCCAGAAAGAAGAGCGAAGAACTACCTCTTTGGGTTTCTGGGGCTGAAAATCTTTACTAGACCAGAAAACCTCATCTTTTTCCCATGGAACATTCTAGTAGAGTATAGCTTGTGTCCCACAATGCCACGAGGACTCCATTAACCTTGAAAGAGTGGGGTTTATTTTCTTCAAATCATAAAGGACTTGGCCAATGTTTCAGGTCACAAGGGCGTAATCCTAACAGAAGAATATAAGTGATCAATGGGAGGTATCCCCCTTAAAAGAAGGAGAGAGAGCTTTCCTTCTGGATGCTGCTGCACTCCCTGTGCATCCAGCTAGCTCCTGCTGAAGAGGAATAATATCATCCCAAATCTCCTTGGTTTCTCATTTTCAGCGGAGGAAACTCTCTAAAAGCTCCAGTCAAAGTTATTAGAGGCAGTCAAAGTAAACAAATGTCAGGAAATAACATTGAGAAACTAAGTGGTTTTAATAAATTATCTTATAAAATTAATAAATAAATATTATAAGATGAACTTGTCTTTGCTTATTTAGTTTGAAACCTCATCTCTTATTCCCAAAGAAAAAAGGTGTTCTTACTATATATATCATCATTTAGAGAACAAAACAGTCTAAACTTTGAAGCAGCCATCATGTCCGTCTCTAAGACCTATGATCTTGTAGAATCAATGCTATGAGACTAAAGTTGTGGGGATATCTACTGATTTTCCATCGGGATATTGAAAGACATTTCCTGAGTTTCAAATCACAAAGCTCTTTCTTTATTGCTGTGCAGGAACTTTCCTCTTTAGAATGATGGGTGATATACCAGTAAAAGGAGCTGATGGAAAAAGATTCAAGAAAGACTTCAATCATTAGTCCTAACGTAATATATTTAGTGCTATACCATTTCATTCCCCTATTCAGACAGGGGAATGAATATAACACCATGGTTATATTTATTAATCTATTTTTAAAATTTAATTCGGTATATATATTGAATGGATATTGTGCACTGGACAACTCTTTAGGCATTGGTACTACAGCAATGGGAATTTGAAAATATGACTCCTTTTTTTCCATAAAGCATATATTATGATAGAAAGTGGAAAAAGAAATTCAAAAAATAGCATTTCGCATAATGATAAATATTATAAAGAAAATAGGGATATAATAGGAAACAATTTTAGATAGGGGAAGTCAGAAAAGGCTTCTCTGAGATGCTAACATTTATACTGAGATTTGAATAAGGGGAAACATTTCTCAGCTATAAAAAAAATCCAGGGAATTGTAATCTCCATATGCAAACTGTGAGTCTGATATGTTGCAGGGACAGACGTAGACCAGAGTGGCTAGTGAGTAGGGCATAAAATGGGGGGTAAAAGACAACAAGGACACAAGTAGGTTAAGGTTAGAAAAGCCATAGAATACGGGCAGTAATTTGGAATTTAGCAGGTGTTACTGTAGGTTTTAAAGGAGATGACATAACTTATGCTTTCCAGACAAAATTTTTTGGTTACATAGAGAATAGATAGCTGACAATAGCATGCCAATACATGTGAAATAATTAGCTCTTGAATATACATGTGTATTTATGATTTATAGCATATTCTAAATTCTATGCTGTAAAGAAAGAGCCCTGATAGTGTAGTGATTAAGCATTGGGCAGCAACCCACATGGTCAGCAGTTCAAAAGCACCAGCAGCTCCGGGGGAGAAAGAATGTGCTTTCTACTCCCATAAACCCTGACAGTCTCTGAAAGGCCCAGGGGGTCCTATTTGCAAGCAGTTAAAATACTTGATTATGAACCAAAAGTCTGTAGTTCAAAGCCACCAACTGTCTGCAAGAAAGATGTGGAGTCTACATCCGTAGACGTTTCACAGCCTTGGAAACGTAGTGGTGCAGTCCTCCTCGGTCTATAGAGTTCCTTTGAAGTGGAACAGAACCACTGGCAGTTGGACTGGTCTGATAGAAATGTTCCTGCTTTGGCCAATTTCAATTTACCACCGTGTTATTGAATGTGCAGTTGGAAAATTATGCACGCACTTGACGCTTGAGAACCTAAATGAGTCAGCTCTAGCACAGACCACTGATTGTAGGACAGCAGGAGTGGAAGCAGGGAGGACTTTAGGTGCCATCCAGGCAAGACACACAGTGGCTTGATAGAATGGATTGGATGATTACACTGGTGTGATTAAAGTATATGGACAGGTGTAAAAGGTATTTCTGATGTAAAATAGACAGAACACGACAGTAGATGAAACATAGGCGATAAGCACATAGGCATCCGCAATAAGCTATATTTACAAGTTCTTAAGGAAGATCCCTTAGGACATTAACAGAAGAAACACTGTTCCAGTGTCCTGGAACAATGCTTTTTTTGGTTGTTCTAAAATGTAGTCAATAGGCTTTTAAAACTCACAGAATAAATAGGTCAGGGATAAGGAGAACAGGAAATACCTTCATCGGTCATGATGCCCTGATGTTGGCCTCCTATCTGCCCTGTAGTGTATGCTCCACTTCACTCTGTGGGAAAGTGCTGGAGACCTTGTCTCCTAGAGTTATTCCTGGAACAACATGGCAGCCGTGTCCATGTACCAACAGGTAAGGGGAACAAGCAGGGAAAGGGAGTAATGAAAGATACAAGGAAAGATTAAAAATGGAATGGATGGTTTTCGTTGCCCCTTTTTAGAGTGGGTGACCATGTCCTGTGCCTTACAGACATCAGGAGACTTCCTTTCTCTTTTAAGATCACAAAACTGATATCTGTTCTCTTTTCGGACAGCACTATTCCCCAACTGCACACTCCGTGCCACGAGATTATAGCACACCTGCGCATATAGACAAGCATCAAGAACTTGTCGCCCTCTTTTCTTTATGGTACCATGACTGCTTGAAAAATAAAAGAAAGTATTTTATTTTTGATTTTTTAAGATAATTCATACCACATTTGTCTTTTTTCTCGAATAAAGAGGAAATAGAGAGGTTTCTCCTCCAAGTTGTGCTCTGATATCTTCTAGTAGACACAGCAAGGGGGAAGTGTGAGAATGAACATTCTGGATTTCATATTCATTTTCTCACTGAAGATGCCGATTTCTTTGTTGCCCTTGCTAAGGCCACACTTTGAGAGTTTCTCCTATGTTAGTGTGAGGGCAGGGAGTGGTAAAATGTGGTCAGAAGAAAGGGAGATGATAAAGCTTAGATAAAGTTATGCTCTTTCCCAGAAGATCCTCAAGTATGTCACTCTGACGATCAATTTGGCAAGGGGTAATGAAGTTATGTTAACTGATCCTATAATTATGGGAAAGTATTGGGCTGTTTAATAAAACTAAATTCTAACTGAGCACCATCGCACACTGATAACATTTGTTACATGAACTTTTCAGTGGTTTTTGTGCAAGCATTTTAATCATTGTGCTCATCATCTGCTCTGATCAATTTTTGTGTTATGTCTCTCATGGTTCACCAGCTGTCTGCAATGACTCAAACCGTGAATTTTTAAATTGCCTTTATAAACACATTATTCTGGATCAATTTTTATTAAGGAATTCCCTCTCCTTCAATTTGATGACTGAATGCCATTGAGTTTCAGTGACTCAAAAACTGGCAGATCATTTGATAGATAATATTGTGTATTTATCATCCTAGTTTTCAATAATACTATACGAATGTCGTAAAAATTGAATGTAATTTTTTGCAATTGACAATATTCACGGTATTTTTTTCCATCAAAATGTTTCTTTTCTTTTCCTGGTTTTTTTTTCTACATTTATGAGATTAAGCTACTAAAAAGATTTTTCTCCATCTCCAACCTTCAGTAATCTAGATATTGAATTTATTAATTTAAGCACATAAGTGCAGGATTCTAGGAATTCCTGGTATTTTCCTCCTTGGAGGTGGGAGACACTCTCGCTCTCTGCTGAGTCCCTTCGAGACTCTCTACCAACAAGGCTGACTTCCTGGGAGACGTCCCTGAGGAGAAGCCACATGGACCTACCCTGATGCAGCCAGAACCCTGGACCTGGAGAAGCCACGTCGAGGCCACTGCCAGCACTGAGATGCTGACAAGGCCACTGGATCCAAAAACTTTCTACCCACTGGCCTGTGATCATCCTGCATTCAGCATCATTGCACGTATTTCGTGAGTCTGAAGGAGATTTAGAGATTGGTATCAGACATATGGGCTGATATCAGACTTATGGGCTTGGACTGGATTGAGATGCTTTCTTAATGCACAATTACCCTTTATATAAAACTCTCTCTCTCTCTTTTTTTTTTTTTAACATTTTATTAGGGGCTCATACAACTGTTATCCCAATCCATACACACATCAATTGTGTAAAGCGCATTTGTACATCGTTTCTCAAAACATTTTCTCTCCATTTAAACCCCCGACATTGGGTCCTAATTTTTCCCCTCCCTCCCCGCTCCCCCCTCCCGCATGAACCCTTGATAGTTTATAAATGGGTATTTTGTCATATCTTGCCCTGTCCGACGTCTCCCTTCATCCACTAAAACTCTCTCTTATACACACATGAGTGCCTATGAATTTTTTTTCTCTAGTCTACCCAGACTAACACAGTGATGTCCTAACAAAGGAGGAGCACTACACTGAGAAAAACAACACCTGAAGTAACCTAGTCTGCTTTAAGGTTTACCTTCACAACGAGCTACATAAGACTACTACTCTCTCTTGAGCTTTTAGTTCAGCTTGAGTCCATTGTTATATATGTGTGTGTGTGTGTGTATACTCGTATCCTCATATCCTCATATATCAGGATGTCAGAAGTCTAAGTGAACTGAGAATTCAATTATTTGTGACCTTATTTCAGTTACTTGATATATTTGAGGATTAAAAAAATTTTATTGGGTATGAGCCAGTTTTATTTTACATTTAACATCTTTCTTTATATTATTCACTTCTGCTAAGCATTTTTGGTTCACGTTATTGTAGAGACGTGTACTGTTGATAGAAGTGTAATCTCTGTCGGCTTTGTGAGCTTGTTTTGTTCATTAGGCAGTCCTTGTATCTCTTCTGACAGCATCAATCCTATAATGTCCTTCTCTAAAGGCTGCGTTTAAATTCCAGATATCTCTATACATCATGGGGACCCAAGTTTATGATTTTAATCTTTATTAAATTTTTACTGAGTTTCCAAGAATCCTGGCCATTTGTTACACAGGCGTCTTCTGTGGGAGTTCTTGAAAGGCTTTGCATTTCTTAGACTAGGATTTTTGATCATGAGGCCAAAGACTGTCTTTAGTATATGAACAGTTCTGTTCTTTTTCTTTTTGCTGATTCTCAGGAGTGAGAAATCACATATATAAATGTACTGTATACTCTCCAAATTGCCTCCAAGGATTTCTGATGGTGCCCTGGTTAAAGTGTTCACCTGCTCACCAAAGGGTAGGCAGTGGGAACCCATCAGCTTCTCTGCAGGGGAGAGGTGTGGTAGATTCTTCCCATGAAGAATATGATCTCTAAAGCCCCAATGGGGATCTTATAATATGTAAGGTTGCTAGGAGTCAGAAAAAACTTGAAAGCAGTAAATTTGGTTTGGTTTGCCTGTGACGTACATGTCTATTAAGTGAATTAATGTTTCAGTTGAGAAGCAGGCTCCACATTAAACAACCAATGTGACTTGTCTCTACTTGACAATTACCCATCATTTAGTTGGGCAGCTTTACTATGTGTATCTTATCATTGCAATAGAGAAAAGTATCTCTTTCCATATATCAGGTCTGTGATGCTCTATCCATCACACATGATTATGATTCATTTCACAGCAATGAAAAGGCATGGGTCAGGTCAATGAAAATTTTCCCAAGACAGTTTTCATATGAAAGCAATTAATAGCATAAAAGAGATCTGTAATTTAATTGCATCCATGAATTTTTTTCTACTTTTATTTATTTTGGTTTTGGCTTATGCTTTAACCAATATTTTGTTTAAATGTTTGAAGCACACCATAAATTTTGACAATCATTCTTCTTACCTCAAGTTGTACTATATACTTTGTATTTTATTTTATATGGAAAGTCAACTTTATTGCCTACAACAAGCAAAACAGTAAAAAAAATGATATATTTCTTTTCTCTAGATGCTAAAACTCGTATCTCCATAAAGCATTTTTCGTATTTCTGATTCAGCAATGAGACAGACTGAGTTGGGCCATTATCATTCTCATCATTTTAGATTTATATGATGCATGCGTTCAAATGAACATCTGGGCAGTTAGAATGCATTTCATTTAAAGACTTGTAGCTTCCTTTCCACAACACTATATTTGTAACATCCTTTGGGAAAATAGCATACACAAGAAAAAAAATAAAGTTAAAGCATAACATTTTTTACAGAAAACATTATTATAAACAGGATTACTAATGAGAATGTTTTACCTTTTATTCCATCTGGGCAATTTGAATACATTTTATTTAAAGACTTTGTAGCATTTCCCAACTGCCACATTTGCAAAATAGTATAAATAAGAAAACAGCACACAATAAAAAATATATATATATATATATTACAGCACATATTATAAGTAAAATATTAATAATGAATTTTAAAATAATTATAAATTGGGTAGTTTACAGAGAAAATCAGGTTTCCGCTAAATAAGTCTATACGTTTTATGACATATCATTAATTATAATCCTCATAATGTAACATCACTTCTTCCCTATGTTTCCCATTTCCAATTTCCACTCCTCCCTCTTTATTAATCCTCTGGATTTTAACTTTGAGTAAATGTTAACTTTTTCATGTCAAATGATTATCTAAGAAGTGCTTAACTCCCTATTGTTATTATCTCTCTTGTAGACCTGCCTGTTTGGCTAAAACTTGGGGAAGAGTGGTAAGTGACGTTCCAGAAATTAAGAACAGTTAAGGACCATAGTCTCAGAGTCCCGTTTCCTCAATTAAGCCAATATGCTTGGTCTTTTTTTGTGACTTTATTTGTTCCTCATGCTTTTCCTATTCTATTCAGAACCTTCCCGAGTGTTGCTTTACAGAACAGTTAGTAATGGTAGCTGGGCACTATCTAATTCTTCAGCTCTCTGACTCACGGAGGCTGTGGTTCTCATAGTCCATTAGCCCATGGGAATCATGTGTCTTCAAGATTATTCACATTTATTTTCTCTGGATAGAAAAAGGTCAATAGTTACATCCCATGGGCTTTCAAGACCCCAGGTGCTGCTGATCAAAGTAGGACATAGAGCATTATTTCTGTGGACTGTGTTCTACCATGTAGTCTAGGGACCCCTGAGACTATGATGTAGTAACGCATTCCCTCACGTTGTTGGGTTATGTCTCAGCAGTTTTCAAAATTTTACCCCGTAGCAACCACTACATTCACAATGATGTTCTACTTTCTTTTGTTCTCCATGTGGAAAATTACATTGATTTTTTTTCTAATATTGTACTATCTTTGTGAATCCTAGTATGAATCCTACTTGGTCATGATATAAACTTTTTGTTTGTTTGTTTGTTTTTTGCATTGTATTTGTAGATTGCTTTAGGTAGTATTGACATTTTCTCTCTTTTTTTTAAAACATTTTATTAGGGGCTCATACAACTATTATCGCAATCCATACACACATCAATTGTGTAAAGCGAATTTGTACATCATTCTCAAAACATTTCCTCTCCACTTAAACCCCCAACATTAGGTCCTCATTTTCCCCTCCCTCCCCACTCCCCCTTCCCTCATGAGACCTTGATAGTTTATAAATTGGTATTTTGTCATATCTTACCCTGTCCGACGTCTCCCTTAATCCACTTTCTGGTTGTCTGTCCCCCAGGGAGGAGGTCACATAGTTCCTTATAATCGGTTCCCTCTTTCCTACCCACTCTCCCTTTACCCTCCCTGTTTCACCACTCACACCACTGGTCCTGCAGGGCTCATCCACCCTGGATTCCCTGGATTTCCAGTTCCTATCTGTACCAGTGTACTTCCTCTGGTCTAGCCAGACTTGCAAGGTCGAATTCGAGTCATGATAGTGGGAGCAGGGAGGAAACATTTAGGAACTAGAGGAAAGTTGTATTTCTCATCGTTGTTACATCGCACCCTGACTGGCTTGTCTGCTCCCCGAGACCCCTTTGCAAGGGGATCTCCAGTGGCCTACTAATGGGCTTTGGATCTCCACTCCGCACTCCCCCCTTCATTCACTATGGTAAGATTTTTTGTTCTGATGATGCCTTATACCTGATCCCTTCGACACCTCGTGGTTGCATAGGCTGGTGTGCTTCGTCCAAGTGGGCTTTGTTGCTTCTGAGCTGGATGGCCGCTTGATTACTTTTTTTGATATTTTGTTGAATTTTATTGACTAAGATTTCATTGAGACTTTCTATATCCATGTTCATAAGGGATGTTGTTCTTAGGGACATCAAGTCAGTTCCAACTCACAGTGAACCTACACACAAGAGAAAAAATGCTGCCCTTTCCTGTACCTTCTTCACAATCCATGTTATGCTTCAGTCCATTAGCAATTCATCTCGTTGACAATCTTCTTTCCTTTTGACCTATATTGCCATGCATGACATCCTTCTCCAGAGCCTGATCGCCCTTGGCAGTATGTCCGAAGTACGTAAGATGAAGTCACACCATCCTCCCTTGTCAGGAGCTTTCTGGTTGTACTTCCTACAAGATGTGTTTTTGGTTGCTGCTCTGGTGATCCGCAATACTTTCATTTGCGTCACCAACACTGTAATTCAAATGCATAACGTCTTTCTTATTCATTATCCAAATTTCACATGCAGTGACTGTGTGAGTCTGGGTACTTTAGAGAAATAAATCCACAGAAACTCATGTACAAGAGAGAGTTTTATATAAAGGTTAAGTGCACAACAAGAAAACACCCCAACCCAGTGCTGCCAAGCCCACAAGTCCAACATTAAGCCATATGTCCGACACCAATCCACAAAGTCCTCCGCCATCTCACAAAACAGACGCAGTGATGCCGACTGCAGGAGGAAAGCGGACACAATTGAAAATAGCATGGCTTTGCATTTCTTAGTCTTCAAAGCGATATTCTTGCTCTTCAATACTTTATGGAGGTCTTGTGCGGTACATTGCCCAATGTGACATGTCATTTGATTTCTTGACCATTGATTGTGGATCCAAGCAAAATGAAATCCTTGGCAACTTCAGTCTGTCTGTTTATAATGATGTTATAGATAGATCCAGTTTTGAGGAGGCAGCACTTCCCCAATTGTAGTCTCAGTGCTTTCCAATCTGACAGGCTTATATTCTGACCCTATATCTGACAATGTTCTGTTGTTATTCATCAGAACTTCAGTGGCATTGAGTGGATGTATACAGAAATGAGTCGAACAGTAAAAGCTAAGAACTAGGGAAGAAAATTATAAAACTACAGCAACCAATTTTCCGCACATGTTAACCTCTAACCTCATTGATGTCAGTAAACATTCTATGCATAGCCACTACACCACGAGCACTCAGACCTAACACATAGAGGGGGAAAAGTAGGTCTTGAAATAGACAGTTATGTCAATGCATTTAGAGCCCTGGTGGCCCTGTGATTTACTCATTATACTTCTAACGACAAGATCATTGGCATAAACCCACCAGCCACTCCACAGAATAAAGATGAGGTTTTAAAGATTTACCATTTTCTAAGGCCTATACAGAGTTGCTATGAGTCAGAATCAACTAGATGGCAATGAACTG
>NW_022103902.1:10216383-10260750 GCF_000313985.2 Echinops telfairi | reverse complement strand
CTTGCATGCATTATGTACATAAATAATAAAACCCCTATCCTGCTTGGATGAACAATGTCTTTTTTCTTTGAAATTGTACCTTTCTTTTGGGAGGATAGTGCACAGTACCTATTTTCCTGCTTTTTTGATCCTCAGATAACTAAAACCAAAATTTAAGCCCCATGTTAGCACCTATCTTGGCTTGATCTTGGCCTTCTATTAGAATTTTGTGATTTTTCATATATTTTAAAGACAACTACTATAAAACAATGTATGATAAATTAGCAATATTTGCCATTTCTAGGACCCACACAAACATGCTCCTCTATTTTGCTCTTCTATAGCTTTGTATATGCTGTTCTTTGACTTAAAAGTCTCTTCTCAAATTTAGTACCAGCTAATTTCCTCTTTTAAAGCAAGACAAATTTTATGATTCTGTCCTTTATGCTCTCAAAAAATAAGAACAAACTCACTGCTGTCAACTTGATGCCAACCCAGAGCAACCCTGCAGGACAGGGTAGAGCTGTTCCCATGAGCTTCTGAGGCTGGAACTCTTTTTTTATTTTTCTCCCAACAGTTTTATTGGCAGATGACTGACAGAATCACAAAATTCAATAGTTCACAATCAGTTTTGCAACACTTTTTTTCATTCTTGTACTCATCATTATTAGCTCCCTATTTCCCTAAAATATCCATCAAAAAGAAAGTAGAAAATAGTAAAAACTAGAACAAATTTAAATGAAACATTAGAAAGATCAAATGATAAGATATGTGTTAGTCTGGGTAGACTAGAGAAACAAACATTTGTGTATAAGAAAGGGTTTTATATAAAAGAACAATTGTACATTGAGAAAACATCCCAGCCCTGTCCAGATCAAGCCTATAAGTCCAATATTAGCCCACATGTCTGATAACAATCTATAAATTCTGATTCAGACTTACGTAAAACATCCAATGACACCAAATGCAGGACGATCACAGGCCAGTGGGTGGAAGGTGTGTGGATCCAGTGGCAGTGGAAGCATCTCAGCCCTGGCAGGGGTCTCCATGTGGCTCCTTCAGCTCCAGGACTCTAGCACAGCTCCATGTGTGTTTTCAAAAGGAATGTATTGCAGGGAATGAGCGTGTGTCCCACCGCCAAAGAGCTATTTATCTCCTTAGTGCCTCCAAATGAGGTCATCAAGCTGAGACCTGATTGACAGGCTAAACTCCACCCCTTCACTCTTAAGTCTCAAATTGACAACAGATTATATAATTACCACAGGTTGCTAAAATTTAACCTAACTACATCTGTAACAATCTGCTTTTCAATGCAGTCTGCATGATAGCAAGGCTATACATATCTCAGGTCCAAAACTCTTTTTTTTTTAAATCATTTTATTGGGGGCTCTTACAACTCTTGTTAAAATCCATACATCAATTGTATCAGATATATTTGTGCATATATTGCCATTATTCTTTTCTAAACATTTACTTTCCAGTGAGCCATTAGGATTAGTTCCTCCTTTTTCTCCCTCCCTCCTCCCTGGCCCAAACCTCAAGGCCCCCTGATAGATTGTAGATTGTTAATTATTTTCAAATCTCACTCTGACCGCCATCTCCCTTCCCCTCCCGTTTCTGATGTTCTTCCCCCTGACTGGGGGTGTGTGGTTATGTGCCATTCATTGCGATCGGTGCCCCCCTCCCTCCCCACCTCTCCCCACCTTCCCTCCACCCATTTAGTATCTCTATTCTCATTCCTGTTCCTGAGTTCCATGTGTTGTGAGTTTTGTCTCTTGCCTCTACCTATATACATGCTCCTGTCTATTCTAGATTGAGAGACGGCACTGAGGTCGTGGTAGTGGGAGGGGGGAGGGGTGATGAGGTCTCAGAAAACAGAGGTATGTCGTGTGACCCACTAGTGCTCTACTGCACCCTGATTGACTCACCCTCTCCCTGCGACCCCCTGTGGGGGGATGCTCCATTGTCCATAGATGGGCTTTGGGTTTCCGCTCCAACCCCCCTCCAATCTCACCAATGCATTTTTGTTTGCTTGTTTGTCCATAACTCTTAATGGGTGTAGAATGCCTTGACTTTCTTTCATTCTTTGTGCTACTATAGTATGTTTACTTTCCTACAAAATCTTAATGTTATCTGAAATATTTTGCTTAAATGTTTATGTCTGTTAAGGAAGCCTGGTGGTATAGGGGTTACACATTGGGCTGCTAACCATATGATCAACAGTTTGAAACCACCAGCCTCTCTGCAGGAGAAAGGCAAAGCTTTCTACTTCCCAAAAGAGTTATGGTATCAGATGGTGCTCAGCTACTAAAAGATATAGTGCCTGGGGTCTTACAGGCTGGAAATCAACAAAGCCCATGTGGAAGAATCACACCAGTCTGTGTGATCATGAGGTGTTGATGTGAGCAAGTATCAGGCATCAGAAGACCCAAAACAAACAATCATATCGATGTGAATGAGGGGGTCAGTGGAGGGAGGAGCGGAGTGGGGACCCAAAGCCCATCTGTAGACAAGTGGACATTGCTCACAGAAGGGTCACAAGGAAGGGACAAACCAGCCTGGGTAAAGTATAGCACCAACAAAACATACAACATTCCTCTAGTTCCTTAATGCTCCCCACCCCCACCCCCAGTATTATGATCCTAGTTCTACATTACAGAACTAGCTAGATCAGAGTACGTACACTGGTACAGGTAAGAGCTCTTGACAAATGGAACAGAATCCAGGATAGATAAACTCCTCAGGAACAATAATGGGAGTAGCGATACCATGAAACAGGGGAAAGGTAGGGGGAGAAATGGGAAACCAATCACAATGATCGACCCAGGGTGACAAACAACAGAAACATGGGTGAAGGGAGATAGTGGATGGTGTAAGATATGAAAATAATAATAATTTCTAATTTATCAAGAGTTCATGAAGGTGGGGGAGGGAGGGAGGGAGGGAAAAAATGAGCTGATACCAAGGACTCAAGTAGAAAGAAAATGTTTCAAAAAGGACGATGGCAAGATATGAACATATGTCCAAATGTTCTTGACACAATGGATGTATGGATTATAATAACAGCTGTAAGAGCCCAAAATAAAATGATTAAAAAAATATTTACAATATCAGAAATCCTGAGGTAGTTCTAGTCTAGCCTGTAGAGTCACTCTGAGTTGGAATTGACTAACTGACAGTGAGAGTTTAATAGACTGATATACACATACACATAAATATACAGTCTGGGGATAGACCTATATCTAATTTATTAAAGGTCTGTGGACATCTACTCTAATTCCTAACACTATCAGAAAAAAATATGAAAGGCATGTTTATTGAATGAGTACATGAATGGCTAAGTAGATAACTGAATGGATTGGAGTTTATAGAAAGCAAGTAGATCCTGCTGCTTATTTCTGGAAGGCAGTGGTACGGGCTTCCTTTTGACTTTTATTTTTGGTTCTTTTCCACTCACTTGGCATCAATCTCTGCATTACTAAAGAGCAGCGGTTCTCAACCTTCCTCATGCCGCGACCCTTTCCTACAGTTCCTCATGTTGCAGTGACCCCCAACCATAACATTATTTTCATTGCTACTTCATAACTGTAATTTTTCTTCTGTTATGAATCGGGTGACCCCCGTGAAAGGGTTGTTCGACCCCCCCAAGGGGTCGCGACCCACAGGTTGAGGACCGCTGCTGTATAGACTACTGATCTCTCTTGCTCTTTATAATTTAATTCTGTTGAATACTTCTTTTTAGAAAATATATAGTTTTATATATATATATATATATATTGTTCATTTCAAATGCTCATTTCTCCTCATTTCTGATACTGAGATGCACGTCATATTGCTGTTGCGGTATAATTTGGTATACCATGCACACTTTCATAATTTCTACTCCTCACTACATTTCCAGTCCAACTGGGTCACCCAACCTAGTTAATGGCTAAGCTGTAACTTTCTTTCCTACTGCAATATTAAGGGTTTTTTTCGTTGTATTAAATGCTGTCCTGAAGGAAGTAATATCTCTTCAAAGACTGCATAGGATCAGATAAAATTTAAGTTATATGCTTCATTATGCAAATCCCAACAAAAGCCTATTATTCCCCTGAGATCTTAATAAGGAGATAAGTGAGAGATACATGCATGGGAAGTATAAGAGTACACCGATATCCATGGGAAACTTTCTTTCCTATTAATGACTTTTGCAATATCTACCCTAAAGTTTTATTTCAAATCTCTCTGCCCGTGCTGATAATGTGCCGTGTTCCTGCTTTAGTTGCTGTGTGTGAAGCCCAAGGAAAACGGTCGAGTGCTATACTATTACCTCTTTTTCAAGACTCATAAAAAGGAAAATGCTTTCTTCTTTGTTTGTTTTTTAAAATAATTGCAGCACTGTCTCTTCGTTGCTAATTGAGCCCATTCACCTGTGACAAATGCAAGCTGAGCTACAGTTAGGACAATGCACGTTGGTCTGCAGAGTCATTCAGAATACTCTCTGCCCAGGCAAAATTACTGATGTTCCAGCATATTCTTCTATTTAAATTCTAGTGGGAGAGCCAAAAACAAATAGGTCCATTTATCCAAGGGGACGGAGTTGAAAGGAGAGTAGAGAGGTGTCAATGATTATTGCCATCCTCAGGCGAAGTCAATCAGGTTCTGTGTGGTACAACAAATCCATTTTGCATGATCTCTCTGTTCCATGGCCGAAACATACTGGCTAAAAGCTTCTTTTTCTGTTTTTAACCTTGCTCTCTCTGTTACTGCTCTATTTAGGCTTAAGTAGGTGAAAAGAAAAAGAAATAAAATAAAATGTCACCTGCCTTTCATAAATTCATTCTCACATTCCACAGTATATGTGTTCCTGGACCGCTCAATGGGAAGTGCATTCCTGATGCAAGCACTTACAATTTGTGCTACTCAAATATTCATTGTATCTCCAACATATTTTATGATTGCTGACACATGTGGGAAAAAATGAATGAATGAGAAAATATATCAATTAATGAATGAATTTGAATGATTTTCTCTCTTGTAGTCAACAAGCTCTTTCATCTTTGTTTCCATCAAGTAATCATTCCTTATATTTCTAAAAAGCTTAGCAAACACACATTTGTTTTTCCATAGTTCTGTAAACAAAGCAGATCCACAATAAAAACGTATTGCTTGTATTATGTCTAAAAGGGCAAAAATCATATTGGCCCATTACATAGTCAACTGGAACATCTAAGCCTTTGTAAACATATCTCAATTCATAATAAGCCAACAGCTTACCACTTTTCTCCTTGCACAATGAATGAAGAAACATCAAATTAATCAAGAGAAACTAAACTCATGCATTTCACTGTCCAGCAGATAGAAGGCAACTCCAGTATATAAATACACTCTCTCCTCACTCATCAAATACCTCATTATTAGACATTTCATACTTACAAGAGTAAACCATATACAATGCAAATGTGTTTCACATTAACAACATATACCTACTAGTAATGACCGTTGACTTGTAAGTCAAAGGAAACCCTGACTGTGATGATGAAAGTTATGTGTCAACTAGGCTGAGCCATGATTTCTTGGTGGTTTGACAGTTATTTAATGATGCAATTAGGCAGTTAGGTAACAATGTGGTTGTCTTCCATTTTCATGTAATGATGATTTTTGCATAACAACGTGGCCTTTGAAATCTAACCCCTTCCATAAATGAAGGGAGAATGTATTCAGATATGATTATTCAGATATACCAAGGGACACCTTCAGAGGGAGGAGGGTGATCTCATGGAGGGCTGAGCCTCATTACCCACCCAAAACTATACCCTGTATTCCCACTGTTCTCTGACCTGAACTAGACTAGTCTGCATTTACCCAAGTTCAGGCTATGTGTTTGCTCCCAGGAGAAATGATGAGTATCACATTGTGGTGAAACGACCAAAGCCTAGAATGGAAGGAAGTTTTCCCAAAATTGTTGCAATAATCAACTGTAGAATCAGGTTGCATGTTTTTAAAATGCTGTTATAGTTAGTGGCAAAGTCTGGGTAATGCAAAAGTTAGTGCATTCAGCTGCTGACCAACCAATTTGAAGTCTGAGTCTACCCAGAGGTGCCTTGGAAGCAAACCTGGACTTCAAAAGTCAACCGTTGAAAACCATGAAGCATATAGCTTTACTGAGACACACATGAGCTCACATGACCAGGAACTGACTGAACAGCAATGTTTTGTTTTATGTTGCTTAATGCCATTATTCCCAAGGCTTCCTTGTGCTTTCCTAGAAGCTGGATATGGACCTGACAAAGTGAGAGTAAAGATGCTAAAGGAAAAAATAGAGAAGGATTATTCACTATGAACATAATCCGAGGCTAGTGACTGGTCATCCCATTTCTGGACTCAGATTGGCCTGCAAAATTTTATTTAGTTTGATGCTATGTTGAAAGCAGATCTGTCCCCCTTCAATGAATGCATGTCAAATTTACCTTCTTAGATATTTTTTCCATTTCTTTGTTAAACTACTGTTATATAAGCCCCTGTCCCCATCATTTTGAGTTATGGTACGTGATCTTTTAAAGAGAGCTTTTTCCCCAATTATTTCAAAACAGGTATAAAATGAGCTATATTCTTATTAACACCCCATTCTGATACTGTAAAGCTGTAAATAAAAGACAGAATGATTTCAGCCATTAACTAAAGCAAATTCCAATATTTTCAGAGTCATGGTGGTATTTTCAGGTGTGGTTGAGTCAATTCTAACTCAAAGTGATTCCATGTGTACGAAACAAAATGCCCCCTGTCCGTAGTCAGGCTCCCTCTCATCGCTGTGTCCGTTCATAAATGCAGCCCCTAGGTTAATTTGTCTTGTTGAGGCTTTCTGTTTTCCATTGACCTTTTTCTTTACCAGGTCATTGGTTTTAAGGAAGCAACTCAAGAAGAAAGCAGCCCACATTTCCAAGAATGGGCTGGAATAGAAAAGACAACATTTTCTAGGGGGAAAAAAAAGACATTGGCCATTATATTTAAGTTCAAATATGTAAATTGTCTGTTGGGAAGAGCATATTCACTTTTAATCATGATACCAGAAAAATTTAGTTTAGTTTATAAAATGCAGAAACTCCTCACCAATACAAGTTACAGAGATGAGTGAACTCAATAAAGGAATATATGATGTCATTAAATTAGCACATAGTTCAGTACAGAAGGAATTCATTGTCCTCGGTTTACAGAAAGTAAAACTTTTCAAGGTCAAAGAAATAGATTTTGGTTACAGTTTTATAATCTCAGTGATAAGAACTAACACTGTATGCAACAGAGAAAATGACTCGGCGCTGTTGCTGCTTTTAGCATTACCATTTCTCATTATAAATTTGCAGTGTCATGAAACAGACCCGTATTTGATAAGGAGGCCCAGTAGCACAGTGGGTGAGGCATCGAGGGGCGTTTGGAAAAGTTCAAATGCACTAGCTACTCCATCAGAGCAACGTTAGACATGTTGCTTCTGTAACGATTTGCAGTCTCATACCCGATGTATATGTGGTAGTTCTACTCTGTCCTCAGCTCGCAGCCGGGGGGGTGTTGTAGGAAATATATCATGTGGAAAGTTCTGTGATCACAGACCATTTTACATGTGAACGTTTCATTTTTAGCAGTCTTATGCATAAACCTACTAATCGTCTACGTTCTAAAACTATATATCCGCTGTAACTTCCCTTGTTAAAATTAGCACTAATAAGGTTTTATCCTCAAGCAAGAGAAGATAATATGTCTCATGGGTCAGATCTTCACCTGTATATTTTTTCTCTCCTCTTTCTTTACATTGACAAACTATCTGTTCCATGTTTTATTGTCTGTTTCCTCCGTATTTATGTCCCTTCTATTTATTTCCATTACCCCTTTCAGCTTCAACAGGATGAACAGATGTGGTGGCTGCAACAATGGTCTCAACTATCAGAACAATAGAGAGGGTGGCGCAGGACTGGCAGTGTCGTGCGCTGTAACAAGAGGGTCATTGTGAGACAGGACCGACTTGACCTCACCCAACAGCAACGTGGCTGCATGGAAACATCAGAGTAGGGTCTCAGAAGCCTTTCCAAGGCAGAATGTACCAATATTGCACCATGTCGTCTGATGTTGTCTGCGTCTCTCTGCTGCCAGAAACATAGGATATTGCACTGAAGCCAAGTTGAATGTAAAATTATGTATTTATAAATTATTATAGAGAAGACATTCTTTTTTTCATTTTTCAGAGGAATTTTTTAAACTTACCTGAGTTAGTGCTTAGTGTAGCTGATCAAAATTCGTTTCTCATTCTTATCTTTTAAAACAATGCAGATAATGAGAGCTGACATTGTCCCTAGTTAGGTCCCCAGAGTATTCATGCATTTCTGAGAGCAGAGTTTTGTGTGGTGTATGTGCGTGTGTGCACATGACTGTGTGTTGGAAATGTATGTGTGTGTTCCTGATTTTTAATCACATTGAAGGTATAGAGAAATTCATTAAATATGAGTAAGAAAATGTATTACAAACTAAAACCAAACCAGTGCCATCAAGTCAGTTTGAACTCAGAGAGAGCGCCTATAGAGGGTTTCCAAGACTGTAGATTTTATGGAAGCAGATAGTCATCACTTTCTTCCAGGTATTATGTCTAAACTATATTTTCATATATTACATTTTATACTTGCAACTACCAGCACTGCGAACATTACCTAGATATTATTTATTTAAAACCACGCTTAAATGTTCTTTGTTATACACTATGCTGAAATAAATAAGATCAAAGTAATGTTATAGTACTGTTAGTGGCCTCAATTACAGACTGTAACATAGGGAAATATATTTTACGTAGGAGACATATGCTGTCTCTGAATCATACAATTATCTTTTATTCATTTATTAATAACTATTTATGTTATTATTAGTTTTTCTTTGGGAAATATTGAATATGGTATATCAAATATTTGAGAATTTAAAATATGTTTTTAAAAATATTTTTTTTAATATTTTAAAATATATTTAAAATGATTGAAGATGGTATATCAAATATTTGAGAATTTAAAATATACTATATAAAGGTTAGCTTGATCATTCAAATGCTAAGACAAAAAAGTCAGAAAGCAAGCCAAAAATAAATTACATAATTTATGACAGAAGGTGAGTTCTTCCTGACGTCTCACAGCCAAATGAAAATCATCTGAGCTACCTCCAGGGAGCTTTATATCACCAAACAGTACTGTCCTAAGGAGCTATAATCAGGAGGATGCTTATTGGTGGTTCAAAGTCTATGACATGGTTCTGGATAAATGGGCATGCTATGTTGAACCCAAAGTCTAAGGAGGGAAAGTGGCTGATTTTTCCAAGAGAGGTTTAAGTCACCTATGGCCATGCTACACTGAACACGATCCATGCAGAGAGCATATAAACAGCCTGCCCCACATTAGATAAGCACAGGCACTACACTAATCCTCAGAAATAACTAGAATTTTATGGAGCATATTTGTGAAATAAAGATCCAATAAGTTCTACCTGGCAAATCCCAAAGAAACGGCTATTAGGATTTCATAGAGAGATCAGTACATGGCTTACACAAAAAGCCATAGCTTTCCTTGATACCAGCAAGAACTACAAAAGTATAATAAAGGGGAAAACAGCACATTGACAATAGTGACAAAACCCACAAAGCACCTAAGGTTAACCAGGTAAAAAAATATGGAAGTCCTATTTATGAAGGAGCTTGTAAAATGATTCTCAAAGAGAGAAAAGGAGACTTACAAACATCTCATATGTGCAGTTGGGGAGTGGGTGGGGAGTGTAGTGCAAAGATATCAATCTCTCCTAAAATATATCAACATATAAATTCAAATAACTTCAGTAAAACATAGTGTGTGCCAGAGTGTTTGAATGCTACAAGCCAGTTCTATTGTTTATGTGGACTACGTGATGTCAGATTACCACACCTCTTTCACTTATCGCTGCACATCTAGTACTTACTGTTGTTGGAGCAAATAAAAGAACTTTGACTGATAAATATACACTTATTTTTAAAATTAATAAGTATAATTTTAGTAATAAATATTACCCAGAAACATATAAGAGCCAACACATTCTTAAAAATGAAGAACAGCCTACTATATAACAGAATCGGGTTTTATATTGCCTGATATTAAGTAGAACACATAAGGAAGACAAATATTTCAGGTCTTGACAAAAGACAATAAACGATGGTAATTCCTGAAGGGGAAAAAAGTAAAATCATAAAATGAACAACGCCTGTGCCCCAGTCCTCTCCCTGTAACCAACTTCCTGCCCACACACAAGGAAGGAGAACCCCAAGAACAGCATATCGATCTTTTCACAGAAACTTGACAAACACATGACAAGACTAGCTACATACTCAGATCCTATAGTAACATGGATTAAAAACTCCTCAAAAAAGTATATTACCCCAAATCCAAAAATATATATGAAGAATGATATTTTATGACTGTGTGGCATTTATCTGTATGAGCAAAGTAAGGTGGAAGGCCTAAATAAGTGGGAAAATAGTGCATGGTCATGGATTAGAAGACATAGCATTATTAAGATGTCAATACAACCCAAAGTGATATATAGATTTGAGTTAATTTTCTTTTTTTTCAATGTTAATTTTCATCAAAATTCTGTTCATCTTCTTTACAGAAGGGTAAATATCAGTCCTCAAATTTATGTGAAAATACATTGGCTCTTAAAGAAGAAGAACAAAACAGGAGGGCTCACACTTTCTGATTTCAAAAGTTACAGTAATATAGATAGTCTATCGATAGTTTGATAATATACCTGTAGGTCAATATAAAGTACTTGAGTGTCTAAGGAGCATTTTTGCTTCTAAGGAGTATTATGGTTATAATTTTCCCAAGATATGTTTGCTTGTTCTTCTAGCAGCCCAGAATAACACCATAATTCAAATGTGTCAGTTCTTCTCCACTCTTTCCAATTCATTATCCAGCTTTCACGGGCATATACAATCATTAAGCCTATCTTGGCTTAGATCAGGCACACCTTTGTCCTCAAAGTAACATCTTTGCTCCTTAATAATTTTACGAAGTCTCTTTCAGCAGGTTTTCCCAATGAAATACATCACTAAATTTCTTGACTGCTACTTCCTTGGGCATTGTTTGATGGTGAATCCAAGTAAAATTAAATCCTTGACCATTTCAATAGTCTTTCCATTTATAATGATGTTGTCTGTTGGTTCAGTTGTGAGGATTTTCAAGTTCTTTATATTGAATTGTAGTGGATACTGATGGCTTCAGTCTTTGATCTTTATGAATGTTTAAGTCCTCTTCACTTTCAGCAAGAAACATTGTGTGATTGTCATATCCCAGATTATTTATGAACCTTGCTCAAATCCTGATGCTTCTTCATACAGTCTATTTTCTCATATTATTTTTTTATTGTATAGATTGAAATAATTATGGTTAAAAGATACTGACCTGATCCCAAATTTCCAGAATTTAGATCATTCCATCTCCCTCTGCTGTTCAAATAACTCTCTCTTGGTCTTTGCATATGTTCACAATGAGAATTATGAAGTTAGAATGGAATTCCCATTCTTCACAATGTTGTCCAGTGGTGTATTATGAGTCACACAATTGAATGCTTTCTCATAGTCAACAAAACACAAGTAAACATCTCTCTTTTATGCTCTACTTTCAGCCAAGATCCACTTGACACAGGGCTGATGTCAGTCATCTCATGCCCTTTTTTGAATCTGGCTTCAATTTCTGGCAGCTCCTTTTGTTATTCAGCTTTAACTCTGTTTGAAGTATCTTCAGCAAAGCTTTACTTGCACGTGATATTGGTTTCAACGTGGCACAACTATGGATCTCTTTCAGTTGATTTCAGGGGTAACTATCTTCCAAATGTCTTAGCATGAGAGAAACCTACAGCATTGCATCAGTTTGTTGAAAGACTTCAACTGGTCTTCTGTCAATTCCTAGAGTCTTATTTTGCCTGGGCCTCCAGTACAGCTTGGACTCTTTCAGTTCCATTGGCTCTTGCCCTTATGCTTCCCCTCAAAATTGTTTGCGTCTCAACCAATTCTTTTGGTACAGTGACTTCTTTTAACGTCCTTTGATGCTTTCTGCATCACGCAATATTTGGCCCATTAAATTCTTCAATATTGCAACTTGAGACTTCAAATTTATCTTCAATCTTTTCAACTTGAAAAATTCTGTGCTCTTTAGTTTGAGTTTTCTAATTTCAGATTTTTGAACATTTCACTATAATACTTCACTTTGTCATCAGATTTTCCTTTGAAATTTTCTGTTCAGTTTTTAATTCGTCGTTTCTTTGAATTGCTTTAACTGCTCTATATGAAAGAATATATGTCAGAGCCTCTTCTGACATCCACTTTAATCTTTGTTTTCTTTATAATGTTCCTTTTTCTTCTTCATCTATGATGTTCTTCTTGTCATTCCCACAACTCATCTGATTTGGGAGTCAAGGATGTGTTTTGGCCCTGTTTTAGTTTCTGCAAAAGAAGGTTTATAGCAGCAATTGATGGCTGCTTCATAATCAGCCTTTGATCTTGTTTTGGTTGATGATTTTAAGTTACTCCATCATCTCTTTCTCCAAATGTAGTTCATTTGATTTCTGTATATTCTCTCTGGTGAGATCTACATATAAAATCATTATTGATGTTGTCAAAAACAGGTGTTTGCAAAGGTTTTGTAAAATTATATCATATGATCTCCAGTTTCACTTCTATTATGAAGACTATATTTTACTACTTACTGAACCTTCCTTTTTGTTTCCAACTTTTATATTCTAATTACCATTAATTAATTATTTGTGCATATTGATTGCATATTTGATCAACTTCATACTGAAAAAATTGGTACATTATTCAGATTCTTCCTCTTTGGCTTTTGTGGTTGGTGCATAAATTTGAATAATAGCTTATTAATGAATATTCATTGTAGATGCATGGATATTATCCAATATTTACAGCATTGTACTCCGAGAGATCTGTTGATGTACTTACTGTACTTTTTAATGATGAATGGGATGCCATTCCTCTTGCATTTGTCATTCCATATATATTGTACTAAATTATTGCCCATTTCAGCGAGCTGACAACAAAAAGCCATTGACAACAACAACAACAAAGAAAAGCCTGTAGTTAGTTCAAGGACTATTTGTTGGCCTTAGGAGTGTTTTTCAATCAATACTGATGGGGTGCCAGGCCCTGGCCCCAAAGTCTATTTTTGGTATTCCCTGGGGACTTCGTTGCTCTGTTCTCCTTCCTGTTTTGCTCCACGTCCTTAGTGTTTTGCCTCGGTGTGTTAGGATCAGATCGGGTGCAGTTCCCACACTGTGTCTCCAGTGTTGTCCCCTGTAGGGCTATGGATCAGTGAGGGATGTCCTGTCTCATAGTGGGGCCGGCCATGTGGTCTTCTCTGTGGATTGGCTGCTCTGAGTGGGAATATCATCCTCCAGGCTTGGTGGGCCAGGATATGCTCCACTCTCTATTCCTCCCCCTTCATTTGCTCCCGTGTGCTCTCATCAGACATGTCCCTCTCCTGAGCTGCAGCTTCAGTGCTGTCCTCTGAAGTAAATTCTTCTGGGGGGAGGGGCAGGTGTCCACATAGCTGGGATTGGGGCTAGCCCCAATAATATTTTGATCTTTATGGATTCCATTTCATTTCTATATTCTAATAATTAATGGATGTGTTCAGCTTATTCTTCTCAGTGTCAGTTATGCCACATCAGTAAATGAAGTTCCAGAGCTTTGCTTGTCATTAAGTTCAACTGCACTTTGCGGAGACAGCATTTCTCTGATCTTATTTTAAGTGCTTTCCAACCTGCGAACCTGCCCTTCTGGCAGAATATCAGACAATTCTCTTTTGTCATCCTAAGGGATTTTTCAGTTAAATTTTCAGACCTCCTCTGCCAGTACTTTCTTCCTAGTCTGAGTTTGGAAGCTTTGTATCATGGATTACCATGTTTATGTTTGAAATACTGTTTGCATTCTGACAACATGCAAGTCACCACAGCACAACCATTTGACAGGAGAGTAATTGCATTTTAGCATCTTTTTTTTTTTTGAGAACGTAACCAATGATACTAATTAACTCAGTGAGATTATTAGTCTACTGTCAATCATTTTTGAAGTTCTTATAAGTTAGGAAGAGAAACTTATTTGTGATACCATTTGAAATCCATGCCATTCATAATGCCATGTCAAACAACAAATATATTCCTGAGTTTTGAAATTTCATAAGCCAGAATTATCATATTCATATTGATACTATTAGCATTTTGAATTATCTATTTGAAATATATTTATCACTTGCAACTAAATAATCTTGACTGACAAAAGACAGAGATCTCTGGATTTATTAACGCTGAAGATGAATGATGGATGACTGTGAAACAAACAGAAGTTGCATTCCCTTTATCCGGTCCCCCAAGTCACACTAATGTTGAGTTCACTACATTTGATCTTAGCCAGAGGGCTGAGAAGCAATACTAATGTTGAGCTTAATCTCTTCTATCTGACTTAAGTGAGAGTGTGACCTATTATCACCATTTGCCATGCTGAATCAGAATTATCTTTTTTTTTTTAACCATTTCCCAGGGAACATCTGCTCAGCTCTCAAAACTATGTTTCCAAAGAAAGGAAGAAACCACTAAGGGCATACTGAATAGAAGATCGTTTGCAAAGTCAAGCAGATAAGTCCGAGCAATAAGAGCAAAGCAAGGAGACTTGAAACATCTTTTCAACCGATTATCAGGTGAGTCTTTTTCTGGCCTGTCTATTGTTTTATAGAAACCTTGGGGATTTTTAGTTGATGCTTGATTACCTAAATACTAGAGCAACCATATTCATAAAGAAAACATAAAGGTGTGAAAGATACCATGTTGGTTCGTTAGGGTATTTAAAATATTAATTCTCAGGAATGAAAAACTGAATCCTACTAAATTTTAATAACAAGAGGATCACAAAATGTACTGAGCACAATTTAAATTCAAGTACGTCTTATCAAAGTAAAGTTGTCACTCTGATAACTAAGCTCAGCTACTTCAGATGCATGTGAAATCAGACAATAGAAAAGGAAAACCAGAGAAGAATTAATACATATGAATTGTGGGGTTGGCAAAGAATACTGAATATATTATGGTTCACTGAAAGAGAAAAAGCCAAAGCTATCCTGAAGTAAGGATACTCAGAATGTCCCTTAGAAGTAAGGTTGGTGAGACTTCATCTGACCTACTTTGAACATCTAATTAGGAAAGACCAAAACCTGGATTGACCCTCGGTAAAGTAGAGTCAGCGAATTTTAGGGAGACCTTCCGTGCGATGAGTTGACACAATGGGCCTACACATAGCAACAGTCGTGGTCTGTGAAAACAGTACATGAATGGACAACATTTTGTTCTGTTATACGTAAGACTGATATGAGTGGGAACTGTTAGTACCTAACAAGTGCAACAACACTCACAAGTGGCAATGGTATTTAGTATAGGGGAAGCAAGTGGCTCAAAGTAAAAATGAATAAATTCTCGGATAAATTACCTCATTGAATATTTATGGAGCAAATTGTGCTCTTGGATCTTCTGTCTCCATTCCATGTAGCTGGGAATAAGTATGGAAAACGGATTTCATTGCCTGATCTCATATGCCCCTTAGAGCCTAGACTGAAATCAATTTTTCTCTCTGGAGTAAATGATAACTGTGATAGCCTTAGAAAGCTGAAAGGCAAGACACACCCTAGTCTAATGAAAGTCACCTGGCTTTGTCCCCTAGGTTACTTTAGGAAAGAATAAAAATTATAAACATATTGCTTAAGCCTTACTGAGAGATAAAGTCAGCTCTGATTCCTTTAAATAACGTGCATAATAATGTTCATGATATCTTTAATTATAAAATCCTCAACCTGGACACTAGTGGGGTGAAAAATCATCATTAGGAGAATGGATACATAAGCGGTGATAGATAAACTAATATCTGTTCACACAATGAAACAATACATTGCAATAAAAAAAGGACAAATGAATGATACCTGCAGTTATATATTTGTGTTAGTCTGGGTAGACTAGAGAAACAACTCCATAGAAACTCATATGCGTATAAGAGAGAGTGTTATATAAAGAGTAATTGTACATTAAGAAAGCATCCCAACTGAATCCACTCCAAGCCCATAAGTCTGATATTAGCCCATATGTCTGATACCAATCTATAAAGTCCTCTTTAGACTCATGAGACACGTGCAAGGATGCTGACGGCAGGATGGTCACAGGCCAGTGGGTAGCAAGTCTTATGGATCCAACGGTGTCATAAGCATCTCAGCACTGGCAGGGGTCTCCACGTGGCTTCTCCAGCTTCCAGAGCTGCATCAGGGTAAGTCCATGTGGCTGCTTCTAAGGAATGTCTCACAGAAAGTGAGAAAGAGAGAGAAAGTGTCTCCCATCTCTAAGGAGGAAAAAACAGGACTTCACAGAATTCTCAGGAGAAGGCCATGCCCACAGAGGCCTCATTGGCCATATTTTGATTGACAGGCCAGACTCCCCCCTTCACTCATAATCCTCTCAAATTGACACTACTACAACATATAAAACAGTCATTATGTTGAGTAAAAGAAGTCAGGCACCAGAGAGTAGATACTCTATATACATTTCTATGACGTTCATTGAATCCATGTATATAAAATTCAAGAACAGACCAAAGTAATTGATGATAACAGAAAAGTGAATAGTTCTTATCTGTGGAAAGCTGGGCTTTGATTGAGCTGATACTGAAGTAAACTTCTCGTGTCCTGGATATGTGTTCTATCTTTATCTAACTCACTGTCAGCAAGTCAATGCTGAGTCACAGCGACCCTGCAGGGCAGGGGGTCTGGCCCGGTGGGTTTCCAAGACTGTTACCTTTTACAGGTGTATAAAGCTTCATCTGTCTCCCAAAGAGATGCTGGTGGTTTCTTTCAAAGTGGGATTCAATTTATTTTTTATAAATAGAGCACACTTAAATTTCATTTGCAGTATTTATGCTTTTCCACTTATCTCTATCAACACAACAATTAAAATATTTAATGGTTGAAGCCATTTAAATATGATGCTTCTGAAAATATCCTCTTAATGTAGATTATTGTCTCCTTTCAGTTGCTTCCTTTCTAAAAGTTTTGTTACAACGATTTCATAGATCCACAAAAGAAAGACAAGAGTTTTGCTTTCTCTCGTTCTGTTTTCTCATTAGGGTGACAGGTAAGGGATGACTCGAAGAACAAAAAGATGAGCAAGGAGGTCATTCAGAGTCAGCTTCCCAACTCTGAGCCAGATATCATTTTAAGACATGCTAATCCTGGGCTTCATCAGAGAATGTTGATTATCAGAGGCTTAGGAATCTGAAGTTCTAGTTAACAGCCTCCTTATGTTGACTGAGGACTTGGGAAAATTACATTCTCTTTCCAGGCTGCATGTAAAGCACAGTTCTCCCTAGCTGCTTCTCAGAGCTAAATGGTTTCTGTGCTTGGAAAATTAAACAAACAACTGAATTCTGGCCTTGCAAAGGTCTCTTATTTTTTCAGATTGGTGGCATTTCAGTTATTATATGTCATCTGCTTTTTGAGCCTATGGGAGCTCACAGACTGTCCTTGAAAATAAGGTCAGACACCTTTTAAGGAGGACAAATGGTATTCTCCATTGAGCCTGTTCAACTCTATGCTATAGTAAAGGAAACTTGTTAAAGAATTTATAATAATTTGATATGCATAAAAACTTTGCTAAGTACCATACAATTTTGACTCCTATTTAGGGTAAGAATTTGGTCTTTTGTATATTTTATTTTGTGTGAGGATCAAAAAAATTATTATTTTCCGATGTTGAAAACAATTATAAAATAGTACAATGCTAGGCATATAGAAAGTAGCTGAAACCTTCTCATGAACTGACTTAGCATAACAGAACATTCAATTCTTTGTAGACGCATAAAGAAGGGAGGTCGAGAAATGAAAAAAGAACTAAAAGACTGATAGCCACTTCTATTGTTTTGCCCACCTGTCTTTCGCATGGGTGAGAGAATATATAATGTAGGCATAACAAAGCAAAACCAAACTCATTGCTATTGAGTCCGTTCTGATCCACAGGGCAAAGCAGGACCATTCTTTTGGGTTTCAGAAACTTGATATCTTTATGAGAGCAGAAAGCCTCATCTTTCTTCCCAGGAGCAGCTGGTGGATTCCAATTACTAACCTTTAAGTTAGCAGCCCAACTTGTAACCCACTATGCCACCAAGACTCCTATTTAGGCCTGAATGTACTTCCATTTGTAACTACTTGGCCCTCTATTACATAAGTGGAGCAGAAATAAATATGGGTAGAGAGAAAAAGACAAGTCAACCTGGAACCAAGGGGTCCAACAAGACTACATGGTAGAACACAGTCCACAGAAATAATGCTCTATGTCCTACTTTGATCAGCAGCACCTGGGGTCTTGAAAGCCCATGGGATGTAACTATTGACCTTTTTCTATCCAGAGAAAATAAATGTGAATAATCTTGAAGACACATGATTCCCATGGGCTAATGGACTATGAGAACCACAGCCTCCGTGAGTCAGAGAGCTGAAGAATTAGATAGTGCCCAGCTACCATTACTAACTGTTCTGTAAAGCAACACTCGGGAAGGTTCTGAATAGAATAGGAAAAGCATGAGGAACAAATAAAGTCACAAAAAAAGACCAAGCATATTGGCTTAATTGAGGAAACGGGACTCTGAGACTATGGTCCTTAACTGTTCTTAATTTCTGGAACGTCACTTACCACTCTTCCCCAAGTTTTAGCCAAACAGGCAGGTCTACAAGAGAGATAATAGCAATAGGGAGGTAAGCACTTCTTAGATAATCATTTGACATAAAAAAGTTAACATTTACTCAAAGTTAAAATCCAGGGGTCCAAGGTATGCGTTCTTAAATGCATTCTCAGAGAGTAAATCTAATTTTTCGTGATCCAGCCAAAACTCAAAACTCGCTGCCATCTAGTTGATTCCAGCCCATAATCACCCTATGGGACAAGGTATAACTTCTCCACGTTTCTAAGACTGTAACTCTTTATAGAAGTAGAAATCCTCCTCTTTCGTCCATGGAGTTCCTGTTGGTTTCAAACTACTGTCCTTGGAGTTAACAGCTCAACACATAACCGCTATCTAAAATCTCAAGACTTTAATCAGAACAGTTTTGTCTTCTAAAATGATCTTTCCCAAATGTTCCTTCATCCACACCTATACTATGTGCACGTATGCACACACACACACACATATACACACACATATATTTACTCTCCTGGCTCTTAATAAATTGTGCATTTCATTCTTCCAGGTATTCAGAATGCCTGCCTACAATTAAAGACTATTTTGCAGAACCAGGGAGGGAATACTCTGCTTCTTCAAACCCCCACACCCAAAGCTTAATTTAAGCTTTTATGCAAGTTCACACTTTTCTTTAACCCTCCCAAAGCTTAATTTAAGCTTTTTATGCAAGTCCTGGCTTTAGTGTGAAAAACATTAACTTTGCTAGCTTTATTCCATGTTCCACCACCAAGAAGGCCCAGCCCCAACTTGATTACCTCTCACTGCCACAATAGCAACATACACCAGCCAAGGTAAGTGCTCTCCACATAGCTAACAAGAAGGCCTAGCCCAGGCCATCAATGTCGCAGGGCCATACCAGAAAGCAAGGTACCGCCAGGTTGCCCCACCACCCAGCAGATCCTGGCCAAGAGCAGATAGGTGCTCTTTCCTCACCCTGCCAGAAGGAAGGCCCAGTCCTGCTCTAACAGTCTCTCTAAAATCACCTTCATAGTATCATTAACTGAATTAATGATTACCTAGGGACACTTCAGGAGCCCTGGTGGCATAGTGGTTACACATTGGGTTGCTACCTCCAGGATCAGCAGTTCAACACCACCAGCCACTCCCTAGGACAAAAACAGGGCTTCCCCTGTAAACAGTTAGTCTCAGAAACTCAGAGAGTCCACTCCACCTTGTACAATAGGGTCGTTATGAGTCGGTATAGACTTGATGGCAGTGAGTTTGGTTTGCGGAGAGACATGGCAGGGGAGGGTAGGGCAGTGGGGGAGATAATAACAATGAGTAAAAGAAAGAAGAACATGTTCTAAACTTGTTTCTGGTGATGATTGCACAACTCTTCTTAATATTATCGAACTATTGTAGTACTGATATGTGAATTATATGCCAATAAAAATTTTTAGATAAAATACATAGAAATTGAACAAGACAATACTTAAAAACAACTGGGTAATAGAGAAAAGAAGGTGTGATTTTTTTTTAATTCCTTAAAGCAATGAGAATGAAAGCACAATATACCAAAACCTTTGAGACACAGTAAAAACTGTTTTCAGAGAGCAGATAAGAGCACATTAAAAAATAGGGAAAAAGCAAAACCAATTCCTTAGCCCAGTATCTTTAACAAGTAGAACAAAGCAGCAAAACAAACCTTCAACCATCAGGAAAAAATAAATCATAAAATTTAGAGCAGAAATAAATGTACTGGAAGACAGAAAATAGAAAATATCAACAAGACAAGAATTTGATTATTTGACAGGATTAAGATTGAAAATCACTGGCAAATTTAAATGAGGAAACAAAAGAGAGGTGCAGATATTAATAATTAGAGATGAAAAGGTGACATCACAATATAACTAAATGAAATAATAATAATAAAAATAAGATTAAGCCTTACTACACAAGATTGTACTCCAACAAATTTGAAAACCTAGAGGAAGTAGACAAATTCTAGAAACACATTATGCACTCAAATTAATGAAAATGGGCACAGCAAATCTCAACAGACCCATAACAAAAGAAGAAATAGACAGGGTCATTAAAAAAAAAAATCCAACAAAACAAATCCAGGGCCAGATGGCTTCATGGAAAAGTTCTCTCAGATGTTCAGAGAAAACCTGACAATTGTACACAAACGATTATGGAACACAGAAAAGGAGAGCAAACTTGCAAACCTGTTTTTTAAAGTGAGCATAAGACTGATATCCAAACCTAGACAAAGACACCACAAAGCTGAAAAACTACAGACAAATATCGGTTATGAAAATGGATGTAAAACTTATAAACAAAAACCTGGCCAATAGAATACAGCAATACAATAAAAAATAGTACACTATGATCAAGTGGGATTCGTAAAATGTACCTAACGATAGTTCAGTATTAGAAAAGCATGCAATATAATCCACCATAGATGAGATGCTTAGGAATAAACCCAATCAGAGAGACAAATGACTTGAACAAAGAAAACTATAGAACAGCATCAAAAGAACCCAAAACAAACCTACATAAACGGAAGAATATTGTATGATAGTGGATAGAAAGGCTTAATATTCCGAAAATATCCATAGTATCCAAAACACACACTGCCAGTGAGTTGATGCTGACTCATACCAACTCTGTAAGTCAGGGTAGAACTGCCCCTGTGAGTTTCCGAGACTGTAACTGTCTACAGAAGTAGAAAGCCCTATTTTCCTCCCTCACAGCAGCTATTGGTTTTGGATGGCAGACCTTGTGAATTGGAGCCCAACATATAACCACTATGTCACCAGGACTCCTTATAAAGAGATCTGTTGCTCAAGATCCTTTGCTGGTTGAAGACATTCTTGAAGGCTTTGGACCATTAGAAGTCATGTCAGATGAGGTGCTGTATTTTCCATAGACTTTAATTTCAGGTCATGGTTATACTAATGGATGTCCTGAAGGGTAGTCTATATTCCATTAATAGTATCCTATACCTTTATTATGCAATTACATATTTTCAGGAAAAAATTTAGGAAGTTAGAATCAATCACACCAGTCAATATGTTTACTCCCTTCTTCACCTCTTAGTCCAGAGGCATGAGGAACCCAATTTGGCCAAGCATTCTTAATATTCTTAATATCCGATTCAATGTAATCAGCATTCTGTGTCCTCATGGTGGTATTCCTCCTTTGGAACTAATACCTCTCGACCATTAGAACATAGGACCATAAGGACAGGAAAGAAAAATTTGGCAAATGAGTTACTTAGAGCAATAATGAATGTTGCCACTCCAATTTCTCCCTCTGGATTTCTTATACCCGAGAATCCTGATTATAGAAGAAGCACTACATATTGGATGTTGGTGTAGAACATATATAACTTGGGGAACATCGCCCCAACCTTGAAAGCTAATGCCACCTAATTGGCACTGTATTTGTGTTTTAGAAGGCCATTCCATTATTCAGTGAGGAATTTTGCTTCAGGATGATGGTAAACTTGATAAGACCAGTGCATTTCATGAACATGACCCACTCACACTTCATTTGCTGTTAATTGAGCTTCTTGTTAGGAGGCAATGCTGAGTTGGATACTGTGAGGGTGGATAAAGCATTTGTAAGTCCACAAATGACACTTTTAGCAGTAGCATTGCATTCATAGAAGGCAAATCTATAACCAGAATAATTATCTGTCACAGTAAGAACAGAATACTCTCTTTTCCATAGTGGAAATGCTCCAGTGTAATTAACTTGCCACCAGGTTATTGGCTGATTGCCTCTAGAAATTGTTCCATAACAAGGCCTCATTGTTGGTCTCTGCTGCTGGCAGATTGGGCACTCAGCAGTGACTGCAGACAAGTTGGCTTTGATGAGTTCAAGTCCGTAGTGCTGAGCCCACCATGTCCAATTTGTTCATAAGCCCACTGAGCAATGACAGGAGTGGTTAGGGAAACAAACTGATTGCTAGATGCATAACATGTCATTCTAGTCTCTTAATTATTAAAATACTACTCTGAAAAGCATACTTTTTGCTAAGCATTCACATGAGACACAAATATCTTCACTTCTGTAGTCCATCCAGAGAGGTCTATCCACATACTTCTTCCTTGCACACCTTTGGAACCAATTTTCAAATCAAGTTTCCCCTAAGTTCCCAACCATACAGCCAAACAATTGACTACAACCCACGAGTCAGTATAAAATAGTACGTCTGGGCATCGCTCCTTCTAAACAAAATAAACAATCAGGAGTACTGCTGTAATTTCTGCCAATTGGGAAGATATTTTTTTCACCACTGTCCTTCAGTAAGATCTGAAATAGGAGCTATAGTTCCACCACGATCCTTGTCAGAATGGAGCCAACATTTCATTCAGGACCATCTGTAAACTGAGTGTGAGGCTTCTCGTTCTCATCCAAGTGATTACAGGAAACCCCTCATGAGGTCATGGGTGCAGATAGTAGAAGAAAGGGAATGTGACAGGAGTCAGGACCCTTAGCATTTAGGTCACTTCTCTGTACCTTCCTTCAGGTCAGAATCATGTTCACTTGCATGTAAATCATATCCTATTAATACTAAAGTATAACTATGTACATATGACTTTATAAGTGTAAGTCAGACAACTTTCAATTCATAATGAGCAGCTCAGGCAACATAGTGACTTAAAGGTCCGGGTTAAGCTTTCAGCCTCTACTAAGAACTGACAGCAAGCCAGATACTGTTTATCAAAAAAAGTATTGACTGGAAATGGCAGAACTTGCCTTTGCTATGATTTGCCCTTAAGGAACTGCCAAACCCAAACAGTACCTGGGTGTGCCACTGACACCTCATTAATGATTGGATCAGTTGGATCGTATGATCCAAGCGGCAGCATGGCTTGGAAGGCAGCTGGAATCGATTGTACAGATGTCTTTCCTTCTGGACCACATTCTAAACAGCACTTTTTATGTCATTTGATAAATCCCCTGGGGAAGCACTCCCCGATGAGAGATATGTTGCCTCCCAAAATCCAAAGGGGCCCTCCAGGCATTGTGCCTCCTTTTTAGTTATAGATGAAGGTAAAACCAAATATCATCATTTAGAAGGAATATTCCACCACACCCCTAACCACAGATCCCCTAGAAATTTCACTGAAATGGAAGACACCTGCATTTTGCATCATTTTTTACTCTCTAGCATGCACATCTCTTACCAGTAATTTTCATCATCGATACTTCTTCCTCACCTGGCACAATGAATATATCATCAATATAATAAACTAGTGTGATGTCTTGTGGAAAGAAATGGCCATCACAGTCCCTGGGGACTAAATTATGTAGTGTTGGTAAATTGATATACCCTCTGAGGTTGGCCAGTGCTTTGGCTGGACTTTCTAGAGTAACAAACCCAGAAACATTTATATATTTATAAAACATATATGTATGTGTATGTATATAAAAACATTTATATATGTATAAAACCAAAACCAAACTCCTTGCCTTTGAGTCAATTCCAACTCATAGTGACCCTATAGGACAGGCCTTTGTGGGTTTCTGAGACTGCAACTCTTTAAATTATTAGGAAACCTCCCAAGGAGCAAATTAGTGGTTTCAAACAGCTGACCTTGCTGGTACCAGCCCAATATGTAACCACTATGCCACTAAGACTCCTTATATATGTACAAGAAATAAATGTATATCTATAAAGCAGCCCATAGAGTGGGCAAGTCCAGTCCAATTCAAGTCCATTGACCAAATGCTGGCTGGAGGCACTTCCATACATATGCAGCTGCCAAAGCATTGAACCATGGGAGCAGTAAGACCATTGGCTGGTGGGTGCAGAGTCAATGGGATACAAGGTTGACAGTCAACCTGGAAAGAAGCCAATAGCTTACGTTGGGACGTAAGCAGGCCACATGGTGACTGTTGTCCCAAGAAGCCAGAAGCAAGATACAGGTTAGCATGAAGGTGAAGAGAATGAATCCGTTGTCCACAGTATCTCATATATATTGAATAAGCAATATCACCAAAAAGACTTCATTAGGCTGTGACCTGATTGATTGACAGGTTTGATTCCACCCATATATTTTTACAAGTGCAGCCAAGTTGACACAAAACCTAACTATCATAGACAGCATGAGTGTATTGTTGGCTTAACCAGCTGAATGGAAACTGTTACTGGTATTTATTTGAAACCAGAATCAAGAAAAAGGATTTGATCAGACCAATAACTATACACCAAACATACATCTGTGTTAGTCTGGATAGACTAGAGAAACAAATTCATGGACACTGATATGTGTATAAGAAAGAGCTTTATATACAAAGGTAATTGAATATTGAGAAAACATCCCAGCCCAGTCCAGATCAAGGCCATAAGTCTGATATTAGCCCACATGTCTGATACCAATCTATAAAGTCCTCTTCAGACTCATGAAACACAGGCAATGATGCTAAATGCAGGAAGATCACAGGCCAATGGGTTGGAAGTATTGTGAATCCAGTGTCAGTAAAGCATCTCAGTGCTGGCAGGGGTCTCCACGTGGCTCCTCCAGTTTCCAGGGCTCTGGCTGCATCAGGGTAGTTCCATGTGTCTTGTACACAAGCATGTCTCCCAGGGAGTGAACCTGCGTCCTGCCTCCAGCAACCAAAATGAGGTCATCAAGCTGCGACCCGATTGACAGGATAAACCCCACCCCATTCACTGCTAAGTCTCAAATTGACAATAGATTATGTAGCTACCATAACATCTGGCTTATTGTTACCCTGCAGGACAGAATAGAATTACCCCTGTGAATTTCCAAAACTGTAAATCTTTACAGGATATGAAAACCTCATATTTCTCTAATAGAGTAACTGGTGGTATTGAACTGCTAATCTTGCAGTTAGTAGCCAACCTAAAACCCACCACAAAACTTAGCTTCCACATATCCCTACTCTAACTCACTCAGCATGATATTCCGTGTCCTCGAGAATTAATGTCAAATTCAGCATATATCCAAGGTCATAATTTGTATGTTCTACCTAAACTTGATATTAATTCTAGAAGACCCGAAGTATCACATTGACCTAGTCACCATGTAGAAGTCAGGTTATTAATGGAGTCTTAGCTTAAATTTGTCTTTTTGTGGGAAACAAAAAGAAGACTAAAGGTACAATATTAGGATTGTAATGTGAATGGGGTAAAGTTTTCCAGTGAAATTCCCATAATTTGTTTAAAAATCTGGTTAATAAAGAAATAAATTATTCATTTATTATAATTACAATAATTATTTAAGTGCAGGGGTTGTAAGGAAAAGATTTATTATACGGCTTACTTATTCTCATGAAAGAGCATGTTTTATCTCTTACATTTACAAACATGAGTCAGGATGTGTCTAAAAGGTGTGATATGAAGAGGCTAATGATGCTGAGGTTACCCATTATTTTATCGTCAGCAGACCCCAAATTGATCAGACAAAGTTTTACTCAAAGGCAGTATACTGAGGATAGTGCTAATATCATTGTTCAAAATTAACAATTTCAGTTGGGCATACTATGTACTGAGTACAATCTAAAGAACACTCTCATTTCTCCCAAATGTTTACATATACATTTTACACTTGCATATTATGTATATATATGTATATATATTATTATGCACACACACACTTGTGTGTGTGTGTATGTGTAGTCCTGGTGTCATATTGGATTAAACATTGGGCTGCTAACTGCAAGGTCATCAATTCAAAACCACCAGCTGCTTCACAGGAGAAAGATGAGGCTATCTATTCCCATAAAGAGTCACCCTGTCCCATGGGGTTGCTGTAAGTCAGAATTGACTCAATGGTTGTGAGGTTTTGGTTCTTTTAAAGTGTGTGTGTGTGTGTGTGTGTGTGTGTGTGTGTGTGTGTGTGTGTGTGTGTGTGAATACTTTTGTACTAACTACTAACTGGTTGTAACTGTCAATACATAATTTGTGTACAACCATTATTAAAAATTAGTACTTTAGATTGTACAAAGTACATAATAGTATGCCCAACTGAAATTGTTAATTTTGAACAATTATATTAGTGAATACAGTAAAGAAATGTTCAGTTTGGAAAAGTTCTCATTTCAGCTTTCAGTCAACTAAAATCCCTGGAATTATTTCAAATTCAATAGTAGCCTGATTAGCAGAGAATTGGGAGTAAGAAAGTATGTGGGTTCAATAAAAATTCCATGGGCCTTTATTCTGCAATGCTAACCTTTTTCCCATGTATCCATGTAGCCATCTGGAGTGCTTCAGGGCTCCGTGTTCTTTGAATTGTGATGAAGAAAGGTTGGACTTCCAGCCGCAGAAAGCAGAGGCGTTGGAGAAGGATCTGAGAATTGTAGCGCCGAGCCATTTTCTCCATCAAGTAAGGTTTCACAGGAATCTAAATTTGACTCAGATGTCAGGGTAAGGTGGAGCTTTGGGAGCTGGGTTTGTACACAGTTGAAATTATGATGTTATATTATATTATGGTTTTCAAGGCCTAATAACGTGCAGGGGTTATAGGGAGATGATTTATTATATGACTTACTTATTCTCATGAAAGAGCATGTTTTATCTCTTACATTTACAAACATGGGTCAGGGTGTGTCTAAAAGGTGTGATATGAAGAGACTAATGATGCTGAGGTTACCTATTATTTTATCGTCAGCAGACCCCAAATTGATCAGACAAAGTTTTACTCAAAGGCAGTATACTGAGAATAGTGTGATAATTGCCTCAAAATAATTTATGAAATTATTTCATCTGTTTTAAAAATTAAGCTATAGACATTATATTATTTCCTTAGACTATTAATTTTTAATCTGTAGTGATTTGGCTACATCAGATTTCAACATGTATGAGAGTCCTTGAAATTAAAGATATCATACCCTTAAAAGATTATTTCCAAAGAACAGTCGACACATTTTAAGGACAGTAGCTACAGAAGAAAAGAAAAATCTGCTGAGGAAGTTTAAGATGTAACTAACCTGCAACAAAGCCAAGGCCAAATATTACAAATGTGCTTGCTGAACGGCAGAGATGATTCTGAACTACCATTTTTAATTGATACTAGTTTATTGTCCCAATGCAAAAGAAATTCACTCACTACCTAAACTTGTATATTTTAGCGGAAATATCAATCAAATGTCCAAGTGCCTGTGTATTCGCAGCAGTAATCTGGACGCATAGAGACCTCGGGCACAGCAAAACTAAACGCTGTACTGTCCTGCACCATCCCAAGGATCAGCTGCAGACCTGACCATTGATCGATGGAGTTTTCACTGGCTGGTTTCTGAAAGTAGATCTTCAGAACATTTTGCCTAGCCCATGTTTGTCTGGAAGTGTTGCTGAACCCCCATTCAGAGTCATAGCTACGGGCAAGCCTCCACTGACAAGTGATCATAAAGAGGAGTGTAACAAAATAGCCTCCAAAAAATATTTTTTTAAAAACTTACTGTTCAGGTGCTGCACTCGTTTGAGCTGCTATCAGAAATAATGTTCAAAAACAGAGAGCACACCTCAAACTCCACGGCCCTAATCATCTACACTTGTATCTCTCAACTGGAAACAAATAGCTTGCCATAAACAAATTCAATTTATTCTGTGTATTCAAAAGACCTAGGACCAAACATAAAGCTACCTAAATCATACTCATATATAAAGTCATTTTCAAAAGGAAAGGTAATTGAGAAAGAACTCACTATTGCTATATGTTTATGTTTAACATAACCTACTCTCCTGCATATAACATGCTTCATCAACATGGTCATAAATCATAGGAGTTTTCTTTCTTTAAAATCTTTCATTATACAAAATGACTGGTGAAACTGGAGTCCCCCCCCCCAAAAAAGAAGTTCATATCAGTCACATATGAGAGTATCCAAATACATAGTATGTAATTAGAAGATTCATGGGGAATTTTCCAAACTTCGCTGAAGAGTATCAGCTTTTGATGGATTTGGAACCATTACTTTTATTTTCTTTCGTATAGTTATATTGCTATCAGATGAAAATAAATTACATAATATCATTTTATTAGAGTCAATCACTGTAATGGAGTCAACCAAATGGACAGGTGTCCTGCTATGGAACTGAATGGGAGGGTTCTTCGACAACCTATGAAACTGAAAGACCAAAAAAAAAAAATCATATTATGAAAGTGTATTTTACAAATATACAAAGTGGATATTTACTAGCCAAGTTATCTTTTGCCTTAAATAATAAAAACTATTTCTGAAGAAATAGAAATATGATCTGAAATGTGCAATTTAAAATTTTCTTGCTCCTTAAATTGTAGTTAAAAGTGTCTGGAGGGCCTTCCATGCGTGCAATAAATCCACTGCTCAGCCAAGAACAGCACATCCTCCAAAGTGGAGCTAGAGACCAAGAAGTGGACAAGAGCCAGAAGTGAGGGGCCAGCTCTGGAGGCAAGAGAGGGCCCAGAAGGAGGTGAGGAAGAAGCAGCCAAGGCTTTTTTCTCAGGGTATTAGTTTCAGTCAGGAACCCAGGAGGCTTTTAAATAGTGGAGCAATCTGATCCACTGTAACTTTTAAAAGGCCAACTTGTTTACAAAACAGAAAACATGGAGGCAATAGAACAGGGTAGTCCGACTATATAAGTTCAATGCTATCCTGATACGAATACCACCATCTTTCTTCCAAAAATTGGAAAAACTGATTATCAACTGCATATGGATGGGGAAGAAGCTTAGAATTAGCAGAGAACTCCTCAAGAGGAAGGATACAGTGGGAGAGCTTGCTCCACCTGACTTTAGCACATAATATACGGCCACGGGAGTCAAAACAGTGTGGTACTGGTATAACGACAGATATTCAGATCAATGGAAAAGAGCTGAAAACCCAGAAAAAAAAATCCGCATACAGGCAACTGATCTTTGATAAGGGCCCCCCCAAAAAAATATATATGGGAAGCAGATGCCCTCTTCAATAAATGGTGCTGGAAAAAATGGATATCTATGTGCAGAAAAAAGAAGCAAGACCCTTTCCTCATTCCATGCACAAGAATAAACCCAAGGTGGATCACAGACCTTGAGATAAATCCCCAAATAATTAGGGCCATTAATGAGGGAATTGGGACAAACCTGAGAACCTTGGCACAGGGAATACATAGGCTATCAGAAATAGGGAAGGATACAAATACAGAGGAGTCACAAACTGACAAGTGGGATATACTGAAGATAAGACACCTGTGTACATCGAAAGAATTCACCAAGAGAGTAATAAGAGAGCTCACCAACTGGGAAAACATCTTTAGCAATGACACATCAGACAAAGGCCTTATTACTAAAATCTACAATACTTTGCAAGCTTACAATAAGAGAAAAACTAATTGCCCACTGAGGAGGTGAGCAAAGGGCCTGAACAGAAGTATCATGGGGGGCAAAAATCTGAAGGGCCAATAAACATGAGAAAATGTGCCCAATCATTAGCCAGAAGAGAAATGCAAATTAAAACAACAATGAGATACCACCTGACACCCTCAAAGATAGCCCAATTCAAAAAATCAGAAAGTAACAAGTTTTGGAGGGGCTGTAGTGAGAGAGGAACTCTCCTCCACTGCTGGTGAACCTGTAGGTATACACAGCCACTATGGAAATGAATTTGGCGATTTCTAAAACAGATGGAAATTGAGCTACCATACGACCCAGCAATCCCTCTACTGGGCATATACCCAGAAGAGGCAAGAAAGAAACCATGGCTAACATCTGTTCTCCAACGTTTACCACAGCACAGTTCACAATTGCAAGGAGTTGGAGACAACCCAAATTCCCATCAACACAAATGGAATAAAAAACTGTGGTACATACATACAATGGAGTACTATGCGTCACTAAAAAGCAGTGATGAACACATGAAGCATGGGAAGAACTGGGGGAAATCATGCTAAGTGAAGTAAGCCGAGCACAAAAGGACAAGTACAACATGAGTCCGCTGAGGTAAGTTTATAAAAAAAAAAAGAAAAGAAAAATGCTAAAGGGGCATGGGGAAAAAACTACTATAAACAAATACTTCAGGGGTGAGGTCCAGTAGGAACCAGACCAAATCCAGGGGTACAACTAAAAGGGAGGGTGGGGAGGAAAGGAAAAAAATAGAGAGATGTGTGGCCGGGGGAATAGGGCACTGACCCACCCAAGGGGAGGGTATTGCTTGTGTCTCCACAGGGAAAGAGGGACCAGACTTAAATCCAGTGTTCTGGGATGTGAATGCAGCATGCTGGCATGGAGAGGAGAGCCAGTGGAGGGGCCTGAGGTCTCGGGCCCCCTACCAGCTACTGGACAATTGCCCTTTCCCCCAGAAGAATTTACTTCAGAGGATGGCACTGAAGTTGCAGCTAGGGGAGAGGGACATGTCTGATCAGAGCACTCAGAAGCAAATGAAGGGGGAGGAAGAGAGAGTGGAGCACATCCTGGCCCACCAGGCCTGAGGATGATATCCCCGCTCCGAACAACCAATTCACAGAGTGGACCATATGGCTGATCCCACTATGAGACAAGATGTTCCTCGCTGACCCATGGCCCTACGGAGGACAACACTGGAGACTCAGTGTTGGGACTGGCCCGGACTGACCCTGCGACACCGAGGAAAAACACTAAAGGCGTGAGGCAGAGCAACTGGGGGGACCAGAACAGGGAGCTCTGAAGGGAGTGCAAAGGATAGACTTGGGGGCCAGAGCGTGTCACCCCACCAGAGCTCTGCCGAATCCTGTTCTTTTTGATGGTCCCACTGGTATTTGAAATACCAGTGACATAGCTTCCAGCATCACAGCAACACCAATATACCACAGTATGACAAACTGACAGACAAATGATGGTTTGATACCATAATAATATCTTACACATTATGGGAGCAAACCTTGGAGGATCAAAAGTCAGTGGTTTATACCCACTAGCCACACCTCAGGAGAAAGATGAGGCTATGTGTTCCTGTAGAGATTTACAGACTCAGAAACCCAAGGGGGCAGGTCTCCATGTCATCTAGGGTGCCTATGAATCAGAATTGACTCAATGACAATGGATTGGGGTTTGACATAATTTATAGAATTTGGGATCAACATAGAAACATTCTGAGAAAGCACATAGACACCATGTAAAGCATGGTATCAGATGAGTCCTGTGATAGTTACATAATCTGGTGTCAACTTGTAAATGGGTGAAGTCTAGCCTGTCAATCAGGTCACAGCTCTACAACCTCATTTGGAGGCACCACTGAGATAAATAGCTCACTGGAGGCCAGATACACTTACTCCCTGCAAGACATTACTGACAATGAGCCTGATGGAGCTACACTGATGCAGCCAAGAGCCTTGGAGCTGGAGGTACCATGTAGAGCACTTCTTCTACCACCACTGCATCCACAAGACTTTCCACCATTTGGCATCAATGCATGTCTTTCATGAGTCTGAAGAGGAATTTATAGATTGTTATTGGACATATGGGCTAATATCGACTTAAGGACTTGCTCTGGGATGTTTTGGACTGGGCTGGGATGTTTTCTCACTATTCAATTGCTCTTTATATAAAGCTCTTTCTTGTACACATATGAGTGTCTAACACAAGTACCAAGAGTAACTCTGAACTTAGAAGGGGTATGTAGTAGTGAGTCTCTTGAAATATTGACAAGATGGATTTAAAAGCCAAGAACAATTAGACACCATAGCATCCACAATGATAAAGTATAGGACTTCAAAAGTACTACACCACATGACTATAAATTTATAGTTAAAGAAGGGAAGGCATATTTGTAATAGTCTGTTCCTCAGGATGTAGAAAATGTGGGTTTGGAGTGGAGAGAAATCAAATTCAGTGGTATCTGAAGATCTAAATGACAGGACTGAAAGGTTAATAGAGTTTTCATAGTCTCGACCCAGTTGAACAGCACAGGTGTATTGCTTTGAGCCAAGGTTACCAGGGGTTGTCAAAGAAGCTGTTTCAATTAGGAAAGCCAGTACTGGGCAGGACAGGGGACTAAAAGATTTCCAAGGATGGTAGCAGAAACAGAAAACCAAGCTGTGAGGAGAAAGCAGACAGCAGTCGATGTGTGAACTGCCATCAGACTGGGTCCCAGTATTAAGAAGAGAGCCAAACAAACCATGTCTTGGAACAAAAGATTAGATACTCTAAGAGATCGTCTCTTCAAATAACATCTCACACGGCCATCTTGACTCAGTAAAAAAGCATTTGGGGGTTTGCAGTTGAAGGTGTCACTCTCCGAGAACAATATTTCCCAGTGTTGGCCATGACCCGGCTGTATCAGGACAACGAGGGTGCAGTTTTAAAGCCCAGAATTATATGAGGTATAACCAGACTTTAAGTTAATCAAAGGCAAAAAATCATTTAGCAAGTTCCCAACATGGTTGAGATGCACGTCAAGAATGAGATCAACCATATTTGAGATAAGGAAGACCAGCATAGGCAGTGGTGGCAGCCCTGACACATGAACCTAACAGAGTTCAGAGTGGGTCATGAACTGTTACCATCTTCTCCCAGGAAGATAGTGAGGCCATGCTGTTATTAGTATCTGCTACTATTGGGTTTTTTTTTTTTCTCTCCTACAATTAAAGCAAGGTATAATGACATATAGAAAATGCCTCATTAATTAGTGTTTTCCTTAAAAGGTTGTATTTAGTTAGTGGGGTGAGAATACGATTTGGTTTTTTAAAGTTTATTTTCTTTGGAAAATTAAATTCTAAAGTTGAGTCTGTCTTTTGGTCTCCTTAATTATTTTATGTCATTTTTGTTTGCTTGCTTGCTTTAAATTTCCCAGTTAGACGTGTTAATCATTTATTCTAGATTAATGAATACCAGACAAGTCTCACCAAGTTGGAAATTAGAGATGTCCCAAATGTTAAACTCTTCCAAGATGCTATTCTGCTTCATTTCCCCACTACTCTTCACTTGAATATATTCCCTCAAGTCCCTAGATTCTGTGATTCACTGCAGCCTCCCCAAGAATCTCAGGAAACCTTAAGGAAATGTCTCATGTGGTGGTGGGTGCTGCACAGTCCCAAATCCAAAAGTCAGGCAGTGATGAGCCAAATGCCAGGTCCAGAGCCAGAGTAAAAAATGTACAAAGTCACGGTAGGACTTCTACCAAAGCTCACTTGGGTAAAAGAGGTGTGGCTTTCCCGTTAAGGTAAGGCAAATGGATTCAGTGGCACCAGCATTTATACCCTATCCAAGGAAAACAAAGGATACTATGTTAACTCACATTCCCTTGTAAAGTCATATCTTAATGTCATCTTAATCCTGTTATTTGTATAGTAGGGAATGCCCTCCAAAATAGTATTGAAGCTACAGGCATAGAATCCAGAATTATAATACAATCACATAAGGACTTATGGCTAGAAGGGCCATCTTAATTTATCACAACTGATTAGATTGTTAGATTCTTGAGAAAAAGATGATGTCAGCATGTATATGCCTAAAATATATTCAATAAATACTTGTTTAAAAGAATAATAGAAAAAGAGCATGAGAGAAAAACCAAGTATTTGGTAAAAACTAAAACCAGTATAATATAAAATAATCAATTACTGCTTTACATTCAAATAAACAACCAGTCAGAAAATGGAAGAAAAATATTTCTTTCAAATTTATAACAAGAAAAAATAGAAGATACAAAAAAATGTGTAAACAATAAATTAACACTGTATACCAGAAGCATAGTGTATGAATAAATTAAAAGATACATTTTATTAATATATCTTGGTAAGCTTTATAAAACTGTCCCTTTCATTAACCCTAAGAAAAGTTACACGTAGACCAAAACTTTAAAAATAAAGTAATTAACCAACTAATGCTAAAGTTTATCAGGGGAAAAAAACATTTGAAAGAGTTACAAGATATGTTTGGAAAAGAAGATTAATAGGAGTACATCTTATCTTATACTTAAATGTATTCAAAAGTAGAAAAGTCTTCCTCTAGAATATGTTACATCCATGCATCATAATAGAAAATCCCAAAATATATCCCTGTAAAATTAGGAATTTAATATACCATAAATTTGCTATTCCAGATCAATAATCACTGTTGAGCAAACCGGCAAGTCTTTTGAGAAAATGCTGGAATCTAATTTCATAACTTTTAAAAATATGTATTATATATTGATCAATGATTTAAATACGAAAGTTTAAGTATCCTCACCCCCACCCCCTTTCCTGCCTTTTCCCAGCTGTTTTCAATCCTGGCCTCTAAGTCAGGAGGGCGTGTTGTGAAGGCTGCCTGTTACTCGCACCTTCTAAACTGTCTGTTTATGCTTCTGTGCCCCCACCTCCTCCCTCCAAAGTTATAGACCCTTCAAGGTTGGTCGCTCAACTGTTTTGCGCCTCCTGGACTATCAATAAAGCTTTCCTGTACCAGAAAAAAAAAGCTTAAGTATGATATTGAAAGTAAAAGGTTATTTGAAGAAATCATGTAGGAATGTTTTTATTATCAAGTCATGAGAAATATCTCCTTAAGCTATTATAAAACTTAGGAATTATATTGAACATTTTACTACATATCAATAAGTGAGCTATACAGAAATCTGTGGCATAGAATAGAGCATTTTAACTCTATTGTCAAACACTTCAATAAATATATAACTGTTTGTAGGCAATATATTTTTTTAATGAGGGTAATATCAGGAATTACAATTTTTTAAAATAATTTTATTGGGGGCTCATACAACTCTTTTCACAATCCGTACATATATCATTTGTGTCCAGCACATTCGTACATATGTTGCCATCATCATTCTCAAAACACCTGCTTTGTACTTGAGCCCTTGGTATCAGCTCCTCATTTTTCCCCTCCTTCCCCACTCCCCCTCCCCCTGAACCTTTGATAATTTATAAATTATTATTATTTTATCATATCTTACACCATCCAACGTCTCCCTTACCCACTTCTCCATTGTCTGTCCCCCAGGGAGGAGGTTATATGTAGACCTTGTCATCTGTTCCCCCTTTCTCCCTCACCTTCCCTCCACCCTCCTGGTATCACCACTCTCACCACTAGTCCTGAGGGGTTCATCTGTCCTGTATTCCCTGTATTCCCAGTTCCTATCTGTGCCAGTGTACATCCTCCAGTCCAGCTGGATATGTATGGTAGAATTGGGGGGGGGGCATTTAAGAACTAGAGGAAAATTGTATATTTCATTGTTGCTACACTGCACTCTGACTGGCTCATCTCCTCCCCACAGCCCTTCTGCAAGGGGATCCAAAATCAGTGTCAAGGAGGGTGTGGGAAGTATGGCAGGGCTGGATCAAGCACAATGTAACAAAGAGGAATTCCTAAAACCCAAATGAAGGCAGAACATGATAGTGGGACAAGAGGAAAGTACAAAGAAATAGAGGGACGAACTAGGAGGCAAAGTGTAGTCATAGAGATTTAAATACAGGCATATAAAGATGTAAATATTTTTATATACAACGAGGGGGAAATAGATCTATGTACATATATCTAAAGGTTGAGTATTAAGAAAACAGATGGACAATGGGCACACACAAGTACTCCCTCAACACAAGAACACTTTGTTCTAACAATTCGACAGTCAGAGATGCTCACTTGCCTGGCACGATCGCTGAAGACAATGGGTGCACAAGCAAATGTGGTGAAGAAAGTTGAGGGTGCCTGGCTACCAAAAGATATAGCACCTGAAGTCGCTGAAGACAATGGGTGCACAAGCAATGTGGTGAAGAAAGCTGATGGTGCCCAGCTACGAAAGGGAATTACAATCATTGTAAAAAGGGAAATACAAATAAGGGCCTTATCCAAACCAATGTTTTCTCTTATGGGAAATTTCTAACTTTTAATGTGTAGGGAAAAGAGACATGGAATTTAAGCAAAATGCAGCCATAGCAGTGAAGCTGGGCTGTGGACAAAAGTCCACACTAGGAATTGAATCCAATCCTAAAGAAGAGGGAACCTCAGCAAACACAAAAAACTCACCAGAAAACATCAATCAAGTAGAACTAAAAACTGAGCCAAGATTTCAGCAGCAATGCAGTGATTGAAGTGCATTGACTGTGAGATTGAGAGACTTCGCTGAACTCTCAGCTTTAATTAAAAGTCCCAAAAGTCATGCTTGGAAAGAACAGTAATATCTCAGTACCGCAGTAAGCAAACTACAGCCCACAAACCAAACCTAGTCTACCATTTCTTTTTGCATGGCTCCGGGCTAAGAATGGTTGTTACACTGAAATTTTGTAACACAAAATTTTTATCTTGTTCTTGATAATGAGAAAATACACAGCAAATCATACACCAACTTAATAGGCAACATGTACCGTGTAGTGGCACTAATAGCATTCTTCAAGTTGCACAACTTTCTACTCCTCTTCACTATCCTGTTCCTTCCCCAGGAACTTAAATTCACCACTAATCTAGTATTTCTATCATCTGTCTATTTGATTCCCATAGATGGTTCTTAAAAGAACATTATGTTCAAGGTGGACATTTTTAACTATTTGAGCTAAATTACTGTTTGGATTTAAGAAGATTTCAGTGAATATTTTTGCTTTAAATATGTCTTACAACAATATTTTCAGGGGTTGATCCAGGTTCCATAGCTCCAGAAAGTATGGAAAGCAGAAGAACATGAAATTTTGTCCTGGAATGGTTGAAAACTCAGAAGAAAATAATTATTTTGTGACACCTAAAAATTATATGCAATTCACATCTTACTGTCACTATTTCAAATGTGGAAAAATAAAAATAATTTTAAAATAGTAATTAAAATTCATATTTAGCTAATTACCCTGAGTCTTAAGATTAATTAAAATATTTTCAAATAAGTTCCAAGGAAATTAATTGGCAGAAAACTGCAATAAAAGAAATACTAAAAATTTCTAAAATAAGAAAAACTTTGGGAGGAAAATCTAGGCAATTTTTTAAAAGATATTTGATGAACTGTGGAATGACATCAAGAAAATCACACATGAAGAAAGCAAAAGACAAAAAAGAACTCTGAAATTTACTCTTAAAAGTAGAGTAGCTAACTCAAAAGGAAAGAATGATGATATAATATAGATGAATACAACATTTCAAAGGGCTGCTTGAGAAGACGAAATAGTATAAAGAAATGTGCAGACACCTGGAGTCATGAGATGTAGTGAATTGTTAATATGGCTCTTCTAGCCATTATCCATTTTGTGATATTCTGTAATTCTAGCCTCGAGGCCGGATTGCAATCCCATTTTGGAAGGACCTGTCTGTTACTGGATTAAGGTGGGAGCCCTCGGGGTGTAGTTGTTCCACGATGAGCTGCTAACTACAAGGTCAGCAGTTCGAAACCACGCTCTGGGAGAAAGATTAGACTTTCTATTCCCATAGTTGTAGGGTTGCCATAAGTTAAATTCAACTCACTGGCAGTGAGTTTTGCTTGGTTTTGTTTGGGGTTTGTATCCCTTCGTCTCTATCATACTAAAAGGGGCGACTGAATTTTGTCTTATGGGCATGGTATACTGAAAGACAAAAACCACACTTCCATTAAAGACTTCCCTTGTGTGATCTCAGTTTTCCTGAGTGAGTGCTAGTAGAAGCAAGAGATATCTGCTTTGGCTTTTGGACACTTAATTTCTGGCTCTAGACCCTGTGTGTTGCCTAACATGAGACTCTTGGAACTTGAGTTTCAATGTATCACTTTACCTGGTTTCACCAGTTTCCACATCCTTGTGTATGATGAGGATCCTCACAAACACTTGATCCATTTCCTAGAAGTTTCATGTGTTCAATGACACATTGCAGTGTATTCCAGAACCCAGGGATGTAAGAGAATATGCTAAAGGGAAAATAGAGTGGAATAACATGTTGGAAAACATGGACATTTAGGACATCTTCAAATTTCACCTCCTTGGGACTAGTCTGGTATTAATTCTTATACAAGAAATTATTGTCACAGACTAGAAAGCCAAAAAGAAAGAATGCATTCAACGTACCTCAAGGTAAAATATATGAAGAAAAATTTCAAGCCTCAAGTTTAAATGTTGAAGGATTCTATGGGGAAAATATTGAACGATGCAGGAAGCATCAAACAATGAAAGGAATACAGAGTCACTATACCAAAAAGAAATGTTTGAATGAAACCATTTCAATATATAGCAAATCATCGAGAACTGATGGTACTGAGGAAGAGTCTAAGCTACAAAGAAAGCATTAACAATAAACTAGACTCCAGGAATTGGAAGAATATCTATTGAAATGTTTCAAAAAGCTGGTGAAACACTTGGTCTAAGCCAAGAAATTTGGAAGACCTGGCCAATTGATTAGAAGAGATCTATATGTGTGCCCATTGCAAAGAAAAGTGATCCAACGGATTGCAAAAATTATTGAATAATATCAGTACTATCAAACGCAAGTTGTTTACCAAAGCTAATTTAAAAGTGGTTACAGCAGTACATTGACAAGGAACTTGTAGAAATCCAATACAGATTTAGAAGACATGGTATGAAGGATAGTATTGCTGAGCCAGAACAGTCTTGATTTAAAGCAGACAATGTCAGAAGGATGTTTATTTGTGTTAAACTGTGTAGGTGGATCATAACAATCTATAGATAAGATTGACAAGAATGGAAATTCTGGAGCACTTCACTGTACTCACGCAGAAGCTGTCCATTGACCAAGAGGCCGTCATTTGACCAGAAGAAGACAATAGTGCATTGTTTAAAATCAAACAGAGATATGCTGTTTTACCATATTTATTAAATCTGTGTGCTTAGCAAATAATTAGAGAAGCTGGACTAAATGATAGTGAGCAAAGTGTAAGGGTTGGAGGAAGGCTTACTATTCACAACACTTGATCTAGAGATGACACAACTTGCTTGTAGACAATGAGGTGGATTTGAAGCTTGTGCTAATGAAGATAAAGGATTGCAGCCTTCAGTATGAAATGCAACCCAATGTAAAGAAAAGCAACAGCCTCACAGCTGGATCTCTATGGAACACCTACACCTACATTATAATAAACTGAGAAAAAATGGACGTTGTTCAGGATTTCATTTTACTTGATTCGTGTTCCATGCTAGTGGAAGCCCAGTTAAGAAATTAAATGACATATTACACTGGGAAAATCTGCTGCTTAAAGACCTCTTGAAAATGTTGAAGAGCAAGAATGTCACTTTGGGGACTAAGATGCACTTGATCTAAGCCATGGTGTTTTCAATCACCTCATATGCAGGGAAGAAGAAATTTTACCTCATGACTGCAGCATCAGTTCCTGTGTTCGCAGCATGCTGTCCTGCCCAGCAGCCTTCAGACTACTTGGCCACAACTGGTCGATTCCTTAAATTCCTGAATACCTGATTAACTGCCTCAAAATCAGGATTCTTATTGTTTCTGTTTCTCTCATCATCTTGACAAAATTGAACAGTTTTAAATATTTTTATCATCATCATTCTTCTAAAAAATCTCTTAATATGTATGAAAATATGAAAAGCTATATATCCACTAATATTTGCAAGAAGAGAAAAAGAAACAATCTAAACTTCCATCTGTAGGGGATTGATTAAATGAATCTGGGTCTCTCAGTTCTCTATCACTATATAAAATTCCAGCACAGATTTTTCAATGGATGAGCAGGATTCAGGGTCAACTTGTTCCACTCTCCATAAAATGGGGAGTTTAAAGGAAGGCTAAGAACCAAAATCATTAGTAGCCTTGTTGATTCACAGGTCTATTTGATGCTGGCTATCAGTTTTGACCTTAAAGGAGCTGTCAGCAAAAATACACTACAAATGGCCTACATTTAATAATTTCCATCCTTAAACTCCATTTCAGTAGATGAGATTACTTCTAGAGTACAGAATGAGCATTTTTAAAATGGTACATGTGGTTGGTGGTCAACTCTAGGTTGGGAAGCATCAAAAATAAAAAGATTTTCGACGTTTGATATTTGGGCAAATCACTTTTCTTCAATTTATTTTTCTATTAGTAGAATATAGGATAATAACCAAAAGGGGAAATGGCCTCCGTTGATAGCATGGAAGAAAAAAGTGCAAAGCAAAGAGTGAAGAAACTATATTGGAGATATGCCCCAAATATATTAATAAGATGCTTTCCTCAGTGAAATGTCAGCTCCTGAGTGTGGAGTCAGACCTCTGATATTGTTAACAACTCTATGAAAAGTAGACTGCCCTTGATTCCACTTACAGCAAATAGCTTCTTTTTTCTCCCCCAATGCAAGATAGAAACAATTTCAATTTCTGTAATTTTTGAGTCCTTCAAATAGGTGTCTTTACCAGCTTCTCCATTTCAAGCATCTTTTTTCATTTCATACTCATTGAAATATAAGCCATTTAAAAGAAACTGAACTCATCAGCATAAAATTGTCCAAGAAAGCAAATCACAAAAATGCATATTCACGTCCTAGCTCAGTGTTACCCAGTCTGCTGATGCAGCCGATATTATTGACTCAGTAAACAAACGTTTTGCATGTTATGTATGAAATACGTTTCACAACCTTCAAAACTAGAGGCGGTATCACAATTCAAGTGTTTGCTCTTTTTTTTTGCTCCTTTCCTGTAGAGTCAGCGTAGGTGGTCCCCAAGTTTCAAATCGGTTATGTTCAGAACTTTCTAATCAATTCATTAGAACTAGTAATAGGTTTCTCCCCAGACTGAAGCAATAATATAAATGCTCCCTATCTTCTCAAGCAAAACCACAAGGCCCTGTTTCATCTGTAGGGTATCTAATGATAAAGGGGCCTGGTGATGGAGCGGGCTGCATGAAGGACTGCGAACAAATGGTCAGCGATTCAAAAACACAGGAGCGCCACAGGAGAACTGAGCCTCTCTGACCCCATAAAGAGTCACATCCTTGGAACCTTAAAAGGGGTCATCATTCTACCCTGTCCAACAGGCTTGTTATGAGTCAGTATTGACTCAATAGCAGTACATATGGCTTGGGGAGTTCGGTAGCTAAAAGAAAGTGCTACTGAGAGACAGATGGGCATGGAAAAGAAAGCCACAGCCATAGAGTCAGATCCAGATTAGAATCTTGTTCTACTATTTCCCAGTTAAAATCATTTAAAATAAGTCAAGTTTTTTCCTCTAGAAAATAGGGATCACACCATTTGCTTCCAAGGCCTGTTCAAGGGAGAAAAACAGGGCTTTCTACTCCCATTAACAGTTACCATCGTAGAACTCACTGGACAGGGACAGTTCTACTCTTTCCTATAAGGTCGCTATGAGTCGGCATCGAATCAATGTCAATGAGTTTGGGGTTTTGAGGGCTGGTCTTAGGACTTTCTGAGACTCCACAGTTAGCTACTTCTTCCTTCCCATCTACCATTCAAACCTCTTCTTTATCCTGGTTAATGCTACCTTCCTCCCACATTTAAAAGCAGAGAGTTTGTGTTTATTCCTTTCTTTGCTCTACACCACTAGCCAAAGGTTGGCAGTTTTAACCTAGGCAAAGTTGCTTGGGAAGAGAGTGGTTCTGGAAAAAAGCCGCAGCCTGTGAAAAGCCCTTTCTAAAACATAGTTTTACTCTGAAATGCAGGGAGTCACCATGAGTCAGAGTTCACTTGTTTTTGTTTTCTGTATTATACCACAATTATAGTGGTAGAAAGCTAAGCTTTATGGCTAAACTATAGAAATTGATTTATTTAATTTTAATCACAGCCTTAATTAATAGGTGAAAAATGGGTGCTGCTTCAACTCTGAAGGATAAAAGTGCCAGACTACAAGTGGCTATTAACAATCATCAGTGATTTAGACCACAAGCTATCGAGTCAGTGGGGTCAAGTTCAAAATTCTGGGTCTACCACTTGCTAGTTGTACAAACTACAACAGTATATTTAATATCTCCAGATATCAGGTTCCTCATTGTGAAGTTTGTTGGTTATTGTTGTTGTTGTTGTTGTTGTTAGGTGCCATCAAGTCAGTTCCATTCCATGGCAGGACTATGCACAACAAAACAAAACACTGCCCAGTCCTGTACCACCTTCACAGCTGTTCCTGTTTGAGCCCATTGCTGCAGCCACTGTGTCAATCCATTTCCTTTAGGATATTCCTCATTATTTGCTGCCCCATTATTTACCAAGCATTGTGTCCTTCTCTATGGACTGGCCTCTCCTGACAATATGTCCAACATATCTAAGACAAAGTCTTGCCAACCTTGTCTCTAAGGAGCATTCTGACTGTACATTTTCCAAGACAGGTCAGATTTTTCTTTTAGCAGTCAATGTTACATTCAATATTCTTCTACAGTACTACAATTCAAATGCATCGATGCTTCTTTGGTCTTTCTTATTCAATGTCCAACTTCCACATGTATCTGAGGCAATTGAAAATACTATGACTTGGCCAGGTGCACCTCCGTCCACAAAGTAACATCCTTATTTTTTCAGTATTCTAAGAGGTCTTCTGCAGCAGATTTTCACAATGCAATGCATCTTTCAATCTCTTGACTTCTGCTTCCATGAATAGTGATTGAGGATCCAAGCAAGACAAAATCCTTGACAACAGCAACTTTTTCTCCATTTATCAGGATAGTAGCTATTGGCTCAGTTGTGAAAACTTTGGTCTTCTTTACATTGAGTAGTAATCCATACTGAAAGCTTGATCTTCGTCAGCATGTACTTCAAGTCCTCCTCACTTTCAACAAGCAAGGTTGTGTCACCTGCATATCACAGATTGTTAATAAGTCTGTCCAATCCTCCTATCAAATATTATTAGGTTATGGGTAAAATTATTATTCCTACTTTACAATAGAATAATAACTGTATTTGTATAAGATTTGTTTGAATATTAAATGAAGGCACACATGTAAACTACTTAAAAGAATGCATTTTTATATCATTTTTATATATTAATAATTGTTTGGATCCTTCCTAATTAAAATGATATTTTTTAATCATTTTATTGAGGGCTCATACAACTCATCACATTCCATACATACATCAATTGCATAAAGCACATTTGTACATTCATTACCTTCATCATTCTCAAAACATTTGCTCTCAAAACTTAAGCCCCTAGCATCAGCTCCTCATTTTCCCCTCCCTCCCCACTCCCTGCTCCCTCCTGAACCATAGATAATTTATAAATTATTATTTTGTCATATCTTACACTGTCCAATGTCTCCCTTCACCCACTTTTCCGTTTTCCTTCCACCAGGAAGGAGATTGTATGTAGATCCTTGTAATCGGTTCCCCCTTTCCACCCACCCTCCCTCCATCCTCTCGGTATCGTCACTCTCATAACTGGTCCTGAAGGGATCATCCTTCCTGTTGGATTCCCTGTGTTTCCTGTTCCTATCTGTACCAGCGTATGTCCTCTGGTCTAGCCAGATTTGTAAGGCAGAATTGGGATCATGAGAGTGGGGTGGTGGTGCAGGAAGCATTTAAGAACTAGAGGATAGTTGTATGTTTCATCGTTGCTACACTGCCCCGACTGGCTCGTCTCCTCCCTGAGACTCTTCTGTTAGGGGAAGTCCAGTTGCCTATAGATGGGTTTTAGGTACCCAGTCTGCCCTCCCCCTCATTCACAATGATATGAATTTAGTTCTTTGATGCCTGATACCTCATCCCTTCGACACCTCATGATCACACAGGCCGGTGTGCTTCTTCCATGTGGGCTTTGTTGCTTCTGAGCTAGATGGCCACTTGTTTACCTTCAAGCATTTAAGACCCCAGATGCTATATCTTTTGATAGC
>NW_022103902.1:10154003-10215302 GCF_000313985.2 Echinops telfairi | reverse complement strand
TTTTCCACATAGTTGGGATTGGGGCTGACCCCTCAGACCTCTCTATTGGTTCCCTGTTTCATGCTGGTATGTTGCATTTACATCTTGCAGCACCGGATTGAAGTCTGGTCCCTCTTTCCCTGTGGAGATATAAACAATACCCTCCCCTTGCGTGGGTTAGGGCCCTGTTCCTCCACTACCCATGCCTTTTTTCCCCTCCTTTTTAGTTCTCTACCATATGTATCCCTGGATTTGGTCTTGTCCCTGCCATACTACCTGGACCTCACCCCAGGAATGTTTGTATACAATAGAATGTTCCCCATGCCCCTATTGTATTTTTTTTAAGCTTACCTCATTGGACTCATGTTGTACTTGTCCTTTTGTGCTTGGCTTACTTCAATTAGCTTAATTTCTTCCAGATCTTTCCATGTGGCGATATGCTTCATGTGTTCATTGCTGCTCTTTAGCGATGAGTAGTACTCTATTGTGTATATGCACCACAGTTTTTTAATTCATTTGTCTGTTGATGGAAATTTGGGTTGTTTCCAACACCTCGCGATTGTGAACTATGCCAGGATGAACATTACAGCACAGATATCTGGCCGTGATTTGTTTCTTGCCTCTTTTTGGTTATATGCCCGGTAGGGGGATTGCTGGGTCACATGGTAGCTCAATTTCTATCTGTTTTAAATATCATTAAATTGATTTCCATAGTGGCTGTACATACCTACAGGTCCACCAGCAGTGGATGAGAGTTCCTATATCACTACAGCCCCTCCTACACTTGTTGCTCTCTGATATTTTGGATTGGGCTATCTTTGAGTGTGTTAGGTGGTATCTCATAGTTGTTTTAATTTGCATTTCTCTTATGGCTAATGATCAGGAACATTTTCTCATATGTTTATTGGCCCTTCGGATTTCTGCCCTTGTGAAACTTCTGTTCAGGTCCTTTGCCCACCTCCTCAGTGGGCCATTCGTTTTTTGTTTTTTTCTTTCTTTGTGGGAACTAGCAGAATATTGTGGATTTTAGTAATAAGGCCTTTGTCTGATGTGTCATTGCTAAAGATGGTTTCCCAGTATTCTTTCGATGTACACAGGTGTTTTATCTTCAGTATATTGCACTTGTCGATTTGTAACTCATCTGTATTTATGTCCTTTCCTATTTCTGATAGCCTATGTATTCCCTGTGCCAAGGTTCTCAGCTTGGTTCCAATTTCCTCATTGATGGCCCTAATATTTGGGGGTTTTACCTCGAGGTCTGTCATCCACCTTGAATTTATTCTCGTGCATGGAGTGAGATAAGATCTTGCTTCATTTTTCTGCAGGTAGGTATCCATTTTTTCCAGCATCACTTGTTAAAGAGGGCATCTGCTTCCCATTTGATATTTTTGGGACCCTTATCAAACATCAGTTGTGTGTATGCTAATGATTTTATTTTGGGGTCTTCAGTTCTTTTCCATTGGTCTGAGTATCTGTCATTATACCAATGCCACACAGTTTTGACAACTGTGGCTGTACAATATGTGCTAAAGTCAGATAAAGCAAGCCCTCCCACTCTGTCCTTTTCTTGAAGAGTTCTCTGTTAATTTGGGGCTTCTTCCCTCTCAATATGAAGTTGGCAATCAGTTTTTCCATTTCTTTGAAGAAAGATGAGGGTAATTGTATCGGATTGCATTACACTTATATACTGCCTTGGGAAGAACTGACATCTTTACTAAATTAAGTTTTCCAATCCATAAGCATGGGATATCCTTCCATTTGTTGAGGTCACTCTTGGTTTCTTGTAATAGTGTTCTGTAGGTTTCCTCATATAAATATTTTGTTCTTTTAGTCAGGTATATCCCTAGATATTTCAATTTGTGTTTGGCTATTGTGAAGGGTACCACCTTTTTTATCTCCTCTTCTGTGGTCTTATCCGATGTGTATAGCAGTCTGATGGACTTCTGTTTGTTGATCTTGTATCCTACCACTCTGCCAAACTCCTCTATTTCTTCTAGTACTCTCCTTGTTGAGCTTTTGGGACTTTCCATTTGTAAAATCCTATCATCTGAGAATAATGATAGTTTCACCTCTTCCTTGCCCAAGTAAATATCTTTGATGTATTTTCTTTGCCTTGTGATATTAACTTAAATCTCCAGTACGATGATAAATAAGAGTTGGAAAAAGGGGCATCCTTGTGTGATCCCCTTTCTCAGTAGGATTGTGTTAGTCTTTTCTTTATTGACTACCACGCTGGATCTTGGTTTTTCATATATAGTTTGTATTTTCTTGAGGAATTTTCCTTCCATTCTTATCTTCTTGAGTGTCTGAAACAGGAATTGGTGTTGGGTGTTGTTGAATTCTTTTTTCACATCTATCGATATTATCATGTAATTCTTATAGGTTTTCATGTCAATGTGGCGAATGATACTAATGGTCTTTTCCAAGTTGAACCATCCCTGCATCCCTGGTATGAATCTCACTTGGTCATGGTGAATTATTTGTTTTATGTACTTTTGTATTCTATTGGCCAGTATTTTGTTAAGGATTTTTGCATCAATGTTTACTAAGGATATTGGTCTGTAGTTCTCAATTCTTGTGGGATCCCTGCCCAGTTTCAGTATCAGGGTTATACTAGCTTCATTGAAGGAGCTCGGGAGTTTGTCATCTTTTTGTATCTTCTGGTGGATTGTGTGTAGGATTGGTGTTAGTTCTTCCCTAGATGCTTGGAAAAATTCTCCTGTGAAATCATCTGGTCCAGGGTCTATCAAGTAATATTAAGTGCTTTCCACAGGGGTAGGCTGCACCTCCCTAGTTTACCTACTAATAGAAATAAAATCACTTTCTCCAAGACATCTATACACTTTCCTCCTCTAGTCCTAAATTTACACTGAGAGGCACTGAACACCATTGTAGGAGTGTCTATTAAGTTGGGATGACCATGAGGTATCTGGTCTTCTTTCTCTCTCACTGCCATTGAGTTGATGCCAATACATAGCAACACTATTAGATGGGGTAGAACTGCCTCTGTGGGTTTCTAAGACTGCAATTGTTTATAGGAATAGATATGTAGAAGCTACCATCTTTCTCCTGAGAAGTGGCTGGTTTTTGAACTGCTGACCTTGTGGATTGCAGCCAGACACATAACCGATGTGACATATTGGTGACAAAACTCATTCTTGACTCATTGACAGGCTAGACTTCAACCCTTTGAAAGTTGACATGAGATTATGTAACTGCCACAGTTTACTATCAGAAAAATAAATACCAACACTAAGTCTGGCATCTCTTCTCAGGTCATATAATTTAATTTGCTTTCCCAAGCAATGGTGTGGCATGTCTGTCTAATGCTTATGAGCCATTTATCACTTTCTTATTTGTACATCTGAAAAAGTACTTCTGCAGAGGAAGCCCCGCCTCATCTGGGGTCGGTTGTTCATTTAGCAAGGACTGGGAGAAGAGTAGGAGCCCTGGTCATGTGTGAGGGGCCCTGAGATCCCAGAAGCAGTCCCATCCCACTGCCCTTTGCTGTCACGTCACTTCCCACACACCGCCCTCCCATCCTCCCACCGCCAAGGGCAAACATTTAGTGACAGGAATAAGCAACCCAGTGAGCTTATCCAGATGGAAATCCAAGTACATTTCAGGCCATGCTTGCAATAAAGAAACAAATAACCTTGAAACTCAGTCTGCAAAGGAGGGAACCAGTGACTCGTAAAGATAGAACGTTCTTACGATTGGTCCCTGTTTAATACTTGCCCTCATGAAATGAATACTGAAGCTATAGGTGCTATAGAAAAGTGTGTTGAAGGAAGCAAATAGTGACCAGCTTTCAGAAGGAATAGTACCCTTTACAACCTCTTATCTAGATAAACTATAAAGTATGTCATAAAACAAGCAGTCATCTAAGTGAGGTGTCAGCAAAGCAACTAAGTTCACTTAGAATTTAGATTAGGTAATCAAAGAATTGTAAACAATAAAAGCCAAAAGTGTCACTGCCATCGAGTTGATTCTAACTCATAGTGGCTCTACAGAACAGTGTAGAAGTGTCCCTGTGGGTTTCAGAGACTACAACTCTTTGTAGGAGTGGAAAGCCTCATCTTTCTCCCATGGAAAAGCTGTTGGTTTTGAACTGCTGACCTTGCAATTAGCAGCCCAACTCATAATCACTGCACCCAGTTTTCAGAAGACTATGGCTGATAGTGAATTCTCAAAATCTACACAAGTTGCTACTGAACTCCCTCAGACCTTCAGCCTTAGGCCAGATATATGAGTAGTTTTGTCCTCAAAGTGCATTGGAAAATGTATTCCTTCAGATATATTTTCAGTTGTCATTAAGACAGCACTGACCCATAGTGATCCTATGTACAACAGAACAAAACACTGCAGCACTATGCTTGCTCACAATTGTTTTTATTATGTTTGAGCCCATTGCTACAACCATTGTGTCAATCCATCATGTGGAGGCCCTCACTCTTTTCTGCTGCCCTCTGTTTTACCAGGCATGATGTCCTTCTCTAGGGACTGCTCTTTCCTGACAACATGTTGACAGTACATGAGACAAAGTCCTGCTATCCTAATTGTACTTCTTCCAAGACAGATTTGTTTCTTTGTTTGTTTTGGCGGTCCATGGTACTTTGAATATTCTTTGCCAGAACCATAATTCGACACCTTAATTCTACTTTGGTCTTCATTATTGCAGAAATAGTTAGCTTAAAATTTACTATTTGTTTTCTTTCTTGACCCATTTTAAACTTGTTCTGTGTGTATTATTCTCTGCTTTCTTTTGAATTTAAGTTTATCAATATTTTATTTTGCTGTTGCTCACAGGGTGTTTTTCTATGACTTATTAGATATGAAATCCAGTGTAGGTAAATCTATAGAGACAGTAACAGGGGTGATTGTAATGAAGAGACCCTTAGGGCTTAACAGGGGCGATTGTAAGAATCAATAACGATGGAGAATCAATAGCGATGGATACAATAATGAAAAAGTAATCAAAAAAGTATTATGGTGATGATTTTACAACTCTTTTAAATATTTTTAACATATTTAACAATTATTTTAATATATTTAATTAATTCCATTGCATCATATATAAAGTTAATGTCAATGAAATGGTTAAAACAATAATAATATAAAGTTTGACACAGGAAATCTTGCCTGAAGTGTGTTCTGATGGTAGTTCCTGGCAGTGTGGATACTTTCAATAACTTTGCCAAAACCGTAATTCAAAAGCATTATTTCTTCTCTAGACTTCCTTCTTCATCATTATAATAACATACATATTCTTCGATTCAGAACCAAGACTGAAACATACACTTATATTATCTTTCTTGTACAACATGGAGTTTTTCTTGAAATTTTGCCTCTTTCTAGTCTCTTAAAGTTTTTACAACTATTTCTAGATGCTTAATCATTATATCAACTGAAAGTTTATTTCATTTTTCATCCTGAACTCTCCACCACTGCTCTCTCATTTTATTCTGGACTTCTTCTTTTCTAGAATTGTTATTTCTAGTGATCCAAAGCTCCCGATTACAAATCTTTCTCTTCCTTAGTGTGCTTTCTGTTTTCTTGGTGTATATTCATACCTCCTTGGAAAATAATTGTATAAAAGGTAAGCTTTCTCAGTACTTGAGGCCTTATATTATATTTTAGCTCTTGACTAATATTTTGGCTTCATAGAATATTAAAGCTCAATAATCATATTGCATCATGATTCTAAAAACAGTGTCCATTTGTTTCACACATTCAAGGCCATTTTAAGTTTTATTCTTTAGTATGGGATCCCTGATGTCATGGTGGATAAGCACTCAGCTGTCAACCACAAGGTTGACAGTTCAAACCCATCCAATATTCTGTGAGGGAAATATGTGGCAATCTGCTTCCCTAAAAGGTTTAAAGTCTACGAAACCTTATAGGGCAGTTCTACTCTGTTCTGTAGGGTTGCTATGAGCCAAAATTTACTCGACTTTATTTATCTTATAAGAGTGCTTCAAAAGTTAATAGAACGTCTTCATTATCTCTTAATGCCATTTTACATGAATTTATTTAACCCCCATCTTATTCCTTCTAGAAGACAACATTGTGCCTTGAATGAGATTTGTTCTCATTCCAGTAGCATGTTTCCCTTTTCAAATAGTTTACAAGAACTACATTTAACATACATATTTCTATAAGTACTTTGATTGTGATGGTATACATTATCTAAGATAATGAAAGTTTCTCTATAGCTCTCCTCCCTTCATTCTGAGTCCTTACTAGAATCTCCTTGGATGTTTTCATTCTCACCTGGCCAACTGAGAGAAAGAGATCCATATTTGAACACATTCCAAAGAAATGCGATCCAACAGAATGCTCAAAGTATAAAAAAACCCGTTGATATCATGTGCAGATCATCCAACAATGGTTGCACAATACATTGCCAGGGATCTACCTGGAATTCAGAAGAGGACATAGAACAAGGGTCATCATTGATAATGTCAGATGGATCTTGGCTGAAAGCAGAGAATACCAGAAAGTTGTTTACTTGTGTTTTATTGGTTACGCCAAGTCATTTGACTGTTTAGACCATAAGAAACTATGGATAGCTTTGAAAAAATTAGAATTCAAGGAAACTTCATTGTGATGATACAAAACCTGTACGCATATCAGGTGCCATTTGTGGGAACAGATCAAGGGAATGCTGCATGGTGTGAAATCAGAAATGGTGTGCATCAGGGTTGTGTCCCCTAACCATACTTATTCAACCTATGTGCTAGGCAACTATTCAGAGAAGCTGGGTTAGATAAACAAGAATGCAGCATCAGGATTGGAAGAAGGATTATTGACAATATGCAATACGCAGATGACACAGCATTACTTTCTAAACGTGAGGAGGACTTGAAGCACTTGTTCATGAAGATCAAGGATTGCAGCCTTTAGTATGGATTAAAACTCAAAGTAAAAAAAACAAACAAAAATTCTCACAACTGGACCAATAGGTATTATAGTGATAAAGAGAGAAAAGATTAAAGTTGCCAAGGACTCATCTTGCATGGACCCACACAAATGCTCGTGGAAGTAGCAGTCAAGAGATCAAAAGATTCCATTAGATAAATATACTGCATAAGACATTCCCAAGGTGCGCCTGACCCATGCCATGGTGTTTTATGTTTCCTCTTGTGCATGTGAAAGTTTGATATTGAATAAGGAAGACTGAAAAACAATCCGTGCATTTGAATGATGGTCCTGACAAAGGATAGTGAAAGTAGCCTGAACTGCCAACAAATAAATCTGTCTTAGAAGAATTATGGCCAGAATTTTCCTTAGCAGCAAAGATAGCAAGATTTCATGTCATGGACTTCGGACATGTTGTCAGGAGAATCAAAAAACAAAACCAAACTCACTGCCATGGAGTTGCTGCTGACTAATCGTGGTCACATAGGACGGAGTAGAACTGCCCCTGTGAGTCCCACAACTTTAACTGTTCAGGTGAGTGCAAAGCCCCATCTATCTCTTGTGGGGAGCGGGGGAGGCGGGGGGCTGGTTGTTTTTGAACTGCTGTCCTTGTGAACTGCAGCCAAATGCGTAACCACTACACCATCAGGGCTCCTCGGGAGAGAGAGCAATCCCTGGAGAAGAACATCCTTCCGGGTGAAGTAAAGGGACAGCAAACAAAAGGAAAACCCTTGACAAATGACGTAACACAGTGGCTGCAACAATGGGCTGGAACATAACACTTGTGAGGACCAGGCAGGGTTTCATTCTGCTGGACTCGGGGTCACTGTGGGTTGGAACGGACTTGGCAGCACTTCACAGCCACAATTCTAACAGTAGCGTCAAGTCATCAAAGGCATTTTAGATTTTGTGTCCCGAATTTCTTCCAATTGCTAGTTATTACCATTTGTAAAGCCACATGCATATTTATATGTATATGTTCCACAACCTCACTTCTTCAAACCAATACCTGCATTAATTTCTTAGGGCTTTTGTAGCAAATTACAACAAGTTGGTGGCTTATCAGAACATAAACTTAATTTTTAACAGTGTTGGATGTTAAATGTCTGGTCCCAAAGTCCTGGCAAAGGTGATTCCTTTTAGAGGCTCTGCAGGAGAATCTGCTGTATTTCTTTGTCCTAGCTTTTAATAGTTGTTGCTAGCAATCCTGGGCATCCCTTTGCTTATAACTGAAACATTCTAATGCCTGTCAGTATTGCCACCTGGCTTCTTCCTAATGTCTCTGCAGAGGCTTTCTGTCCTGCGTGTGTGCTTGTCCCTCTTGAAATACAGACAATAGCCATGGGATGAAGACCTAGGCAAATCCAATATGACCTCATTTTCTCTTGTTCACATATGTGAAAATCCTATTTTCAAATAAGATCACATCCACAAGTTACTGTTAGGCATAAATTGAGGGACACACTATCCAACCTATAAAACTTTCATTGATTAAAATATATATTGCTATAATTTTTCATTCTCAATTTATCCATTCTGATGTTTTTCCCTTTTTTTATATAACCTGGTCATATTTTGTAGATATTATATACTTTCATCTCTCTTGGGATATTAATTGGTAAAAAAATTTCCTTAAGTTATATTATCTAAATATGGTCTTGTTTATTGATACATTTGTTATTGTTTTCTCTTTCTGCTTATTTGTAATGGGATAAGATGTGATATGTTTGTTGATAATAAATGAGACAGTAAAAATGCTACTTATGAACTATAACTTAGGTGAATGGATTTTCCATTGGAAGGATTCCTTTTTGAATGATTAGTCATATACGTAGTTCATTATTTCATTGAGATCTTCAAATTACAGACGCCTTCTCACAGAGTTTTTGAAGACATTTTGATTATAGTTATCCAGTCTTCTGTGTGCAGTGTAAAGGTTATGGGATGGGAGAGTAACCATTGACACTCCAATCATTTTGATTACAGACAAGTTCACTATGACCTGGCGTTCTAAGGCCACACTCACAGAATTTCAAGATCATTCATTTTAAAGTCTTATCTCAAAGGAAATTACCTATATGTCAGTGTGTGGGGTGTGTGTGTGTGTGTGTGTGTGTGTGTGTGTGTGTGTAGAATCGCATCCAGTGTTCTCCTCCTCCGCATCATCATCCATGATAACTCATGCTTCCAAATCTGGGCTTTTAAGAATAAATAGTTCTTTTATCATTAGTCGCTTTTGTTGCACACACTTTGTAAATTTGGCCTTCAGTTTCCTGTTAAATAAGTTTTCCACCTCCTTATACTTTGTTTAATCAATTGTCCTCATTACCTCTAATTGTAGTCGTGATAAAGAGAGAAGATAAACATGTGGGTAATTTTCAGTAATGATAGATTAAAGGGAATAACATTAGTGGAAATAATTTAAATTTTCTTATAGCAATTACCTGAGCAAGGGAATTGGATAGCAAATAGATTCCTTAAATGGGTGATTGTAAATGTGTGATACAGCTTAGAAGAGAGTTATAAGCAGATTATAAGCATATATATATATATTGGCATACTTGATCTCTATATATTGGCATACCTTGTCTCCATCTGGGAGACTAATTAGGTGATATTGTCTTTAAAAAGAGAGATGAACAATTCTTTCTGTAAGTGAGAAAACATATGAGTCTAGTTTAAAGAAGTTAAAACATTTAAAAGACATTGATATTTATATTCACATAGAGGAACCTATTTTATCAATTTATTTAAGTGTCACAGAGAGTGTACTACATATGGGCATTAAACAACAAGAAAATGAATTACTCTCGACCAAGATGGGTTAATTTTTAGAATAACGTAGAATTTAAGTCTTAGGATCCCAACTAAATTGTTGTTAGTTGCCATCAACTCAGTTCCTGTCCCATCATCACAATTTTTGCTAGGGTTAAGCCCATTGTTGAAGCCACTGTGTCCATCCACCTTTAAACAACAACCACGACCATTCCTTATATCCTTATGCTGGTGTCTTTTTCAGAGAGTTCAACTTCTCAGATTTCAACATGCAGTATCTCTCTACCATTTGAAGATCTGTTTCTTGCTCTATGTACACAATTCCACATAAATACGATGAAGTGTTCTGGAATTCCAATTCTTGACAATAATATCTGTAATTTGTTATGTTCCACATAATAAAATTTGCAGGTCGATTACAAATCACAGATTTGTATCAAGATCAATGGGAAGAGTTGTTTAATTTTTCTACAAAGTCATTTATTGAGTCTAAATGAAAGGCTCACAAAGATGTTATGTTCAATATTGCAAAATGACAACAGGGACACATTTTTAAAGGACTAGTATTATACAGTTTAACTAGAATTCTTATTTGGGAGAGAAAGTAGTAAGATAAGGGAGTTAATGAACTTGGCTATCAATGATGGCCAAGGAATAAGAGATAGTTTTGAAATCAGTGGTAGGGGAGCAAATCACCTCCCAAAAGAATTCCCACAATCAAACGTCATGATATTTGGCCACAGATGAATTGCAAAACTAGAAAATGTATTGATTAGCCAATTTTGTTTTATAGGATATGGGCATAAGGAATATGTCAAATGTATGACATCTTCTTTAATAAGAAAATATCTACTTCATTCTCTCTTTTCCTTACAGAGGCTGGAAAGTATGTATCATAGTAGTGAGCCAGTTCCAAATATGTGAACAAGTAGACCCTTTAAAGGTCTTTAAAACAGAAGTAACCAAGGTTCTTTGATCAGAAGGAACCACATCCCTCTGTACTGCTGTATGAGAAAAAGCCCTTAAATGTTTGCCTCTATTTGTTGCAGCAGGGTACTCGTGTATCTTACTTAATGTTGCTAAAGTAGTGGTGAATATTTTTTCCTTCAAATATGGCAAAGTTGTGAAGGATAAAAAGTTGAGGAATCATGGAAGATAACTGAAAGAAATAAGAAATTTTGTATTTAACACATGGGATTAACAATTTGTTTTATCGTTGTTTATTGAATTCACTTGAATGAGAATAAAATCATTATTTAATGGGTACATTAAAAACTATAAGTCAAGTGGCGAAGTTCTTAATGAACATGGCTTTCACCCTCACTGCCATCGAGTTAATTCAGATATATAGGGACCTGATAGGACAGAGTAAAACTGACCCTGTTGCTTTCCCAGACTAACTCTTTACAGAAGTAGAAAGCTTTCCAAGACTAACTCTTGTTGCTTTCCAAGACTAACTCTTGACAGAAGTAGAAAGCCTGGTCTTTCTCCGACAGAGTGGATGGTGGTTTCAAACTATGAAACTTTGAGTTAGCACCCCAATTTGTAACCACCATGTCACCACGGCTCAGTGAACATCAGAACTAAAATCAATACTAGGGCCATGAAAAAGTGGAGAAACATAGTTGGTTGGCATGAGTTTCTCAGGAATTCTTTTCCCCATTAGAGCAGAATCTTATGATAGTTGTTATACTGCAATGAACTACTTCATATGGTCCTTCTAAGCATTGCCTTTGTGTTACTAAATAATTTATGTAGTGTTATGCAAATGTGAGGGGTTTTGTCTTTTGGTGGGGTATTTTTGGTCTACTAAGGAGATTGGATGATTTTTAAGTAATGTGAATCGAGTATATGGCATTCGTGTGGAGTGAGACCATGGAAATAAGATATATGGAACCCTAGCATGGGGATTGGTCAGTTTAACCATTTTGCTAAGATTAAATTGAGCCACCCTAGAGACAGGCAAGGGGATCTCATTGCCATCAGGAACGAAAAGCCAAAAGTGGAGCATGTCCCCAAGATCCCTGCACTAAAGCTCCTCAATCCAAGAAACCGAAAACTGTGATGCAAGAGATGGTGAGATATTACTGAGAACCAATGGCAGTGGAAGCAGCAGAACCAGGAGATTGGCAGGTGATGACTTATTGTGCTGCCGGTTTCATGGATCGGAAATAAGTGCCACGGTGCAGGAGACTTGATGGTGGAGTGTGGTGCCACCTATACACTTAATCAGGTGAGCTAGCTTTGCTGACCCATGGAGCTAGAACTGAGCACGTTCAGACTGAGGTTTACTGCAGAGGCTGCATCTATTGGAAGAGCTAAGACAGCTTTGCAGCATTTGTAGGCAGACGCCAAGGGGCTGTGTGGCTGAGGGGACATGCATCAGTAATAGCTGTGCGTGCAGACAGAGCTGAGAGGCTGTCGTGGATAAAAAGCTGTGTTCTTGACCTATCTGATTCCTAATTGTAACTTGTCAATTTGCCAATAAACTTCATGATCTTGAATAGTGTCTGTAAGCTCTGTGGGGTAAAATGTTTGGATGGAAAGACTTGTTTGACTTCCACAAATAGGAATCGACCATGAGCTAATGCTAACAGTAATTCTCTCTTCCCTTCTTGCAGTGAGAGGATGTCAGACACCACTCCCATGCCATTGTTCACAGTAGTAATACAGACTGTTCAAGATTCTAGTGCAGATGCTGTCATGAACTAACCTAGAAAACCATTTAACATCTCTGGGTCAAAGATCTCTCACCTATATAAAAGGGGAAAATTGGATTTTGCCTAGTTTCCTTGCAGCATTAAAATTTCACTATTCTAACTTAGAATTGGATTCAAGTTTCCTAATTCTAACAATAGGCAAATATTCTGCTTACTTTAATACCATAAAGCCACTGTAGCTTTAATGGAACACAGTGGCTCTTGGGAAGAGTGATGAAATGATACATCAACAAGTCACTTCCCTTCTCTTTCCTGCAGAGACACTCGACTTAGTTCTCTCCGTATCTGTTGACTGTGGTTCGCAGCTGTGTGAAAGCAGATTTCCAATTACCACGATTTACAGGAGTATCGAAGCCCAAAATGAAATGAATCCTGTGGGAGGAGTGAGGTTCTGGCCAGTTAGGCAGTCTTGGGTGACCTCTCTCTGACCTGTGCTGTCTTGTTACCCAATTGCCCGTGGGAAACCATTGCTTATATGATAGCATTTCCTTTACTTTTAACTATTTAGATGTTTCCTCTTTGGCTTGTTTTTTCGTTTTTGATTTCTATCATTTTCAATTTGAATAGTTTATTGCAAATTACATATCCATGGATCTACGCATAGGTACATATATATATCTATACATACTTATTTTTCAAGCTTCAATAATCTAATCACCTGTTGATGAATGAGTATTACTTGCAAAGTAATGTTCTGATGCTCTGCTAGTGGGAATCATGACTTTTGTTTGTCCTCTTAGCTATAGCAATATGACTTTGTTTCTTTCTCACCCCCTGAGTCTCTTACACTTCCTTTCTTGGGTTTGACCCAACTAACTTGGGTGTAGTGCTAACACCAAGTCCACCACCTCAGTATTTTTCTCCCCATTTATAACCAGACAAATAGCAACACAGGACAGAGATAGAATCAAACTCTAATATAAAGATACAGAGTCTGTGGAATTGAGTTTTCACTCAAACATTTTCTTTTCCACCTCCGACTCAATAAAAAGCCATGTGTGGTTAGTGTTTCTTAGAGGGTAGTGTGAAAAATTGCTGCTAGACTCCTTCCACCAAGCACCTTTCCGGTTCATTCATAGATTCATGTCAACAAATGATCTCTACCATAAATGTTAATGCTTTCGTTTGAAGCAGAAAAAAAGGTTAATTGGATAAGGGACATTAATAGTTGGGGGGGGGTCTCATTTTTAAAGGATTTTTCAATTTCTAATATTTTCTGCCCTTTTTGAAGCTTTTCTGTGCTATGTCTAGACATTCCTGTTAGTTTTTGTTTATTTGCTTGCTTGTTTGCTTTGCATGATTGTGTTTTGCTTCGAATGTTTTTCTGGATAAGAAATCCAGGATAGGTAGATCTTTAGAGACAGTAACTGGATAGGGGCATGACTGGAGGGTGGGGATAAATGAGGAGCTAACAGCAAGTTGGAGAAGAAAATGTTCTAAAATTGATTAGTATGATGATTGCACAATCTTCTTAATGTGATTGACAATTAAATTGCATGAAATGTGAAAAAAAAAAACTTCTGTGAGCTGTCATTTCACAACTATTAACATAAAACAGATAATAAGTGTTGACCAAAAAATTGTGGAGAAATTGGAACCATTTTCCAATGAAATGTGTACGGAAACTCAAAAACCTCAGTGCCATCAGGTCGATGATGATGCAGGGAGACCCCTAGGATTTAAGTTAATATAAAATTATTTCTTGGAAATAGTTGTCAACTCCTCGAAAATTTAGGTATATACTTTTCAACTAAGGTTTTTCTGTTTCATTTGTTATTGCTATTGCATTTTGTTGTTGTTGTTTGTCTTGCTTTTGATTGTATGTTTTTCTTTTTTTTTAAATCATTTTATTGGGGGCTTGTACAACACTTATCACACTCCATACATACATCCATTGTGTCAAGCACATTTGCACATTTGTTGCCATCATCATTCTCATTTGCTCTCCACTTAAGCCCCTGGCAGCAGCTTCTCATTTTTCCCCTCCCTCCCTGCTTCCTACTCCCTCATGAACCCTTGATAATTTACAAGTCATTATTAATTTGTCCTATCTTACACTATCCAACATCTCCCTTCACTCACTTTTCTGTTGACCAACCTCCGGAGGGGAGGTTATACGTAGGTCCTTGTAATCCGTTCCCCCTTTCTACCCTACCCTCCCTCCACCCTCCCAGCATCACCACTCTCACCACTGGACCTGAGAGGTTCTTCTGTTCTGGATTCCCTGTGTTTCCAGTTCCTATTTGTAACAGTGTACATCCTCTTGTTCAGCTGGATTTGTAAGGTAGAATTGGGATCATGATAGTGTGGGAGGAGGAAGCATTTAGGAACTAGAGGAAAGTTGTATGTTTCATCCTTGCTACATCGCACCCTGACCGGCTCGTCTCCTCCCCGAGACCCTTCTGTAAGGGGATGTCCATTTGCCCACAGATGGCCTTTGGGTCCTCACTCTGCACTCCCCCTCATTCACAACGATGTGATTTTTTTCCCTTGATGCTTGCTACCTGATCCCTTCGACACCTCGTGATCACACAGGCTCATGTGCTTCTTCCATGTGGGCTTTGATGCTTCTGAGCTAGATGGACACTTGGTTACCCTCAAGCCTTTAAGACCCCAGACGCTATACATTTTGATAGCCAGGCACCATCAGCTTTCTTCACCACACTTGCTATGCACCCATTTTTCCTCAGCAATCATATACTGGGAAGGCGAGCCCACAATGATATGATTTTTCCTTCTTTGATGCCTGAAACCTGATCCCTTGAACAACTTGTGATCATACAGGCTGGTGTGCTTCTTCTGTGTGGGTTTCTTCTCAGCTAAATGGATGTTTTACTTTATAGGAAATCCAGGATACACAAATCTATAGAGATGATAACTGGATTAATAGCTTCTTGGGCTTGGGGTGGTGGGAATGAGGCGCTAATAGCAATGGGTACGGGAAAGAAGAAAATGTTCTAAAATTGACTTTAGTGGTGATTGCACAATTCTTTTCATTATGTTTCAACTATTGCATGATGTGTGAATTATATGTCAATAAAATGGGTTAGAGAAAATCTAAGGCAGAAAATGACCTACAATAAAAAATAGTTGTGGGTGTGATGCTTGTTTTCTAGTTGCTGCTGTTGTATTATTATTGCTCTTTTCCGTTTTGAATTTCTATTTCAGAGGAAGAACTACAGTTAGTAGCGTTTGGTGTTATTAGTGGCTGCTGAACATTGTAAACTATGTAAAACAGAACAAAATGTTTCCCAACACTGTGCCCTCTTCATAATGCTTGATATGTTTGATTCCATTTCAGACATTACTGCTTCTTTTCTTAGCATTTTAAAAGATATATTGTGGCACTTACCATAATGTAAACTAATAATGCATACTATTACCTAAAAGAGAATCTGATAAGTATCTCCATTAGTGTTGGTGGTAATATCAGCAAGCTTTGGACTCCTAACCACAAGGTTGGTGATTCAAATACACAGCCAGCCTGAAGTAGAAAAAGGAAGCTATCTGTTCCTGTAAAGATTTACAGCTTCACAAATCCTATAGGGTTGTAATGAGTCAAAACAGATTCAACAGTAGTGAATTTGGGGGTTACAGTTTGCTTTAGAGTTTGTAGACCCTTTCAATAAATGAGGGTAGTATTAAACTGAGCATTATAGTTCATGGCTTTTTGTTTGTTTAATGTGTTCGTGCCTCTGAGACAAATGGTTTCTTTTTTTTTAACCATTTTATTGGGGGAATCTTACTGCTCTTATCACAATCCATACATACATCCATTGTGCCAAGCACACCATTCGTTGCCATCATCATTTTCAAAACATTTTCTTTCTACTTGAGCCCTTGGTATCAGTTCGTTTACCCCTTCCCCACCCTCCCTCATGAGCCCTTGATAATTATAAATTATTGTTTTTTTCATAACTTACAATGACTGCTGTCTTCCTCCACCTCCACAACACTTTTCTGTTGTCTGTCCCCCTGGGAGGGGGTTACATGTAATTGATTCCCCCTTTCTTCCATCACCTTACCCATACCCTCCTGGTATCACTGCTCTCATTATTGGCCCCGAGGGGTTTATCTGTTCTGGATTCCCTGTGTTTCCATCTCTTATCTGTACCAGTGCTCTTGCTCTGATCTAGCCAGATTTGTAACGTAGAATTGGGGTCTTGATAGTGGGAGTGGGGGGTAGCATTAAAGAACTAGAGAAAAGTTGTGTGTTTCATCAGCTATACTGCATACTGACTGACCCATCTCTTCCTTGTGACCCCCTCATTCACATCAATATGATTTTTTGTTCTGGGTCTTTAATGCTTCTTACCTGATCCCATCGATACCTCATGATAACACAGGCTATTGTGCTTCTTTCATGTGGGCTTTGTTGTTTCTCAGCTAGATGGCTGTGTGTTTATCTTCAAGCCTTTAAGACCTCAAATGCTGTATGTTTTGATAGCTGGGCACCATCAGTTTTCTTCACCATATTTGCTTATGCTCCTATTTTGTCTTCAGCGATCAGAGATGTGTTTCTACAAGGTCTTGTAAAGCTCTTAAGCAAGTGAACCAACAATAGCACAACTTTGAGCCAGGATCATACTAGACACACTTTGAACAAGATTCACACTTTGTTCCTTCTCTGGGTTAACCATTATAACTTTCTTACTGTACCATTGTGGTAGAGTTAAATTTCTTAATATGGCACTTCTATGCATGTTTCTGTAAGTCACATCAAATGATTAGATGGGACTATGCAAACAGAGTGTGTGTAGAATGAATTGATCAGTATTAGCTGCCACTCCCTTGGCTAGAAGCATGCATCACCTACGAAGGAAAAGAGAAATCCCAGGACAGTTTGAAAAAGAGCCACCAGTGCAGCCTTCTCAATATTTCTGTCTGAAGTGGTGGAGGCCATGATCAGAGGCACCCAAGACCAGGGCAAGGAGACCATGAGATAGAACAGAAGGGCAGCACCAAGACTATGAGACTGTGAGGTAGAGCAGCAGGTTTGCTTCCTGGCCCACAGAGCCCGAAGCCAAGGGAACACGTGGCTGAGAGGCTGAGGATTGGAAAGAGACTTGGCTACTGCGTTAGAAGAGTTATTGCTGTGGGACTCATGAATGTATACTTACTGTTTACTAATCTTGACTTGTGTTTGACTACCCTTGACCTGTTAGATCCCCTAAAAAAAACAAACCCTAATTGTGAATATTGTATGTGAGTTTGGTGTGGCCATTGCAACGAATTTATCAAAGCCAGCTTAGAAGTAGAACGCCATGGAAGAAATGGTTGTTGTCAGAATATGCAAAGAGTAGAATGGAGATAGGTCTGACCTCTGCCTGTGGCAATAGGAAGGCCAGCGGAGGTCCGATATGCCCTGTGCCATTTTTCAAAACCAGTAATTTTCAAAATATGAGGACAGGACCTGCAAGACAAAGCACACACAGTTCAAAATAAATTCTCCCTTCCATTTTTTTTCTCAGCAGGCACTCCAGGGTCATCACTGTGAATATCAGTTCTCTCTACATTCTAAATGTGTGGAAGTGCAGTTAAGAGAGTCATGGTTGACATCGAGCCATGTACACCAGGTTTCACTATAAAATGTAACTTCAAAGGGTCACTGTGCATAATCAGTCATATATTCATCCATGCCCCCCCCCCGTTTTAGCAATTGTCAAGCATTTATTACTCATTTCCCATCTGAATTATATATTGATAGCAGGTCACATATGCTAAATGGGTGAATCATACGATTCAGATAGGAATCATTTTAAGCTCGAGCGTATATTTTAAGGATAGTACAAATGCCAAGGTTTTTCCTTACCACATATGCTTATTTTCATTGGCATCTCTCATGTAGACACAAAATACTACAACTTCTACATGTTTGAACTCGAAATGGGATGAAGTTCTCGACTTCCCTGCCATGAATACAAACTGTAGACGGATGTTGGAAAGGGATTCCCAAGCCAAATGGTCAGCCCATGCCAATACCATTCAAAGAGCCGATCCTTAGAAGAAGACTGAGAAATAATTTGGCTTGATTGTTTTTCTTATACCTTTTTTCATCCCTATGCCAATACTTCATATCATTTTTCTAGATTGGAATGCTTATAATTACAGTCTTAATTAGAGTTCTGGCAGGAGCACTGGTGGTGCTTTGCTTTTAAGGCTTGGCTGCTAACTGAAAGATCAGCAGTTTAAATGCCTCAAACAATCTGAGGGAGAAAGATTCATCAGTGTGCATATGGAAAGATCGACATCCATAGTAACCCTGATGGGGAAATTCTACTCGGTCCTACAGGGTCACAATATGTCAAAGGTGACAGATTGTTTGATTGGTTGCTTGTTCGGTTTCAAAATTCTGGAAAACTGGAAAGAATGAATCTGTAAATGTTTATTCATCATATCAATAAATTCACTTTCCCCCCCTACACTTATTACTCTAAATTTCTTTTTCAAAGAAATAGGATCCAAAATAGGCAAAAAAAAATTTTTTTAACCACCTTGTGTTCAAACATGTGTTGTTGATTGAACTATTGAATTGAATGATCTGTGACATATATGCTGATAAAACTTTGAAAACCTGTGTTATTGCCTTCTATTGACATTTTGCATTTGTTCTTGATCAATAAATAGACACAGGAATCTTAGATGGTTTGCTTTCTCACCTATTTCTACTCTCATGTTAAACTGGACTCTCAATCCTTTGCAAATATATTGTACAACTGATTTCTAGTTAATTTCCCTAAACGCACATAATGCTCTCAACTGGATGTTTCAAAATCATTATTTGTACCTTAATACATCTCTATTTAAGGTCTCTCTTTCAGGAAAAATCAACTCCCTGCCTCTTGTTGGCCTCTCCATAAAATGGACCCATTTATAGGGATAGCCCACATTGTGAGACTTTCAGGCCTCAATGCCCCATAAATTTCTTCCCCTGATCTTTTACACTGCATGTACCATCCAGCTCTCAACTCTCTTCTTCCTCCTCCTTGCAGACCAAATCACATTCTCATTTTGTGAGAGCCTCATTTTGACTCTCTTTTTTCCCAGTAGATAATATGTTTATTATTATGACTATCTGATATAATTTGAAATTTTTTTCAAAACCATTTTATTGGGACCTAATACAGATTATCATATCATACAATAGTTCAATCACATCAAGCAGTATTGTACAACTGCTACCACAATCCATTTCAAAGCATTCTTTTGCTTCCTGAAATCCTTGTCATAGCTCCCTTTGACCCCACCTCCACCATTACTGCACCCTCCAGAAACTCTTATTCTGCTTGCTGCCCTGATACGTTCATCAATCCTGGGTTTTACATACTGAAAAAACAGAAAAAGAATAACACAAATTCAAGAGAGTGCCCCCAGTGACATAACACATCAGAAAATAACCCCAATATGAACAAACAAAATACAGAAAATGTTCAAAACCAGATCAGGCCTAACGTGCATCAGAGTGGGGATCAGCTGACAAGGTTTTCACCAGTAAAGTCAGGATAATCATTTTGATCTTCTACAGTCACCCCTCCAATGCACACTATTTAGTAACCACTTTCCTTCCATCCCTCTATTACGGGTAGAGGGAAATCATCGGATGCTTATTTCCTATGCAAATCCCAAAGATGTATCTTGGGCTCCCACTGTTCATTTGAGACTTTTAGTTCACTCTCTGCCTTTTGATCCTAACCTGTGGCCCAGATGATCAAAGAACTATACCAAGGGGACTCCAAATAGGAAACTGGGCGGGGTTAGGAGAGTGAAGGATCTTTATTCCTTCAATCACTTTCCACAAAATAATCTGAACGAGCTACATTCCTCAACTAGATGCAGTTCTCTCCCTAGATGATCTCGTTATGTTTCAGCAATTATTCAATAACTTAACCACTGTAGATAGTAATGACCTAGTTATTACTAACCACGTGATAATATGCACATAGCTTCTGCACATCATCATGCACGTCTTGGAAAAGGTCACTTTATCTTTTTTTCTTAATCCACTGAGTCAATTCCAACCTATAATGACCCTACAGGAGCCCTATAAAACACAATAGAATCATCCCATCGTTTCCAAGGCTGTACTCTTTATAACAGCAGACGATCACAGCTTTTCCCAGAGTGATTGTTGTGTTACAACCACAGATCTGCCAGTTAGTGGCCAAGTGAGCGGCCTATGCCAATGACATCATTTCCTTCTATCACACTCTTCTAAATAATCGTTTCCAAAACAGGACCCTCATAGTTAAATATATCTTCGAAGAAACTAGCTTCTCGTTCATGTGCTGGAGTATCTGCCTGTTATACTGCAGTGGTTCTCAAATTGTCTGTACAGTCTTTGATCTTTTTCTCTTCAACGTGTGACGCGTAGTTCCCTCTCTGACTTTCCTGTGCCCGTCTTCTTCTCTTCCTTCTCCTACTTGCACTATCACAATCCTTAAGACTTAAAGCACTGGGGTTTGATTTGTCATTTCAACTGTGCTGCAAAGGGAAGAACCTGAATCTTACTCATCTATAGTCTGTTCCTGCAAATTCTGTCAAATTCCTAATAGAAAGGATCTACAGATCGGGATACCTCCTGCCATTTACATTTAACACATGCTCATGTTCTTGTTTCTGTTTTCTCTCTGTTGCCATCATCACCTCACTAGCCCCCAGATCCATTTATCCCTTGGAAGTTAGGTGGATTATATCTCTCCTGCTCCTGTTTGCTACTCTTTCCTATAAATTATCATATATTCTGGTTAGATGTTAATCCATTGTTGTTTTCTGGAGAAAAATATGCTGTTTCTCTTTTTTTATTTATAGCACATTTATGATCAATTGCATCACCTTCATCCATAAACTGAAAATAAATTATAAAGAAAACACTGTTCTTGTTGGCTAGATTCAACTTGGACATACAGCAAGATGACACTATCTTGGTGTTGCTGGGTTGACTCTTAGATAAATAGAAACATAAGGGTGATGTCCAAACTGAATGAATGGCTTACTCTCATAGATAACTTGCTTTGACAACAAGAAAGCCATTTTACTGGCTCGTTTTCTTCTTGTCCAATAAAAATAAGCCTTTGAGACAGTTTTTTTCCCATTGACACTCCACTAACTGCCAATACTGCAGAAGCTGCATAGCTATAAATATGTAAAGTGCAATAGTATAGACCTATTTTATATTGAGTGCTTCTTTCACCAGCTGCTAGCTATTTTTGTTCAAATTAAAGATGTTTTGATGTGCTTATATTGTTGTTGTTCTTATTTGAATTCTGTAATACTGAAAGATTAAAAACAGTTTTAAAAAATCATCATATAGTCAAATGTTGCTGAAATACATCCAAAATCTGAACTTCTGTGTTTGGATATAAATATAAACGTTAATATGGCAGTAATACAGAAATGTATGATTTATGAAATACTTTATATAGAGCACTTAAATTACATCATCTATATATGCATATGCACTCCGGAAGGTTAGAATATATATAAAACTGAGTTATATAGAGCCAGAATGCGGTGGATGTTATTTTTAGACATATTTTGATTCAATCTTTTCATTTGTTAGGACCTTGAACCCAAGGTTTGTTATTATACTTGCTTAGGGTCACACAGTCAATTTACCTCAGATAAAACAGAAACTAAATTACTACTAAAATAATGTTCAGTGTTGTTTAATAAAATCAGAAGAGACACTAGTCTTCTCATCCAGGCAAAGATAGGCTGAACCTCAATCTGTTACAGCAGTACATCTTCAGAGAGCTTCCAGAATTCAGGCTAAATTCAGAAAAGGACATGGAATGCTGGATGCCATTGCTGACATCAAATGCTTCTTTGATAAAATGCACCAGAAAGATGTTTACTTGTGTTTTGTTGACTATGTAAAAGGAATTTTTCTGTGTGGATCACAAAACATGGGTTTTATTTCAAAGAAGTGAGATATTACCACACTTCGTTTTGCCTATATGGAACCTTCACATAGACCAATAGGCAATTTATTCAAAAGAACAAGGGATACCACATGGTTTAAAATCAGGAAATGGATCCATCAGGCTGTATCCTTTCACCATATTTATTCAATCTCTATGCTGAGCAAATAGTCTGAGGGGCTGCATTATATGAAGAAAATCTCAGCAGAATATGAGGAAGGCTCATTAACAACATGGCGTATGCAGATGACACTGCCTTATTTGATTTTCGTGAAGAGGACTTGAAGCACTTGATGACGAAGATCGAGGACTTCAAACTTCATTATGCAGTGCATCTTTTTAAAAACGATGAATCATTTTATTGGGGGCTCTTACAACTCTTGTTACAATACATACATCAATGATAGAAAACATATGAGGACATATATTCCCATAGTTCTTTTCTAGACATTTACTTTCTATCGAGCTCTTGTTTATCAGCTCCTCTTTTTTTCCCCTCCCACTCTTTCCCCCGCCCTTTGGAGATCCTTAATAGATTATAGATTATTATTTTCATATCTCACACCGACTGCTGCGTCCCTTCCCCTCTTGTTTCTGTTGTTCTTCCCCTGGAGGGGTGTGTCGTTATGTGCCATTCATTGCGATCAGTGTGCCTTTCTTCCCCACCACTCCCCGTCCCCTTCCCCCTACCCTTTTGGTATTGCTATTCCCATTCCTGTTCCTGGGTTCCGTGTGTCCTGAGCCTATACCTTGCCTATACCTATGGACATGCCTGGAATCTTAAAGGCTTTAAGTTAAACAAATGACCATCCAACAGTGAAGCAACCAGCCATGGAAGAAGAACACCAGCCATGAGATCATGAAGTGTCATCGGGACCGAGTAATAGGCATCAGAAGATTCATAACAAACAACAAACAAAGAAATATGCATTGGTGAGCACGAGGGGCGGGGGGTGGGGTGGGGGTGGAGACCCAAAGCCCATCTGTGGACAATGGAACATCCCCCCACAGAGGGGTCACTGGGAAGAGATAGTCAATCAGGGTGCAGTAGAGCAACGATGCATCATGTATACTTCTGGTTCCTTGAGGCTTCCTCACCCCCCCCCCCACTAGCATGATTCCAATGCTGCTTCCCGCTCTGGACTGGACCAGAGTATGTACATAGGTATAATCCATACATCAGTTGTATCAAGCACATCTGGACATATGTTGCCATCATCATTTTCAAAACATTTCTTCCTACTTGAGTCCTTGGTATCAGCTCTTAATGTAAAGGCAACCAACTTTCCCTGTAGATTACGGAGATCAGATTTGGTTGCCAAAGATTTTGTCTTGCTTAGGTTACAATCAACACTCTTGGAAGCAGCAGTCAAAATAAATAAATTATTTTATTTTTTAAATCATTTTATTGGGGGCTCATACAACTCTTATCACAATCCATACATACATCAATTGTATGAAGCACATTTGTACATTCGTTACCATCATCATTCTCAAAACATTTGCTCTCCACTTAAGCCCCTGGCATCAGCTCCTCATTTTTCCGCCTCCCTCTCAGTTCCCCCTCCCTCATGAACCCTTGATAATTTATAAATTATTATTTTGCTGTGGGTGAAGGGAGACGTTGGCCTGTATAAGTATAAATAAATTATTTATTTATTGCATTATGCTAGTCTGATGCACAAGATTTCTTTAATGTGTTAAAGAGCAAAGATGTACTTATCTGAGGTGCACCTGGTCCAACTGGGACTATTGTCAATTTCCTCACATTCATATGTCAATTGGGCATTGAACAGAAAAGACGTGAGAAGAATGTATGCACTTGCCTTCTGGTGCTGGCAAAGAGCATTGAGTGTGCTGGGGATTTCCAGCAGAACAAACAAAGTCATCTTGGAATAAGTACACCCAGAATGCTCCTTAAGAGAGAAGCTAGTGAGACATCATCTCATATACTTTGAAGGTGCCGTCAGGAGGTAGCCGTCCCTGGAAAAGGACACAATTTCTTGGTAAAGTAGAAACTCAGTGAGAAATGGAAAGACCACTGTACGGATTGACACAGTGACAACAACAGTGGGCTCTCACGTCAAAACAATTGTGAGTATGTTGAAGGGTCATTTGTTCTGTTGGGTACTTAGGACCACCATAAGTTGGAACCGGCTTGATGGCACCTGAGGTCATTAGTTTATTGTGCCAACCTGGCCAATAAACACATGTGGAATTAATTGAAGGGCGGAGAGATAAATGGCTCAGGGAGCCTCGCCTCTCTTGTCTCTTGCTCTTTGATCATCGGACCAGTGTGCGGCTGCCTTGCTTGTTCTGTGCCTCCATTTGTAAGCTACACTACCTGTGGGACACCTAACCCGTGGACTGTGTCGCTGTAATTTGAGGTTCCTTCAAGACCTGCTTCGCCACACCATTGGAATGCACATCTCTTGAGCCGGGGACTGTCGGACCCTGTCATCTGGCTGACTGTTGGTGACCTGCCTTGCTGTTTGCTGCCTGTGCCCAGATAGCCTGAATTGCTCTACAGAGAACTATCCAGCAGCCCTCAAGACTTGAAGGACTGCCAGTGTCTCACAATTGTCTCATGGGAGTGAGTTGCACTGAGTCATTTGTACTGCTTTATAATTTAATTAACTGTTTATTTCTTATGTTATACATCTATCTGTATGAATATATGTAAATTTATTAGCGTTCTGGGTTTGTTTCTCTAGAGAACCCTAACACAGCACCTAAGAATAACTGCTACTCCTTTCTTTCTTTTAAAATCATGTTATTGGAGCTCTTACAGCTCTTATAACAATCCATACATCCATTGTATCAAGCACATTTGTTGCCCTCATCCTTTTCAAAACATTTTCTTTCTTCTTGAGCCCTTGGGATCAACTCCCTATGTTTTTATAGTCCAACGATTTTCATAATTTTGTATATGCTTGTGAAGCATATGTCCCAATTTCTAGTGTTGAAAGAATATGCATCATGATTTAAAGAAAACATATTTCTCAGCTACTACTGACCTTCCATTTCCATAACTTTAAATATCGGCTGCAGTGTTCTACAGCAGGAAATACCTCTTGCTCCTCTTGTGTTTCTTGCACCAGAAAACAGCTGATTTTTCTTAACACTTTAGCTCAACTTTGCATGGCAAAACAAATTCTGAAATCGCAAACAAGTATGTTTTTGGTAAAAAAAATATCACGAAGAACCTTAGTACATTGATTCTGGATCATGCCCTCGCTGAAATCAGCAAGGCTTTCCAAGGTTCTCTGTCATTTTCATTGGCTCTGATAACTAGTTTGGGTCACTAAACATCATTTTCAGAAAGCCCATATTTCAGCAGATAACATTGTCATTTTAGTATAATAAGCTGGTCTACCCAATAAGCCATGGGAGATTTGTTACCTTTCACTTTCTTTACTCAAAATAATTGGAAAGATCTAAAACTTGTAATGTGTGTAATAACACAGCTATGTTATGTCCCATGATCCTGGGAAATGACTGGGATCAACTGAATGGTTCTTTTATTCCACTGGATATCAGCTGGGTCTGCACACATTTATGGACCAAGCTGCACTAAACCATTCAACGCAGTTCCCTTATACGGTGACACAGAGAGTTTAGCTAGGCTGCAGAATCTCTGAGCTTACGCTGATCATAAAATAGTGACTGGGCTTTGATAATAAGTGCCACAAAAAGTAGTAACCCAAGAGAAAGGAGATGGAAAGTAGTAGACCCTGGGTAATGTTGGGTTAAGCACTTGCCTTCTCAGTGAAAAGTAGGTGGGGGTCCCAACCCACTAGAGGTGCCTCACCAGACACTCCCCAGGGAGCTGTTTTCTAAAACTCACCCCTTTGGGAACTCGATGGAACAGTTCTCTTCTGAAACATGGAGTGCAATGGAAACTGAGTAAACTTGATGACAAATAACCACAACAGTTCTTGGAAGGTCTGGACTCAAGCATTCTCATTCTTTTGGCCAAATTGATAACACGTAATTGTCATATTAGTCAAAGAAGTCACTGGAGAAGCTGTATGCAAAAGGAGGAGATATAAGTTCTATGCCTTCCTGTGCCGAGTGACATGAAAGATGGGCAAATGGGGGGAAAATTGAAGGGACCACTTTGAAAATGAGTTGCCACAGTAACCAAGCTCTCTCACAGATGTTTTCTGTTTGACTAAAATGGAATAAGAAGGTAGTTCAAAAATAAAACAAAACAAAAATTCTTACTGTCTTTAAATTTTATGGAAACCATATAAAGAAACAGGGTCTTAGAATTATAGTTTGTGTTTCTAATTAAAGAACTACAATTGACAAGCTAATGCCACCTTCAACGCTTCACCCAAACTCAATTCCATGGTATATTCTCTGAAAGAGAATAGATGACTCAGTCTGAGAAAGTACAAGAACTGACTGTGAACATGCCACTTCCCCAAAGGAAACCAACCACCCAACTTTAGACGTCCAACTCCATCTCTCAATGTAACTGAACGACACTGTGAGGATCCTCTGAAAGCTGATATAACCACAAACATAAAAGCCACGTGAATCCACTGTTATAGATGGAGGACTAGGCAAAAAATGCTACCAAGACCTTATACAACAAGGACAACAGAGACCAAACAGATATGGATGATAAGCTTGGACCTCGAAGCTTCAGAGGACAGGATGGAGAGTGATTGAATGCCAACGAGGCAAAGAAGCTGACAAACGCAGTGGGAAAGGAGAGAGAAGAAATAACTTTCGCACGGCCTGAAGAGAGCCCAGCCATGATGAGCAAGGAGCGTTTGATGAAGTCAGCAGCTGGGAGCATAAGCACCCACAATGGTGACCGGTCACCAGAAAGGTGCGAACCTCCTGCTACTCCCCACGCTTTTCTAGTGGACAAAATAACGGACAGCCCGCTCCCAGTGGTCAGTGACTTCACCCTACCACACTGCACACAGTCCCTGCTCTGCCCGAGTCTGGACCAGTCACTGGGTGCACCAGTCCTGAGTCTGGAGGGTCACAAAAGCAGCAGAACCCAGTGCTGGAGGGCAGCCGACCTTCAGCCGTCCCTATCAGGGAAGAAACATTTCCAGGGACAGCCTCCCGACCCCCAACGGAAAAAGTTCCTACTTCAACCACTCTCTGAAGTGACACAAACTTTTCTGGATCAGCTGCCCTGAACCTTTAACCTGAATATGATCTAGGTCAGCTAGAATTCTATCTAGGAGCACGTGACATCCCATTCTCTGCTTATTCACCCATTTGCCTGATGATAAAGATAGATAGATAGATAGATAGATAGATAGATAGATAGATAGATAGATAGATAGATAGATAGATAGATAGATGATAGATAGATAGATGACAGACATAAAGATATAGAGATATTTCCCTCAGTTACATATGCTTATATATGGAGATATACAGATAGATATCTATAAACAGATCTATATAGGTATTTATATCTCTCTATAGATTTATATATCAATATCTATATACACATGTATATCTGAAGGAACTTCAAAGAGTTCCTGGAAAATGGAATTACAAAATAAAAAATATATAATTTATTTTTTAACATGTGTTCCATCAAAGTCAAAACACTTCTGTACATGATCCCAGCCGTCTTGGAAGAAGTACAGCTAGAAAGCTCCTTAAAGATAAGGATGGTGAGACTTCATCTTACATGCTTCGGACATGTTGTCAGGAGAGACCACTCTCTCCAGAAGAGCATCATGCTTGGTAAGATAGCAGGGCAGTAAAAAAGAGGATGACTTCTGACAAAATCTATTGGTTCCATGGCTGTATTAATGGCCTCAAACATAAGAACAACTTTGAGGATGGCACAGGACAAGCAGTGTTTCCTTCTGATGTACATATGGTCACTGTGAGTCAGAACTGACTCAACAACACGTTGCTAGCCCCTAATAAAATGATTTTTTTTTTAATTCTTGCAAGGCTAAAAAAAAAAAAAAGTTATTAAATGTGGTTCCTGGAAATTTAACCATGTCAATGTTGTTTTTTTAGAAAAGTAAGTGACCTTTATACATTTTTAAGATTAAGGAGTGAAGTGTCAGAAGGAACCAAATCAGGACTGTAAGGAGGATAGCTAACGATTCCCCTTTAATACTCTGGCAAAACTGTCCTTGTCTGATGAGAGGAATGAAGGGCAGCATTGTGGTGTGGAGAAGGAATACTGGTTCTCAGTATTCCTGGGCAATTTTCTACTAAACCTTTAGTTAACTTTCTTAAAACACTCCCATATTGTTATTAGTCTTTGTCCCTCCAGAAAACAAGAGAACAACACCTGGAGCACCTCCCAAAACTGTTACCATGAACTTTGCTCTTGACGAGTCCGCTTTGTTTTGACTGGAGCACTTTGACCTTTCACTGTGCTTTGACTTTAAGAACGGAACATACTGGTAAAGTCATGATTCCTCTACTATTACAATTCAAAAATACTTTAAGATCATGATTAAAAGATCCATTGAAAACTCAGCTCTTGACGAGCCAGTCAGAGTGCAGTGTAACAACCATAAAACATACAGCGTTCCTCTAGTTCTTTAAAGCTTCCCCCCCCCTATTATCATGACCCCAATTCTACCTTACAAATCCAGCTAGACAAGAGGATGTACACTGGTACAGATAAGAGCTGGAAACACAGGGAATCCAAGACAGATAAACCCCTCAGGACCAATAACGAGAGTAGCGACACCAGAAGGATAGGGGGAAGGTGTGGGGAGAAAAGGGGAACCAATCAAAATGATCTACATATTACCCCCTCCCAGAGGGATGGACAACAGAAAAGGGTGAAGGGTGACATCGGCCAGGATAAGACATGGAAAAAAGTATACATTATCAAGGGTTCATGAGGGAGGGAAGGCTGGGTAGGGGGAAAATGACCTGATACCAAGGGCTCAAGTAGAAAAAAAATGTTTTGAAAATGATGATGATGGCAACATATGTACAAAAGTGCTTGATACAATAGATGTATGTATGGGTTGTGATAAGAGCTGTATGAGCCCCCAGTGATTTTTTTGAATGATTTTTAAAAAGAAGGAAATAAAATTTATCTATTGTCTGCAGTAGACCAGGAACAAGAGTTTTGGCACGCATTAAGAAGAAAGATTACTAAACTTTTTCAGTGAGAGTTCGGTATGTTCAACCAATTGAGCTATCCATGGTATGGGCATTGTTTCTGCTGCTATGAATCAGTCCTTTTCAATTAGGGTATGAACAAGATGTTTTCCTCACGAATGGATCTGGACGGTCTTCCAGGAGGCTTCATCTTTAACATCTCTTCCTTTAAATAATGTATCCATGTGTAAATGGCTGATTTCTTTGGGATTTTATAGCATAAACATTTTGTAAAACATCAGTGACTTCACTATTCTTCCTCTTAAGCTTTCCCATGGATTTGATGTTCATCTTTTTAAAATTATTTTATTGGGGGCTCGTACAACTCTTATCACAATCCATATTGATGCTCATTCTTGTTTCAGTTTTAGCACAATTTATGTTGCTATGATAGAAGCTTTTTTCAAACTGATGTCCTTATTAATGCCTCAAATTAAATATTATAGCACATTTTAAAAAACTGTCAATGAGTCAATTTGGACTAAGAGTGACCCTATATAGAATTTCTGAGACTGTAAATCTTAATATAAGCATATAGCCTCATTTTTCTCCTTAGGAGCAGCTGTTAGATTTAAACTGCAAACCTTGTGGTTAGCAGACCAATGCTTACCTCGGAGTGCCACCGAGGCTCAGAGATAACATGTGGCATATAAGAAAAATCTAAGTATCTTGCATCTACTAAAAGTTTTATCACCCAGTTAATCTCATTTCACTAAAATGACAAACACCCCATTTGTGTTCGATTACTAATAATAGTCATATTTTTTTTAAAGTTACAGAATGTCTTGTGTCTGCACATTTTAATCCTCAAAGTAACATCTTTGCTTTCCAACACTTTTAAAGAAGTATTATACAACAGACTTATCCGATGCAAGCTGTCCTTGATCTCTTGCTTGCTGCTTCCATAAGCATTTATTGTGGATCCCAGCAAGTTGAACTCCTTGACAACTTCAATCTTTTCACCATTTACCATGATGTTACCTACTAGCCCAGTTGTAAGAATCTTGGTTTTCTTCATATTGAGTTGTAATCCATGCTGAAGACTGCAACCCTTGGTATTCATCAGCAAGTGCTTCAAATTCTTCACACTTTCAACAAAAAAGTGCTGTCATCTACTTACAGAAGGATGGTAAGCCTTTCTCCAATCCTGATGCCACATTCTTCTTCATATAATCCAGTTTCTCTGATTACTGCTCAGTGTCCAGATTAATGAAACCCTAATGCACACCTTTCCTGATTTCAAACCATGCACAGATTAAATCACGTATGTCCTTGTTGTGTTTGTACAACTGCCTCTTGATCTATATACAGGTTCCACGAGAGCACTATGTGGTGTTGTGGAATTCTCATGCTTCTCAAAGCTATCCATAATTTGTTATGGTCTGCAGAGTTGAATGCCTTAGCATAGTCAATACAACACAAGTAAACATCTGTCTGAAAATCTCTGTTTTCTGATAAGTTCCATCTGACATCAGCAATGATATCCCTTGTTCCGTGGCCTCTTCTGAATCTTTTCTGAATGTCTGGCGGCCTCCTGTCAATGTACTGATGCAATAGGATTTGGATAATCTTCAACAGAGTTTCAGTTGCATGTGATATCAATTATATTTTACTATAATTTATGCATTATATTGTGTCACTTTTCTTTGGAATGGATACAAATATGGATATCTTCCAGTTCTTTATAAAAGTAGCTATCTTCCAAATTTCCTAACATAGAAGAGGAAGTGCTTTCAGTGATTCATCAGCTTGTTGAAACATTCAATGGATACTTCACCAATTCTTGGAGTCTTGTTTTTGGCTAATGCTTACAATGCAACTTGAACTTCTTCCATAAATATTATTGAATTCAGCTGACATAAATACTTACTCTTGTATTTACATTTAGATGAGGAAGTTTTTAGCTTTTCTTTTGCTATCTCTTTTTCTGTCTGGTCTTCAACAATATTTTCTAGAGCATCTAAAATCTAAATGTATGATTTCGGGGTTGCCCTCTTAGCTATACAGCATGCTCTTCCCAACCTGTATTAGAAAGATATTTCAATGCTCAAAGGTTGCCTAAATATAATCTAAGAACTTCCTGTTGGTGAGTAAAAGCAACAATAAAAATATGTAGAGCAACTGAACAGTAGAAAAAAATCATGGTTTTGGACAATAATCTACTATGCTATGTCCTCCAGGAGTAAATGAAAGTAGATTTATAAAACTGAACTTTGCAAACTTCACATACATGCTGGAGTCCCTTACTTGTAATCTCTTTAGTTGTCTGACTTTTAAGCTGCTACATGTAATAATTCACTTGACAAGTTGCTCACCTACTGGAAATATGTGCCTTAAGAACCCTGCAAGGCAAAAAGTAGCCGTTGAATCTACATAAAAACTGAAATATTGATCTATATTGATTTCACTGACAATATTTGATCAAGTGCATCACTTAGTATGTTCAGTAATTCTCTATTTATTGTTTTAGACACATGCAAAAGAAAATTTTTCCTGTGCTATCGTAGATTGAGATATGACATGCTAAATATAGATTTATTGACCAACAAGTTCAACAAAACCCCCAAATTTTCCATTTTATGAGTACCCAAATATTTCATTTCTTTCTCATAAATCAAATCCACATTCAGAAATTTTTATAATGACATAAATGACATATTTCCAGATGTCTTTCTAGTACTCATATTCCTCATTATTTTGTATTTTCCATTCATAAATTAAGCCAAAATCATGATACCATTATTATGAGGGAAGAAAGAATAATAAAAATGGTTTTCATACCAAAACAGAAGACTTTAAAGACAGGAACAAACCCAGAGAAATAGGGGAGGAGGAGAGAGAAGAGACAAAGGGTTAAGAAGCAATGCAGGTGGGGCAAAAGAGCAAAAGGACCACACATACAGGCGGTGGGGAGGGGGAGGATGGCATACGGATGTCACTCTTTTGATGAGCTGAGCTGTACAAATTCATATAGTATGTTTTTCCTTGTTTGTGTCCTATTCCACATAAAAGTAGGAAAACAATAAAATTAATTTTTGTTAATAATAGTTTTACTTAACTATTTAATAATACTTTTATTCATATCACACACTTCATTAGTTAGGTCCTATTATAATGAGTTGCACAATCATCTAGACAGTTCCAGAATATTCTCTTCCTTCCTGTACCCACTGCTAAAAGCTTCTCTCATTTCCCTCCAACATTTCCCCAAGCCTCCAATAATCCATTAATCTAGTTAGCACTTTTATAGATCCACCCATCCTGGATTTGATATACTGGAAAACATACCAAAGAGAGAGAGAGAGAACCAACAACAATAACAAAATTAACTAGTAAAAAATATCAATTAAAAAGAAAGCATTAGCCAAAAGCAAGGTTCCAGGAATTGATGAAATACCAATTGAAATGTTTCAACAAGTTTATGAAGTGCTGGGAGCACTCATCTCTGCCAAGAAATTTGGAAGACAGCTACTTGGCCAACTGACTGGAAGAGATCCATATCTGTGGCCATTCCAAAGCAAGGAGACCAAACACAGTGCTCAAACTATAAAAAATATCATTAATATTGCACACAAGTAAAATTGTGCTGAAGATCATCCAATAAAAAATGCATCAGTACATTGACAGTATACTGCTAGAAGTATAGACTGGATTCAGAAGATGTGGGACAAGGGATATTATTGCTAATGTCAGATGGATCTTTGCTCAAAGCAGAGAATACCAGAAAGATGTTCACTTGTGTTTTATTGACTATGCAAAGGCATTCGACTGTGTGGACATGATGAACTATGGGTAACCTTGAGAAGAAAGGGAATTCCAGAATGCTTCATTGTGCTCCTGAAGAACTTGTACATGACTTGAGAGACAGTTGTGTTAACAGAACAAGGGAATACTGTGTGGTTTAAAACCAAGAAAGGTGGATGTCATGGCAGTATCCTTTCACCATGCTTGTTCAATGTGGATGCTAAGACAATCATCAGAGAAGTCAGATTATATGAAGAAGAGTATGGCATCAGGATTGGAAGAAAGTTTATAAACAACCTGTGATATGCAGATGACACAACCTTGCTTGCTGAGAGTGAGGAGAACTGGAAGCACTTGCTGATGATGATCAAGGATTACGGCCTCCGTATGGATTAAAATTCAATGTAAATAAGGCAACTGTCCTCCAACTAGATTGATTGATAACATCATGATAAATGGGGGAAAGCTCCAAGTTGTCAAGGATTTTGTCTTGCTTGGATCCACAGTCATTGTTCATGGAGAGAGCAGTCAAGAGATCAAAAGAAATGTTGCATTAAGTAAATCTGCTACACAAAATTTTTTGAAGTCTTGATAAGCAATGGTGTGGCTTTGAGGACTGAGGTGTGGCAGACCCAAGCCATAGCATGTTCAATGGCATCAAAGCACGTGCAAGTGGGACATTGAATAGGAAGGTCAAAGAAGAATTGATGCATTTAAATTAATGTGCTAGGGAAAAATATTGAAAGTCCTATGGACTGCTAAAAGGACAATCAATCTTTCTTGGAAGCAGTAAGGCCAGAGTGCTCCTTAAAGGCAAGAATGGTAAGACTTCATCTTATAGACTTTGGACATATTTTTAAGAGACAAACCCCTAAAGAAGGACACCATGGGGTTGCTATGGGTTGTAACCAACTCCATGGCACCTAACAGCAACATAGGGGTTGAGGGGTGACATATGGTTCATGGGTTGACTCTAAACTCCTTTGTTTGGGACAATTGATTAGAAGTTTATGTGACCTGAGAGCAGACACCTGCTTTCTTCTTGGCATTGATACTTATAATAGTGGATTCATATGATATTGATACTTTTGTGATTGACTAACTTCACGCAACATAGTGATTTCCAGGTTAATTCATACCGTGAGGTGTTTCATGTTTTCAGCACTTTGGTGGGGGGCAAGATGTATATTATTTCATGGTATGCATGAACAATAATTTCTTTATTCTACAGATAGACATTTGAGCAGTTTCCAGTTTCTCGTTATTGTGAATTGTGTTGCAATTAACATGAGAGAGAGTATATCTGTTTGTGTTCTCTCTCTTACTTCTTTGAGGTATATACTCAATAGTGGATTCACTTGATCATATGGGATTTCCATCCCCAGCTGTTTTAGGTAGCACCATATCGCTTTCCATAATGGTTGTACATATTTACAAGTCCCCAACAGTGTCTAAATCTCAAAGTGGACTTCTTTCTCTGAACTACTCTAACAGCGTTATTATTTGACTCTACAGCATTATTATTTTATTCTACAGGTGATTCTGGTGTTGGAATATAATTTCTATGGGCTTGCACTAAGGCTTCTCATCAGTTCCAAGGACATTCTTGGTGTTCCTCTTAACTTTGATGTCTGTGTTAGAGTGTTCTGAATCTCCAGGTGGGCGTCTTCTTCGCTTATTGACTCCCCCTGATATTGTCAGTGTCCACATATGGTCTTTCATTTCAGACAGGTCTTCTACAACATTTAGGCTTGCACCAACACCCCCAGGAGTCTCTGGGACACCCTTGGTGTTTCTTCTGAGTCTGATGTGTGTTTGGGAACCTGTATATGGACATCTTCTGGTGTCATTTGATATTTCATGCTGGCCAGGTCTTCCACAACCTTAGGCCTTGTACTAGAGCAGTGGTTCTCAACCTTCCAAATGCCACAACCCTTTAATACAGTTCCTCGTGATGTGGTGACCCCCAACCATAATACTGTTTTCTGCATGTGGGCAGACCCACCCGGAGACAGACAGAGGAGCAGTGTCTCAGTCACTAAGACCATAGGAAATATGTGTTTTCTGATGGACTTAGGTGACCCCTGTGAAAGGGTTGTTAAACCCCCAAAGGGGTCACGACCCACAGGTTGAGAACTGCTGTACTAGCATCTCTCCATAGTCTTGGTGGAGTCCTAGGAATGTCTCCTAACTTCAATGTACAGTTTCTAAAGTTCTGAATCAGGGTGGACATTCATCTTTCTTACTGCCCAGGTCTTCCCTGCGCTCTGGGCTTACAGCAGGGGCTGTCAGAGTTGCTTCTGTTTCAGGATTGTGCTCTGAAGGGTTTTTTGGGTTTTTTTAAATCATTTTATTAGGGCTCATACAGCTCTTATCACAATATATGCATACATCCATTGTGTCAAGCACATTTGTACATTTGTTGCCATCATCATTTTCAAAACATTTTCTTTCTACTTGAGCCCTTGGTATCAGCTTCTCATTTCTTTCCCTTCTCTCCCCCACCATCCCTCCCTCATGAACCCTTGATTATTTATAAATTATTATAATATTTTCATTTCTTACACTGTCTGATGTTTCCCTTCACCCACTTTTCTGTTGTCCATCCCCCTGGGAGGGGGTTATATGTCAATCATTGTGATTGATTCCTCCTTTCTCCCACCACCTTCCCCTTCCCCTCCTGGTATTGCTACTCTCAATATTGGTCCTGAGGGGTTTATGTGTCCTGAATTCCCTGTATTTCCAGCTCTTATCTGTACCTGTGTACATGCTCTGGTCTAGCGGATTTGTAAGGTAGAATTGGGGTCATGATGGTGGTGGGGAGGAAGCATTAAAGAACTAGAGGAAAGGTGTGTGTTTCAACGGTGCTCTGAAGGTGTTTTTGGTGAGATGTCTTCAGCCTCTGCTCCTTGTTTTGCTGCAAGTAGTTTATCAAGAACATTCAACGTTGTGGGTATTTCTGCTAATGTTGCTTCATCAAAGCCTTTCTCTGAAGTTTGACACTGTCCAGACACGTGCTGGTTCTCTGTGGCTTTTCTTTCCCTGCAGTTTTGAACATTTCTGTCAAGCCTGGACAACTTCAGTGAAGGTCACTTGTTTTGTGCAGAATCAGGTGAGTTAGCATCCTATAGGTTCCAGCAGGAGTGCTGACTCTGTCAACATGAGCTCTATCAACTTTTAGGCTTGCACCAACACCAACACCCCCAGGAGTCTCTGGGACACCCTTGGTGTTTCTCCTGATTATGGAGCAGGGAGAGTAGGTGTGACATTTTCAATGAGGTCCAGAGGTTTCCAGACTTGCCTTCCTTCTTGCCTTCTTACCTATATGCCTCTAAGAGTCCTGCTTCACAAACCTGGCTTCTTAGTGCCCCATTTGACTATAGCTATACCTATGATTTGCCACAGGAAATGTTTGCTTTAGAAACACTGCTACTACTTTTGAGGTAAGTGATGAGCAGGGTGTGTTTGTCAGCAGACTCTCCCCTGGTGGGTCTGTGCTGCTCCTCCTCGGGGACCTGTCAGCCCAGTGGGATTGCCTGACATTAGAGGTGGATGCTGGCCCCACTTCCAAAAGAACGTTTGTAAAAGACTGTTTTCTTTAGTGCTGGGAACGGTTCCCTCCGGACCTTCTTCAGAACAGTTGGAGCTGAGGACCTCAGGGACTTCTTTCCCAGGTGCTTTACCTCCTTCGAGAGGGTTGAGAGGAAACAGGTTCTCATTGAATAACTCACGCCTAAGACAACTACCAAAGGAGTCGCCGAGTCTCTTGAATGACACGTCTCCATTCTGAATTTCATCCATTTCTGCCATGGGGTGTTCAAAGCTGCTCTGCGAGATGAAGTGATGGGAGGAGACCCCAGGCTTCTATGGAGAAGCATTCAGAGTGGCTGTTTTTCCCCCTGAATTTGAGAAGGGACCTGGGCGGGCATTCTCTGCGGGTGTGGTTCTGCGTCTGAGGAGGAGGTGAGAGTTTACTATGGAGGCAGTGCCCTTTGTCCTAGCAGAGGCCAGCGTTTTGGAACCAGCGGCATCTTCAATGTGTCTCAAAGATGCCGCTGTGCCTTGTGCTTCTACACAATTGAGTAGCTGCCTTGAGAGTGACTTCTACATTGAAAGCACCAATAGCTATAATAGCTCGTTGGTCGGGGCAGCCCCCCGACTCCTATTCTGTGTTGCCCCAGGAATGACCGACTACCCAACCCCACTCTGGAGCTACGACTCCCATGAGTACCCCCCTTTTTTCAAGAGAAAAATGAGAAGGGCCACAGCCTTCAAAATGCCCCCGATTTCTTATCCGTCAGACCTGAACACTTCTCTGAATGATTCCAAAAAGAGGAAATGTAGAATGGAAACTGGCTTAATTTCTTTTGTGACACAGAAGCCAGTTCAAAGCAGAAAACAAACAAACAAACATGAACACACACATAACTGCTCAATGTAAGGGAGGTAGTCCAAGGCCATGCAGTCACACCTCAGAAGAAAGATCTGACTGCTAAAAAACCAGCCATTAAAACCCTATGGACGATAGTTCTACCCTCGCATCCCATATTGTCCTCAGCGTTGATTCCGTTTTGTGGGAAATGGTACTGATAGCACAGTGCCAGCCCCTCCCAACCACGACCGTAGGTAGATGACAAAAGGAGAGGGACTCACCTGCCCAATTTCTTTCTGCCACTTCCCTCACCTGTGCATGATCAAGTAGCCACTGGCCTCTGATGAAAAGACGGGAATCAAGCTGCATGCTTGACAAGCTGAATTCAGCTTATACTGGAACAGAAATCCTCTCCTGAGCCAAATTGTTGTTGCTGCTGCTGCCGTTAGGTAGATCGAATGGATCTTGATGCAAGTCAACACTATGTGCAGCAGAAGGAAATGCTCTCGTGTCCTGTGCCCTACTCACATGCGCATGCGTGCCCAGTGTTGCACCGCTCTGTCAATCAGCTCCTCGACGGTCTTCTTTTCCCTCGACCTTCTACGTTACAAAGCCTGCTATCTTTTCCAGGCCCTTGTCCCTCCTAATAGCATGTCCGAAGTACACGAACATAAATTTCACCATCCTTGATTTTAAGGAACAGTCTGGCTGAACATTTTCCAGAACAAATTTGTCCTTCTGGCAGCCCATGGTACTTTCAATACCCTTTGCCAGCACCATATTTCAAATGTATCGATTCTTCTTCGGTCTCTCCTATTCATTGTCCAATTTTCACAAACTATTCATAAAGCAAAAATCATTTCACAGGCAGATGAAGTGATTAAAAATACCGTGATTGATCCAAATAGGAGGCATGAAATCTAAGGCAGAAAGACTATATTTACCTCCTGGACAAGTTATGGGAACAAAAAAAAAAGATATGGAAACAAAGGAAAAGAATTTTCTTTCTTTTTTTTCCTTTGAGAACTTACTTTGTGTCAAGCATTGTTTCAAATGTTTTACATATATGTCTTGTTTTAGCAATAACAATCCTATCTTACTATAATTTTAATGACCATGGATTTGTGGAATGACAAGAATAACTAATTAGAATCTGATAACAAATAGAGCTTGGCATTCAAAAGGAAGCGTAGCTCCAAAGGAACCATACCCCTTTAGCTTTATTTATATGCTACTAAGCACAAAAACACACATATAGTGATGCTCAATAAATATTTATCAATGGCAGCACAAGGTTTGCTTTGTCTCCTCTGGAATTCAGAAATATACCATACACGGCTATGGAGTTATGCTGACTCATAGCTCCCCGATGGAATAGGGTAGAATTGCTCCTGTGAGGATCTGAGAGTCTAGTGCTTCATGGGAGGAAGAAACCCCTTCTTTTGAAGTGCTTTCTTTGTGGTTAGCCACCAACATGGCACCACTACGCAACCAAGGCCCATCAGGAAACAAAGAACGAATCATATTACTCAATTAATCATATTAAAGCACAAACTATTAAAGCAAGAAGTGAATATTTAGCAATATTGTTACCACTGGAGCTGAGGAGATAATAAAAGATAGAGCACGAGTAATACAGCAAAGAAAATCAGGACTGAGGTCAGTAAAATGTTGTCTAAGTAATGAAAAAAAGAACTCAATACCCTCAGTGCTTCTCAACCTTCCTCATGCCGCGACCATTTAATACAGTTCCCCATGTTGTGGGGACCCCAACCATAAAACTATTTTTGTTGCTACTGTAATTTTGCTACTGTTCTGAATCGGGCGACTCCTGTGAAAGGGTCATTCGACCTCCCAAAGGGGTCGCGACCCACAGGTTGAGAACCGCTGATAGCTGGTTTTGCCTCGTAGCAAACCTGTAACGGTGAGGCAATTTCAAGAAGTTCTCACATTCAAAACTACCAACCTCTGCAAGGGATAAAGACGGGGATTCTATCCTCCTCAACATTTACAGTTGCAGTCTCGGAAACATTTACAGGGCAGGTCTACCCTGTCCCATGAGGGGCACTTGAGTCAGCATTGACTCAATGGCAGTGAGTCCTTGGGATTTGTTTCCGTTCGTTTGTTTGGTTTTTGGCTCATGTGCTCATCTTCCTTGCCAACAAAGTCCAGAAGCAGAAACCGCTTCATAAGACACCAGATGTGCAGACACTCAAATTCATACTTAGAAGAATAAACTCTTGATTTAATATCTTGCTATTACGGCTTTCAAATATTTAATAATTTTAAATCAAGAACCCAACAAACTCATTTTGCACTTAATCCTACAAAGTAGAGTTAGTCCTGTCCAAGATATTCTGTAAGAACTTCACTGCATAGCAATATATAAAATAGACATTTTAATAGTCCAGTAAAACAAGCATACTTGTAAGAATACAGGAATTATGTGACTATCCATAAAACCAAGTAAGGAGAAAATTGTCATACTCGTGGAAAATCAGGAAGGGACTGAAAAGGCTTTGTAATCAGTATATCCATCTTAAATCAAGGGACTGACCAGGTTGACGTGAAGCAGAGCAAATTAATAGATATTGCCTTAACATGGAATAAAGAAGTGAATTAATGTACAACAATAAATAAAGACAGTGATAAAATAGATATGGATAAAAATTTGAAGAACTTGTGCTTAGCAGACTTGGCAGCATGTTTTTATAAAACCTCCAAGAGGAAAAAAATGAATGAATCAGTAATAAATATCAGGCAGGGACATAATTTATCTGGCTATCATTTGTAACTATGTTTATGCTTATGTGAACTCTTTAGCAATAATCTGTATATAATTAATTTCATGATATGAGTCCAGTCATTCTCAATTAATCATTTTTGATGTCTTTGTAAAGTATTGAGTTAGAAGACCACCTTCCAGAATTAATAAGTGAAAGGAACTAACCTTTCTGGTGAATTGTTATTTTTTAATGGGGGGAAGAAGTAGAGAACATAATATTGAATGTCCCTGTATAAGACTATTCATTTAAGTGAGCTGGATGCTCAGAAAAGATTTAAGGAACTTATAGACGTTCATAAAAAATATTTAGTGCCTGAGTGTTTTATATTCCATATATTTGTAATCTCCTTAAGAACGCTGTCAAAAAAAAAAAAAAGAACGCTGTCAAGTATATACTATTTGGATATAATAATATATAATAATGTCCATTTTATGGGTTGGATATAGAGGGGTTAGGTACTCAAGATCATATAATTAAGTCATACTCCAACCAGGGAACAAATGGACACATTAAAAATATATCACTTATGACATGTGAAAGATATAAACTTAGAACTAGGTGCATAAGTATGACTCCAGCTGATTGCTGTGATGCGGTCTTTATATGATGTCATTCACCCTTACATGTGGACCTGATTTGCTATCATCCTGCCCTTCCCTAACCCCTCTGAACAAGTTAGGTGGTTGAAAATACTATCCTATTTCTGTTTAATTAGGTATCATATGCAAATTTTTCCCAGAGAAATATACACTTTTACACTTACCTCACATTATCTCTCTATTCTATCTCTATTTATCAATATATCTACATCTACACCAACCTGAATTGGAACAGATATTAACCAAAGAAGAGATCTAGATGGCTAATAAGTACATTGGGGTGCTCAGATGTTCTGCCAACTTGATGATATTTGTTTGGAGGTAGGTGTGGAGTCCAACCTGTCAATCAGGTGGCAGCCTGTTGATGCCTCCTTGGGGTGAGGCCTTTTAATAAGTGAGACAGTGACAACTTCGCCCTCTCTGTTGCCTTCATTGCCTGAACTTTGGGTCTGACTCCAGGGGATGGCCCCAGGCAGGTCTCCAACCTGGGAGCTATTGGCACCCTGCCATGTTCCCACCCACCTTGGATCCATGCAAGTCTGCACCCATTGGTCAATGATCACCCTTCTTCCCATTTCACCTTTCTGCATCATCAACCTGCAGCTACATCATCAACCTGCAGCTGTGTGAAGAGCTGAAGTGAACTCAAGATAGGATCAGAACCACTGACTTGAGTTGAACTAAGCTGGGAGACCTTCTTGATATAGAAGCATTTCCTATGCATTCTTGATGTAAAGCTCTTTTTATTCATATAGAAGTGTCACTGGTTTTGTTTCCCTAGACTGTCCAGCTTAACATCCATATATGATAAAAGAATGGTTTCTTCTGTTGTGCAGGCGGTCACCATGAATTAAACTGACCCAACCACAACTAATATGAACATGAAAACAATGCTCAACATTATTAATTATTGATTGTTCTTGTTGCTAGTCACCAAGAAGTTGATTCTATTACTAGGGAAATGAAATTCAAACCTAAATGAAAATTAGAACTATGCCTCCCTTTTAAATATTCTATTAAAAGACTTACAAATATCAAGCGTTGGCAAAAAATAAGAAGCAACTGAAACTTTCATGCAATTCCAGTAGGAAAGCAAATTATTATAACTAATTTTTTAAATGCTTAGTAGGTTTTTGTTTTGTTTTGTTCTTCACATTAAGTATACATGACCATAGGGTAAGTAAAAAATATTGCTATAAAATCATGGAAATGATTATTAAAGAAAGTATCACATTTTAAAGATATTGTTACTAAAGGGTCCTTATCTGGGTCTATATCCTCCAAAGCAGTGTTTCCATCACACTTCCCTTTTCTGAAGAAACCTGAACTCTTCAATTTGCACCACTTCAAAATTGCACTTTTGGTTCCCTGGAGGGACATAAATTGTTATACTTTTTAAAATGCTATTTGAAGTAAGTGTACAAAAGAAGTCTGAAGGGGCCAGGTCAAGGCTGAAGAGTAAATAAGGGAAGGTTTCCCAATGAAATTCTCATAGGAAAACTTCATTATCCTTGAAGAACTAACAGATGCATCATCATGATGGGGGAAAAAATCCTGGGAACAACATTGTTTGTCTTTTTCTCAGCAGTGTTATTACCCACTTTCTGAAAACCTGCTTCATAATAAGATGTTGTGATTGTGTGTGTGTGTGCCCATGGGGGAAATCTATCAAGATTATCCTTTTAGAATTAAAAAACAATAACTGTTTCTATAAATTTCTAAGCTTGACCTTTCTGCCTTACTCATCTTTGAGGTATTCCTAAGATTCAATCCAAGTGCAATGTATCCAAGAGGAATTACTGAGATCCAAGTGGAGGGTGAGCATGATAGTGGGACAGGAGGAAGGTGAAAGGAAATAGAGGAAATAAAAAGGAGGCAAAAGCTATTTATAGATGTATAGCTATGGGCATGTAGATATGTAAATATATTAATTTACGATGAAAGGGATAGAGGCCAATGTACATATATTTACATGTTAAGTATTAAAATAGCAGACAAATTTGGGGCCTTCAATCAAGGCCTCCCTAAGCAAAAGAGCACTTTGTTCTAATAAGCTAGCACTCTTTGATACACACCTTACTGACATGATCACTGAAGACAAAATGGGTGTATAAGCAAATGTGGTGAAGAAAGTCAATGGTGCCTGGCTATCAAAAGATATAACATCTGGGATCTTAAAAGCTTGAAGTTAAACAAGCAGCCATCTAGCCGGCACAACAAAGCACAGATCGAAAAAGCACACCAGCCTATGTGATAACAAGGTGTCGACAGGATCAGGTATCAGGTATCAAAAAATCCAAAGCAAACAATTATCTGGATATGAATGAGGGGGATGGAGTGGGGACCAAAAGCTTGTGTGTAGACAATTAGACTTCCCCCCACGGAAGGGTTCAAGGAAGGGAAAATTCAACCAGGATGCAGTATTGCACCAACAAAACACCCATCATTCCGCTATTTTCTGTATGTTACCTCCCCCCACACACATACACACACTACCATGACCCAGTTCTACCTTACAAATCTGGCTAGACCAGAGTACACTCATTGGTACAGATAAGAGCTCTGGACAATTAGAATACAGGACAGATAAACCCCTCAGGAATAGGACTGGGAGTAGTGATATCATGAAGGTAGGGAGATGTTCAGGGAGGGGGAAAGGGGAGAAAGAGGAAACCCATCACAAGGTTGGATATATAGCCCACGCCCCAGGGGGATGAATAACAGAAATGTGGGTGAAGGGAGATAACAGACAGTGTAAGACACGGAATAACAACCATAATATATAATTCATCAAGGATTCACGAGGGTGAGAGGCATGGGGGATGGAGGGGGGGAAAGAGGAGCTGATAGCAAGGACTCAAGTAGAAAGCTGATAGCAAGGACTCAAGTAGTGTTTGGGAAATGTTGATGGCAACATATGTACATGTGTGCTTAATACAATTGAATGATGGATTGTCCTAAATTTTGTAAGCTTCCCCCCAATAAAATGGTTAATAGTTAAAAAAAAACATTTCCTCCATCTAAATATTAAAAATGTGCTTGAGAACTAAAAGCACATATCCATACATAGACAAAATCATAGCAATTTTGCATGTAATTGTCAAAAACTGTAACTAGCCCAAAAGTCCATCAACTTTTAAATGGATAAATGAATTATCATATACTGATGAAACGGAGGATTACTTGTCAATCAAAAGGAGCCCCTGATACACTCGAGAACATAGATGAATCTCAAAAATATTATGCTAAAATAAAGAAACTAAACACAAACTACGAGGGGTACACACCAAAACAGAATGTTTTTTCAAAGCTATGTATTTAATTTTTTTTACAAAACAACCTTATCGCCTTCAAAATACTCTCCAGTACACTAAATACATTTGTCAAATCTGTGATTCCATTCTTGGAAACATGTTTCAAACCCATCTGTTTGGATGGCTGACAGCACCTCCCTCGTTTTGTACTTCACCTCTTCTACGTCATCAAATCACTCTCCTTTCATGTCCCTCTTCATTCACAGAAACAAAAAGAAGTCATGCAGAGTGAGGTCAGGTGAGTCAGGTGTGTGGGTCAAGAGAGGCATGCTGTTTGTTGCCCAAAACTGGCACACTGAGATGGCTGCATGGGCAGTTGCATTGTCATGGTGGCAAAATCAAATCAGGCCTTTTTTGGTCGCAGTTATGCAATCTTTTCAGAACCTCTAAATAGAAAGTTTGATTAACAGTCTGACCTAGTGGAATGACCCTCTCACATTGAAAAAAAAAAGAACATTTTCTTGATCTTTGATTTCCCTTGACCAGATTTTTGTGAAAGATGACAATGGTTTCTTCCACTGGCTTGATTGGTGTTTGATTTCAGGGTCATAAGAATAGCACCATTTCTTGTCACCTGTAATGACCTTGGGGAAAAAGTCTGGGTCACTTTCGAGATGTTCTTTCAAAGCATGGCATGTTTCCACTCGAAACTCTTTTTGCTGCTAAGTCAGAACCCGAGGCACAAATTTCACAGTTACCCTCTCATTCCTAAATCTTCCATTAAAACTCACTAAACCGAGCTCCAAGATAGTCCAGATAACTTCCACATCTCTTAAATGGTCTTCGAGAACAAGTGCATGCGTTTTGTCAACATCCCATCCATTCAGGAAGTTGATGGACATCCAGAACGAGGTTTGTCATCAATCAATCTGTCACCTTTTTTGAAATGAGAAAACCACTTGTACACTTGCGTTTTTCCCACAGAATTGTCCTTGCAAGCTGTGTTCAACAACACAACAGTTTCTGCGACATTTTTCCTGAACGGGAGACAAAATTTCACAGCCAAAACCTGTTCTCTTAAATTGGCCATCACACACACACACAAAAAGGTTTGAGTGAAACTGCTTTTATGAAAAATTCATTTTTACCACAGAGAACCACTGGGCACCGCTGGGTGCACTTACTCAGAGTGAGTTGCTTGATGATCACCTAGCAAGAAAAAATGTGTACTATGATTTTCTACCCCGAGGATATTTTCCAAGTTTTTTTGGGTACCCTTCATATACTATACTCCACAAGCTGTCCTCTATGAAATTCTAAAAAGAGAAAGACTATAGAAATGACTGGGCAAAGGCATTCAAAGGTGTGGGTCATGACAAATTATGGATAGCTTTATGAAGAATAGGGATTTCAGATCACTTAATTGTGTTCATGCAGAACCTATATATTTACCAAGAGACCATTATTCAAAGAGATCAATGGGCTACTGCATGGTTTAAAAAACATGATCCCAATTCTACCTTACATATCCGGCTAGACTGGAGTATACACTGGCACAGATAGGAACTGGAAATACAGTGAACCCAGGACAGATGAACCCCCCAGGACCAGTGGAGAGAGTGGCAATAGCGGGAGGGTGGAGGGAAGGTGAGGGAGAAAGGGGGAACAGATGACAAGGTCTACATATGGCCTCCTCCCTGGGAAGTGGGTGAGGGAGATGTCGTATGGGGTAAGCTATCATAAAATAATAATAATTTATAAATTATCAAGTGTTCCAGGGGAAGGGGGGAGCAGGGAGGGAGGGGGGAAAAATGAGGAACTGACACCAGGGGCTCAAGTGGAAAGCAGGTGTTGTGAGAATGATGATGTCAACGTATGTACTAATGTGCTGGACACAAATGATGTATGTACGGATTGTGATGAGTTGTATGAGCCCCTAATAAAATGATTATTAAAAAAACATGAAAATGTGTATCAGAGTTGTATCCTTTGTCCATACTTCTCTGGGTGCTGAACTACATGAGGAACACAGCATTAGGAGTACAGGTAACCTCATGAACAACATCCATATACAGATGCCACAACGTAGCTTGTTGAAAGTGAGAAAGACATGAACCACTTAGTAATGGAAAGCAAAGAACAAAGACTTCCGTGTGAATTACACCTTAACATTTTTTTTAATCTTCACAAATGAAAAAATGAGTAACATCATGTTGAATGGAGACAAGATTGAGGTTGTGAAGAATTCCATTTTGCTTGGACCCACAATTAATGCCCATAAAAGCAGTAATCAGGAAATCAAACAGTGGATTTCATTGACTAGATGTGTAGGAAAAGATTTCTTTTAAAGTGTTAAAAGGCAAAGATCTCACTTTGAGTATGAAGATTCCAGGATTGGTGTCATGGTATATTCAATAGCCACTTATGGATGTCAAAGGTGGGTAAAGAATAAGGCAGACCAGAGAATTGATGCATTTGAATTACCATGGTGACAAAGAATGCTGACTCTGCCATGGATGGCCAGAAAAAGAAGCAATTCCCTCAGAAGTACAATCAGAACGTGCCTTCGAAGCAAGGATAACAAGACTTCGTCTCAGGTACATAGGGCATGTGAAAGGAAGAGACCAGTCGTGGGAGTGGAGCATCGTGCTTGGTAAAGTAGAGGGTCAGTAGGAAAGAGCATGGCCCTCAGCAAGAGTCATGAATACACTGGCTGCGGCAATAGGCTGAAATAAGTGAGGATGTCACAAGGCTGGGCAGTGTGCCTTTCTGTGCTACAAAGACTTGCTATGAATTAGAACCAACTCAATGGTACTTAGCACAACCACCAAGATATAAATACAGGGCACATCTGAGCTATGGCCAGGAGGATAAGAAAATGGATTGCTTAGAAAAAATCATAAGGGAACAATTGACCTGTTAGACACATTCTATATGATGATTGTGTTTGCTGAGTATCTATCGCATATTTGTTAAACATTTAATTACATGATTAAAACTTCCTTTTATGTAATTTATACCACAATAAAGCATACACACACACACACAAAAAAAAAAAACCTTTCTTTAGTCAGCCACAATACAACTGTTGAACAGTCATCCTACACAAAGTTTTGAATCTAAGATGATCTTTGCATCCTCTTCATTGATCTGAAATATTTGTCAAGGTAATTACTTGCCTTGTTATTGCTTCTAGTGCCGTGTCATAATGAAGTATAATGATATAACAAGAATTTCTGAAGATGTGCCTTGGCTTTGAATCATATATAGTGTTATTTTATTATAAATAAAAATTCCATAAAAATTAAATTAATTTTTTGCACTTTTAGAACTTAATATGAAAGAAAATACTATTTAAAAAATCTCTTCAGAAAACCACTTGTGGTGATCTATCCTAATGGCTGTATCCCAGTAAAATTTCCCAAAATCTTAAATTCTGATTAACCAAACTCCATTGCCATCAAAATGATTTCAACTCATAGTGTCCTCTGGGACACAGTAGAATGGCTCCCTTGGCCCTCCAAGACTGTGAATCTTTATGAGTGGAGCAGTTGCTAGTTTAGAATTGTTGAACTTGTGGTTGGCAACCCAATGGTTTTGAGAATGATGAGGGCAATGAATGTACAAATGCGCTTTACACAATTGATGTGTGTATGGATTGTGATAAGAGTTGCATGAGCCCCTAATAAAATGATTTTTAAAAGAAACAAAGAAAAGAAATGGTGCTACCTACAATCCAACTGTGCATGCTAGGTAATTAAAGAAAAAAAAACACACACACTATGCCACCAGGGCTCCTACATTCTTATACTTGATCTTAAATTGATCAAACTCACCAGCTGCATATCAGAAGGACTATTGGCTACTGTAAAATGTTTCTAAGACTTTAATGTCTTAGAAACGCTACCGAGCAGTTCTACTTTTAACTATAGGGTGACTGTAAAACAGATTAAGAAATAAAGGAAAATCTTAATTCAATGTTTGATGCCCGTGGATAAAAATGTCCCACTATTTTCTAAACATTTACTTTCTATTGAACCCTTAGTATCAGCTCCTCTGAATGTCGTTTCTTAAAAATTGGCTTTTAGAGAATTGATTGAACCCTAAAGCTAGATGAGGTTGAAAATCAGTTTTTAAATTATGTTTTTCAAGGTTAGTTTTTTATAAAGTAATATGGATGAAGAATTGTACACTCAAAAATCAACATGAAAAGTAATAAATATAAGAAAATAATGGGAATTGTGTAAAATTTTCTGTGTAAAACTGACTTTTAAATATTGGATATCATTAATGTGTTATTTCGGAACAATTTAAACCACCAAAGAGGGAGCCATGAATAAAGATAAGAGCCATCAGTATCTTTTTTCCCCTCTGAATACAGAACATCCCTCAGACACTTTCAAACACCCTGACTAGCCCTGAGATAGCTCAGTCCAATGCACACATCACTGAACAGATGAAAAGTGCCACTCATTCCAAACTTTTCCTACACCACATCCACACATGAAATATAAAATACAGATAACACCTTTCTTGCTACTAAGAGTACACCTAAATGTTTGCATGTATGTGTATGTGCTTAACTCAATTAAATTCATGTCATTTTCTAGTTCAACCAAATTTTTACTGTTCAGAAAAGCTAACATTTCAAGGAAAATATTTCAAGGATAGATCATGACATCAGAGAAATGATTATTAAAGATGCACAAAGAGACTGGAATGCTCTTCACGAACATGGAATTAAGGTGGCTGGCATAGCTACATACGTTGATGTCAACTTGAAGATTCATGAAAGTGTAGAGGTGGTAGCCAACCTGTCAATCAGGTCACCGTCTGATAGTGCCTCCCTGTGGGCATTGCCTTAAAACAGAAGGGCCCGCTCTCTCTGTCTCTCCATTTCTGCTTGCTGACCATGAAGCTGACATGTTTACAGAGGAGACCTCGGATTTATTCAACCCTTTACTCACCAGCTGGTGATCTTCCTGCATTCTGCATCATGGCATGTAACTTTGTGAGTGTGAGAGGACTGGTACCAGTTTATGGACTTGAGTTGAACTGGAATGGGATGTTTTCTTGTTATGCAATTGCTTCTTGATATAAAGCCCTTTGTTGCACATACATGAGTGTCACTGGATTTTTTTTTCTCTAGTCAACCCAGCCTAGCACATTGGCTTTCAAAGAGTGAGTTAATAGTAATTCATATTTAAATCCACTCCACTTAAATCCATCAGGAGAATGAAGGTAGGAAAGTACTGTGTGTGCAGTGAGAAGAGGAAGTCACAAAGACATCTAAATTTGTAAATTTTATATTTAGAAGTCAATAGATCCTATGGAAAATGGAAAAAAAGGAGAATTAGTAGTAACACATTTTAAAGACAGAAATATAGTAAGTCAGATGAAGTGAGGATAAAGAGAATGTAGACGGCTGATTACCCAGGCAAATCTAAAATTTGTTTCTTTAAAAGCTGTATGTGTACAATTCTGATAAAAATTAAAATGGAAAATACACACATAGGAAGTGGTTACTTCCAGAGATTACAAATGCACACCAAAAATAAATTCAAATAACAAATTTCTAATTTAATACAAAAAGGTATTTGGAATACTTTCTTCAAGGTCAGGATTTCAATTTTTGAAATTTCTATTTCTCAGGTCTTTTGGCATACTGTCTGATTACATTAGCTTATTGTTTATCTTCTGGTGTTCTTTTTCTTGATTTTTTTCCCTAGTTTTTCAATTATTTTGGTTGCTCTCATTAATGTTCCCTATATTTTTTGAAGGGACTTGAATAGCATTCTTTTGAATGCTATTTCTGGTAGATCCAGGACCTCTTATTCAGTGTATTTGATTAAGTTTGGGTGACTTTTAGTTGCTGGAGTTTCTTTTTCTTGATTTTTGGTGGTACTTGGTTCACAGCTTTTCCAAGGCATTGTGGTGCAGCCATCAGTGGGGTAGCGACAGGTAGGCTGCTTAGGGGTAGTTGGCACTGTAAAGTTATGGGAAGAGAGTCTAATAGGAGCCAGTAAACACATGGCAGGGAAATAGTAAAAGTGAGTGAGAGATTGAGAGATGGGTCGGTGGGCTAGGAAAGGGGGAAAAGAGAGAGAATAAAAGTCTTTGTAGTAATAATAAGAAGCTATTTAAATAGTCCAAAAGGTTTGTAAAAATAATGCAAAAATGTATTTTAAGCAACATAATAAGACTTAGCAGGTAACATGAGAGTGTATTTTACAAGGAAAAAGAGATAATAGAAAGAGAGAGGAACAGGCCAGGGGAAAATGTAAGCAAATAATAAACCCAGGAGAAGAAGTGTAATTAAAGAATAAAAGAAAAGATAGCAAGAAGGACAACGTGAGAAGAGGAAGAAGACAAAAGATAAAAACAGAAACAAGAGGAAGAGGGAAAATGTATATGAGCAGACAAAAGACAGAAGGGGAAATAGATGAAGGTTTGGCTTGGGTGGCGATAGTGTATTCTGCTTCTATGGAAGCATGAAAGTGGGTGGGGCTGTGTCCTCAGGGGACCAGGTAAAAAGAGCTTAGCTAAAAATAAAACGAAAACCCGGGTGAGGGTGAGTTTGGTTTACCTGGGAGGTACATGTATCCAGGGGTTTGGGGCCGTATGGAAAGAGGAAATAAGAGTCAAAAAAGAAAATATAATATTCATTATAGCCAAAGGAAAGAGTCCACAACAGCCCTACTAGCAACCAGAGACCATAATAACCTTGATTAGGCTGGATAGAACTCAATGTTTGGTCAGTTGACCTCCCCATAAAGTATCTCTTAGATGTTTCATGCCAAAAACATCTTCCCTGACTTCTTGATTGTTGTAAGGGTCTTCTTCCTCTCACGGATTATTTCTATTTTTGCCTTTATGCTAATGTGATCTTATCCTTACCACCTTAGTGCAATTTGTTTTTCTTTGTTTTATGGTGGGTGTTCCAGCTTGGAAGCACAGGAGGAGCGGATGTACAATGATAATAACTGATGCAAGGTGTTTCAGGGAATGTAAGGGAGGAGGATGGGTGGTGAGGGGGATGTGGGACTAAATAATGAAGACAGGGTGGGGGAGGGAGCGCTGGAACTGATCATAATTGAATAGTTCACTTTAGCGGCAAATCAACCATGGGAGGAGGAAATGCTCTAAGATAAATGTGGCGGTGATTGTGCAATTCCCGCTTGATATGTTTGAATGATTGAACTATTCAATTCTATGATATATGTGATAGGTAGGTTTATTGGCCAACCTCGCCAATAAGAACACGTGGGATTAATAAAGTTGCAGTTTGATTGAAGGGCAGAGATAAATGGCTCAGCGAGCCCGGCCTCACTCTCTCTTACTCTCTGGTGATTGGACCAGTATGCAGCTGCCTTGGCTAGTTCTCTGTCCCAATGCATGGATCATGTCACTATTGAGATTCTTTTGAAACCTGCTTCACCACACTGCTGGTGTGTACATCGCTTGAACTTGGGACTGTCGGATCCTGTCATCTGGCTGACTGTTGGTGACCCACCCTGCTGTTTGCTGCCTGTGGCCCATCTGCCTGCATTGCTCTATGGAAGACTCAGCTGTCTGCTTCCTTGACCTTGGACCCAGCAGCCCTTGTGAGTTGAAGGACTTCCAGTATATTAACTGTTCCATGAAAATGAGTTGAACTGAGCCCTCTGTACTGCAGTGTGAACTAAGTAGCTGTTAAATTCTTTCGTGCTGTATATATCAATATATATATCATCCAGTCTTGTTGTTGCTGTTGTTGTTATTTTGTTTTAGGGTCTGGGCATATGACCTTTCTAGTTTTCTGTTTGCCCTTGAGTTAATCTCAATTTATGTTGATCCTGTATGTGAGAGTACAACTTACTCCATAAGGTTTTAATGTTAAACCTCAACTTAAGCAGATCACCAGAACTTTCTTCTTTTCACGTTTTTAAAATTTTAACAAATCATTTTATTGGGGGCTCTTAAACCTCTTATAACAATCCATATATCAATTGTACCAAGCACATTTGCACATATGTTGCCATCATCCTTTTCTTTCTTTTTTTATTGACTGTTTTTATTGGGGGCTCTTTCATCTCTTATCACAATCCATACATTCATCCATGGTGTCAAGCAGATTTGTACATATGCTGCCATCATCATTTTCAAAGCATTTTCTTTCTACTTGAGCCCTTGATATCAGCTCCTCATTTCTCCCCTAACTCCCCCATCCATCCTCCCTCATGACCCCTTGATAAGTTATAGATTATTATTTTTATATCTTTACATCGTCCTCTGTCACCCTTCACCCACTTCTCTATTGTTTGTCCCCCCTGGGAGGGGGTTATATGTTGATCCTTGTGATTCATTTCCCCTTTCTTCCCCCACCTTCCCCTTATCCTCCTGGTATCTCTATTCTCATTGTTGGCCCTGAGAGGTTTATCTATCCTGGATTCCCTGTGTTGTGGGCTCTTATGTGTAGTAGTGTACATGTTCTAGTCTAATCTGATTTGTAAGGTAGAATTGTGATCATGATACTGGGGGGAAGGAAGCATTAAAGAACTAGAGGAAAGTTGTGTGTTTCATCGGTGCTATACTGCACCCTGACTGGCTCATCTCTTCCTTGTGACTCTTCTGTAATGGGATGTCCAAATTGTCTACAGATGGGCTTTGGGTCTTCACTTCATGCACCCCAGTACCCTCTCCCCCTCCATATTGGGTATGATTTTGTTCTGGGTCTTAGATGCCTGATACTTGATCCCATCGACACCTCATGATCACACAGGCTGGTGTACTTCTTCCATGTGGGCTTTGTTGCTTATCAGCTAGATGGCCCACTTGTTTATCTTCAGACACTTTATCTTTAAGTCCCCAGACACTATATCTTTTGATAGCCAGGCACCATCAGCTTTCTTCACCACATTTGCTTATGCACCCATGTTTGCTTCAACGATCATGTCAGGAAGGTGAGCATCACAGAATGCCAGATTATTAGAACAAAGTGTTCTTGTGTTGAGGGAGTACTTGATTGAGGCCCAATGTCTATCTGCAACCTTTATTCTTGACATATGGATATAAGTACATAGATTTATTCCCCTCTCGTTATATATAAATATATTTACATATGTACATGCCTGTATATAGACCTCTGTAAATGCCCTTTGCCTTCTAGTTCTTTCCTCTGTTTCCTTTTACTTTTCTCTTATCCCACCATCATGTTTGGCCTTCATTTGGGTTTAGTAATTCCTCGCTGCTACATTGCCCTTGATTAAGCCCCACAAGGCATTCTATGCCCTTCTCTCCATTGATTTTGTTCCCTTGTTGTTCCCCTGTCCCCGGGTAGGTTCCCCAACCCCCTTCCTATCTCCCAACTGCCCTTCTCCCATATCCCCACCCCCAGAACTATCGTTCCTGTTCTGTTCTTTTTGTCTCTGAATTGCTTATCCCTCCTATCTTATCTAGATAGATCATGCAGAGACATTAATAAACGTAAAAACCAGACAAAGTCAAACAAAACAACAAAAGAAGTAAATACCAACAAAACAATAACAACAACAAAAAATAATAATAACAAAAAGAAAGCCACTGACAAAAATGGAAAAACCTATAAATAATTCCAGGTTGGTTTGTTGGCTTTTATGAGTGTTTGGGGGTCTAGTCTGATGGGGTGCCACACTCTTTGTCCAAAATCTATTTTTGGTATTCCCCGGGGGTTTCATCACTTTGCTCTCCTTGCTGCTCTGTTGCACGCCCTTTTTCACCCCAGTGTGATGGGATCAGATTGGGCACAATTTCCTCACTGTGTCTCCAGTGTTGTCCCCCGTAGCACTATGGTTCAGTGAGGGACATCTCATGGTGGGGTCGGCCCTATGGTCTTCTCTGTGCATTGTCTGCTCTGAGCAGGAATATCATCCGAGGGGTTTGGTGGGCCAGGATGTGTTCCCCTCCCTCTCCATCCCTCTTTGTTTCTCCTGTGTGCTCCAATCAGACATGCCCCTCTCCCCAAGCTGTAGCTTCAGTGCTGTCCAATGAAGTGTATTCTTTTGGGGTGGGGGTGGGTGTCCACATATTTGGGATTGGGGCCGGCCATGCAGACCACTCACTCTATTGGTTCCCTGGTACATGCCGGTATGTTGAATTCATGTCTTGGCGCATTGGGTTGAAGCCTGGTGTCTCTCTCCCTCTCATGTAGAGATATAAACAATACCCTCCCCTTGGGTGGGTTAATGTCCTGCTCCTCACCACCCATGTCTTTTTTTTCTCTGTCTTCCCCCCTCCTATTTAGTTGGCTGCTGTATGTATCCCTGGATTGAGTTTGGCCCCTGGCACAGTAGCAGGACCTCACCCCAGAGATGTATGTATATAGTAGCTTTTCCCTATGCCCCATTTTTTAAACTTACCTCAATGGACTCAGGTTGGACTTGCCCTTTTGTTCTTGGCTTACTTCGCTTAGCATGATTTCCTCCAATTCCTCCATTGTGGCAATGTGCTTCATGCGTTCATCACTGCTTTTTAGGGGTATGTATTACTCCATTGTGTGTATGTACCACCATTTTTTTGATCCATTTGTCCATTGATAGAAATTTGAGTTGTTTCCAAATCTCTGAAATTGTGAACTGTGCCGCGATGAACATCGGAGCACAGATGTCTGGCCGTGGTTTGTTTCTTGCCCTTTCTGAATAAATACCCAGTAGGGGGATTACTGGGTCAGATGATAGCTCGATTTCCATCTGTTTTAGATATCACCAAATCGATTTCCATAATGGCTGTACATACCTACAAGTCCACCAGCAGTGGACAAGAGTTCCTATCTCACCACAGTCCCTCCAATACTTGTTACTTTCTGATTTTTTGAATTGGGCTTTCTTTGAGGGTGTTATCTCATCGTTGTTTTAAATTGCATTTTTCTTATGGCTAATGATCAGAAACATTTTCTCATATGTCTATTGGCCATTCAAATTTCTGCCCTTGTGGAACTTCTGCTCAGGTCCTTTGCCCACCTCCTCAGTGGGCAGTTAGTTTTTATCTTATTGTAAGCTTGAAAAATAGTGTAGATTTTCGTAACAAGGCCTTTGCCTGATGTGTCATTGCTAAAGATGTTTTCCTAGTTGGTGAGCTCTCTTATTACTCTCGGTGAATTTTTTTCAATGTACACAGGTGTTTTATCTTCACTATATCCTACCTCTCTATTTGTGACTCCTCTGTATTTGTATCCTTCCCTATTTCCAATAGCCTATGTATTCACTGTGCCAAGGTTCTCAGGCTTGTCCCAATTCTCTCATTAATGGGCCTAATAATTTGGGGTTTTACCTCAAGGTCTGTGATCCACCTTGAGTTTATTCTTGTGCATGGAGTGAGGTAAGGGTCTTGCTTCATTTTTCTGCAGGTAGATATCCATTTTTTTCAGGCACCACTTATTGAAGAGGGCATCTGCTTCCCATTTGATATTTTTGGACCTGTATCAAAAATCAGTTGTCTCTATGCTGATGTTTTTAATTTTGTGTTTTCAGCTCTTTTCCATTGGTCTGAATATCTGTCAGTTCACCAGTACCACGCTGTTTTGACCATTGTGGCTGTTTAGTAGGGCTAAAGTCAGGCAGAACAAGCGCTCCCACTTTGTCCTTCTTGAGAAGTTCTCTGCTAATTCTGGCCTTCTTCCTTCTCCATAAGAAGTTGGTAGTCAATTTTTCCAATTCTTTGAAGAAGGATGGCCATCATCCTTTTCAAAACATTGTCTTTCTACTTGAACCCTTGGTATCTGCTCCTCTCCCCCCAAACCCTTCCAGCCTCATCAACCTTTGATAAATTATTATTATTTTTATATCTCATACTATCTGATGCCCCCCTTCACCCATGTTTCTGTTGTTCACCTCCCTCCTGGTGGGGGTATATGTCCATTATTGCAATTGGTTCTCCCTTACTCCCCACACCTTTCCTCTACCCTCATAATATCGCTACTCCCATTATACTATTCTTGAGGGGTTTATCTGTCCTGGATTCCATGTGTCAAGAGCTCTTATCTGTACCAGTGTACATGCTCTGGTCTAGCCTGATTTGTAAGGTGGAATTGGGATCATGGTAGTGGGAGGTAGGAAGCATTAAAGAACTAGAGTAAGGTTGTGTATTTTGTCGGTGCTATACTGGACCCTGGCTGGCTTGTCCCTTTTTAGTGACCCTTCTGTACAGGGACAGGCCTTTCTTCTAAAGCCCCTCTGGTTGAGATTGAACTATGAATCTTTTGGACAGCATTCAAACACTTAAATTGTGTGATTTTCAGAGCAAACCTGGGCATATAGCCTAGGTTCTGTTTATCATACTTGGTGGTACTACTTTTTCACTCACAAACAGATTGTACAAATAGGTAGAGAGCAAAAAGAATATTCTCTAGTGGCTGACAGTTGCTGTATTGGAGTCTGCAGTAAACAACACAAGGGTGACCATATCTAATCTGTTCTTGATTCCCTACTGACACGAGGAAGGGCTCAGACATGCCTTAAGTACCCTCTATCCTTATGTATGCTATTCAGATACCAACAGTTCCTCCCTTGGCACTCTACTTCTATACTGGATTTAATAGTTCTTTGAAATGCCCACATAGAACCCATGGGTAAAATTCACAATTATTGGGGCATACTAGGGAAGTTAGTAGGTTACCGTAAGTCAAGAACATAAAACATTAAGGTGTTGTTATTGGCTCATAGCAACAGTTCTCCTAGCAGGCAAGTCTCTCTCTAGTCCTTAGCCTGGCAGCTGCATGGTCCCCACAGAGGTCTATGCCTCTGTGGACCAGGAAGGCTACCCATTGCTATGCCTCACAGTCCCATAGCCTTGACACAGTCCCTCTGTCTTCTTATAATTTGCTTACCTCTGGTCTCAGCCTGGCTCTTTTGCTCTATCCAATAGTCTCTGTGCCACAGTCTTGGTTGTCTCTGGTCTCTGCTTTTACACCTTTAGACAGAGATCTCTGTTTGCAAGATGGCTCTTATAGACAGAAGAATGGTTTTGATGGCGGTGTGGTTTTGGCCTTTCAGCAAACTACACCCCCAAGGAAACAAAGGATGAGGCTTGGTTCACATCCTTTACTAAAGTTAAGAATAACCCTACTTTAATTCTATCTATTAGCACAATGGAGAACACCTTTCAAAATGGGGTGATAGCCATAGAAAAGTGCCTGGAATTATAGTATGTCCCATGGGAAATGATGGCTAAAGGGCCGTGTTACTGGACTACATCTCAGAACCCTGCTCAGCACTAAGGAAAGCTCCTGAAGTTGGGTGGTTATTTCTTGGTTAAGAAAAAAGGGCTGTGTTATCCCCACATGACAATTTTTTCCCCTGATTGCACCAAGCTCTCTAGTCTTGGAGACTCTGGGCATGATCAAAAACGCTTTTATTAGGTTCCATTTTGCTTAGGTTGCAACAATGCATTCAACGGCTAGTAAATTTGGAATTGGGGAGCTTTTTAAAAATAGTTTTAACCTGTAATCACTATGCTTTCAGCACAAATGTTATACTTACCACTGGCCGTGATAAGTGTGAGACTGCCAACCTCCAAGTCTGTGATTCAAGGCCACCACCTACTGATTGGGAGAAAGATGAAGCAGTCTGCTCCCAAAAAGATTTAGACCTTCAGAAACCCTGCATAAGCTTGCTTTTAGTCAGAATTGACTTGATGTCAATGGGGTTTGGGGGGTCCTGAATAGGTTATTTGAGTAAATGGCATTGAAATCAAATTGGCATTAATAGAAAAACCAACATGAAAGAGCTGTTGCTATATTTCTGGTCTCTAACATACAGTGATCCTTTAGTCATGAGACAGTTTTAGTTTAACACACTAATTGTCTATGGTAATTAAAATCCCATTAATTACTTTAAAAATATATTGTGAAGGAGGTGAAGGTTTACAGAGCAGATCATTAGTTTTATGTTTAACAATTCACACACATTTTGTGTGATTTCATCAATTGCAAACTCTTCTTAACCCACGTCTCCTTCCCTGTATTTCTGGTTTCCCTTCCTGTTTTTTTCAAATGCTCTGAGCTTTGCCCTTGGCTGGAGGCTGCTCTTTTGCTCTTACATGGGTCCTTATTCTACCCCAAGGGTGAATTTCTTTCCAGACCTGAAAGGTAAGAGCCATCAACCTACCTGGTCTCTTTCATGATTCTGATTTTTGTTCCACATGTTTCTCCTACTCTATCCAGGACTTTCTGATACATTACTTTTCAGAGTAGTTGGCGGTGGTGTCAGGGAACCATCTAGTTCTTCTGGTCTCAGGGTTGTGGAGACAACTGATGTCTGAGTGGTCCACCAGTCCAGTGAACTAATTTTTTATTTTTGAATCTTTTGATTTTCAATTCTTTCTGCTTTCAACATTCTCTCCTCTGGACAGAGAAAGACCAATGACTGTCCCTTAAATGGGTGCACATGGGCATTTCAGACCCGTGTTGCTATTCACTCCAGCTGGATGTAAATTGTGGAACAATGTCTTTGTGAGCAATACCAGGACAATAGACTTGACTGACCCTGAGTCCATGGTCCTGATCACCAGACCCCATGACACATTTCCTTGAGGAGTTTGGTTATACCTAAGAAATATTCAGATGGACCAGGAAGGAGGGGAGGTGAGCAAGGTGGTACCAGGTGAACAATTCATGCCGGATTCAACCAGTAGCTATGGAGATCCCAGGGGTGGGGGTCCTCCCTCCAAGGCTGCCCTTCCTCCTCTCCCCTGCGCCTGGAGACCCTTTGCCACCACTCTCCCCTCCATCTCTGGGATGAGATTGGGCCTGGTTCCCCTGAAACTATGTAGACTCTGAGGAGGAGAGCCAGGACCTGCAATTGACTTGGGTGATGGCACCTCTGGGGAGATTTCTTTATCTATGTACCCAGCTCAAGAGATATTTGGGAAACAGTATAACCAATCTATATGACTGGGTTTCTTTTTGAGAAGGATAAGCTTGCTAGGGAACTTGAATGTTACTCTTCACGTTTGAAACATAGGAGGACAGACAATAGGAAGCAAGATGTTGGATAAGTATTATCTACCGTGCACGGGGAATCCTCTGGGTGTACGATATTACTAACTACCAAAGCTTTGAGAACGTAGAAGATTGATGTGAGCAAGGAGTCAGAAACACGGTCATGGTTGCCTTGGTGGGCGATAAAATTGATTTGGAGCACATGCGAATGGTAAAATCTGAGAAGCACTCTCAGTTTTGCCAGGAAAATGGTGTTAGCGGCCACTTTGTCTCAGTCAAGACAGGAAACCTCAGTCTTCCTGTGTTTTCAGAAAGTTGCTGCCGAAATCCTTGGACTTAAACTAAACAAAGCAGAAATGGGACAGTCACAGAGGTGGTGAAGGCGGACATTATCAGCTACAATGTGACACCCATGTCCAGAACTGTTAACCCCTCACAGCGCCTTGTGTGCAGAGCAGTGAGGGTCCTTGCCCACCAGCCCCCCCCCCCCACCCCTGGGGAAGCCCATGGACTTGAGGGACCCAGGGATTGCGCAGGTTCTCAGGGAACCTCTCTGTAGTTCAGCTCACTCTTTCTTCCGGCATGCACCATCAGTAAGTGCTGCCTCCCCACCACAAACAGCTCCTTGCACTGGGAAGAATTCCACTTGGGACCACACACTTGGAAGTCCACACGGAAAGCCTCTGCTCTGGAATGAGATGGCTTCACTGACAAAGAACGAAGTGGGTTCTCTCTCTGTCCTCACTAAGCCCCCCCCCCTCGCATTTTTGCCTTATGTATTTCAGCTACATGGGCACATTGTCCAAGTCTTCATTATGTACCAGGTATTTTTCCATAGCACTGCTTCCTTCTCTTAACTGGACTCATACCTTGCAAAGTAGAGTCCAGAGCTCAGAAGTTTAATATCTGTTTCATCTGCAGATATTTACATAGACATTCTTTTGCTATAGTGAATGCAAATATATAAAAAGTTGTATTTAATTGAAAATGCTTGAACTAAAGCTGTACGGGGAGAGGAGGAGAGAGAGGGAAAACCGATTGCAATGATTTACACATAACAACACACACCATCCCCTCCAGGGGGGTGAATAACAGAAATCATGGGGGAAGGGAGACAGTTCAGTATAAGATATGAAAATAATAATAATTTATAAGTTATCAAGGGGTCACGAGAGTAGGGGGCGGAGGGAGACAAAACAGAGGAGCTGATACCAAGGGCTCAATAGAAAGTAAATGTCTAAAAAATTTAAAAAAAATTTTAAAAAGAAAGTAAATGTCTAGAAAATAATGATGGCAACATACTTATGATTGTCTGGTACAATTGATGTATGGATTGTTGAAAGAGTTGTAAGAGCCCCCAATAAAATTATCTTTTAATAAGAAATAAAGCTGTACAGTAATAGAAATATTTTTCCTTTTCTTTTCTTCTTCTCCTTTTTTTTTTTTAACCAAAAAACCCTAAGCTATTTACATTTCATAGCTTACGTCTCACAAAATAGGGAGTATTTGCTATTGTATTTTTATTACTTTATCCAGATGTCTCACGTGAGACTCCTGAGTGTGGCTTGTGTATCTGGACAATTGGTTGGTCTCCGAAGTTCCAGGCAGGATTTCTCCCGCAGGCAGGTGCTGTCAGAGTATCCAGGCTGGGTGGTGACATACTGTTGGATCACTGTGGACCAGACTGTTTCTCTCCCACAAATAAATTTATTTCAATTTTTTTGTAAAACAGGAGAGCATTCCAAGAATACTTTCTTCTATTAAATTAGCATTCTATGATGCTCACCTTCCCGACACAACCACTGAAGACAAAGCTGGTGAATAAACAACTGTGGTGAAGAAAACTGATGGTGCCTGGCTATCAAAAGATATAGCGTCTGGGGTCTTAAAAGCTTGAAAGTAAACAAGCGGCCATCTAGCTCAGAAGCAACAAAGACCACATGGAAGAACACAACAGCCTGTGTGATCACGAGGTGCTGAAGGGATCAGTTATCAAGCATCAAAGAACAAAAAAAATCATATCATTGTATGCTCACCTCCATGATACCGCTGAAGACAAATGGGTGCATAAGCAAATGTGGCAAAGAAAGCTGATGGTGCCTGGCTATCAAAAGGTATAGCATCTTGGGTCTTAAAGGCTTGAAGATAAACAAG
>NW_022103902.1:10058568-10153404 GCF_000313985.2 Echinops telfairi | reverse complement strand
GAGGACCTGATGCCAGGGGCTTAAGTGGAGAGCAAATGTTTTGAGAATGACAAGGGCAATGAATGTACAAATGTGTGTTACACTATTGATGTATGTATGGATTGTGATAAGAGTTGTATGAGCCCCTAATAAAATGAGTTATAGCAAAGTGAAGGGTCCTTTGGGAATTTATCAGCATTGCTAAAAAGCATTGTAACCTTTGGTCAGGGCATGTATTACTCTGGGTGCATTAGAGAAAAAAATCCACAGAAACTCTTATGTATAAGAGAGAGTTTTATAAAAAGGGTAAGTGCACATCAAGAAAACATCCCATCCTAGTGTTGCCCAAGCCCACAAGTCCAACATTAACCCATTAACCCATATGTCCAACACTAATCCACCATCTCAGAAAACACATAATGATGCCAACTGCAGGAGGAAAGCTGAATCAGTGAATGTGTAAACATCTCAGCACTGGCAGGGGTCTCCACATGGCTGCTCTAGCACCCAGGGCTGCATCAGGGTAGATCCATGTGGCTTCTCCTCAGGGATGTCTTCAGGAAGGGAGCCCTGCCAGCTGAAGCAGGGCTAAGGCCGCTGCACCCTGGTCTGACCATCAGAAAGCAAGAGACCCGAGAACTAGAAAGGCAAGGTTTACCAGGCCATTTCTCTCCATCCTTCAATCAACCCCACATGTGTTTATCAGCCAGGTTGGCACAATAAACTTTAATTACCTCAGGGCATAAGCTAAGCCAAGAAGCCTAAGATCAAAGAAAGGCCTCCCTACACCACAACAGAAGAGAGGTTGTTCTGACCTGAGAATTGTGTCTTGAGCATTTCTGAACCTGAATTGTAGCCTCTTAACTTCCCTAATAAAGTCTAAAATTATTTCTTATGAGTTCTGTGTGACCACTGAAATGAATTATTAAAGCCAGCTGAGAAGTAGAGTCTGCCACAGGAGAGATGTTTGGTGTGAAATTTTATAAGGGTGGTTGGCCTTTATGAAGACATGTTTGACCTCTGCCTCCTAGGAATTGGCTCTGGGCCAATTTCAAGTTTGTGTGTCTTGCTCCCTTGCAAAGTTAGAGGAAGTCAGCACTGCCCCCTAGACCCTTTTTTACACTTGCACATTAAGAAATGTTTTTTTGGGTTTTTTTGTTGTTTTTTTTTTAAGAAATGTTTTAAGAACTAAATGGAATCAAACTGACAAAGAATCTCAAGGGGTAGTGAGTTTATGTTAATAGCAGAGTAATACCTTCAAAAAGGAAAGTAAAAATGGTCCAATTAGAAGAAAGTAATCAATGTTATGTTTTATTGTGAATATTATCACCAAAATAAATCAAATTATATGTTAAAATAAATAAGACAAAAATACTTCACCAATACAGTTAAACAACTCTTCCTTATGCTTTCCCCCCCCAAATTTCTTGCATGTATGAATTTTTTTAATAATAAGTAACTTTACATGAGTGATTATTTTAGTGATTTTAAATTAAATAAATTCATCCACAAAACATGTTTTAAGTACAGATACATATAGGTTTGTGGGACAGGTCACCAGGACCTATTCAACCTTTAACAGACCACTGAATCCTTGGCACACGGTTCCTTCATATGCTCATGTTCTTTTCTGGCCTGGATCCTGGGGCTTACTAGACAACCTTCCTTTCATCATAAATCCACATTTCCTTCTCCACAAAGCAAAGCTTTCACCTTGGTCAGATCCAATCGCTACATACTTTACACCCTTGTAGCTGAATCAAGATAAATCTACATATACAACTCTCCTCTGTCAGAGCTACACAAACACACCCAAATGAGTTCATATCAATTAAATTGATCAGTAACTACAGACACCAAGAGTATGGTAAAGATCTTACTACATTTTTTCCCCACTAGTTCATACCTTCTCCCAAATAACCCTTCCTTAGTCCCTGCTTTCAATGTAGAAAATAGAAGCAATTCTATTTTCAATCAATTCAACATCTCAAAATGCTGCTTTATTTAATGATAACAAGGCTTACTTAACAAGCAATGCCTTTGTCTAAGTCTATTCCTTGCTTTCTTAGCAAGAACGTTCTTCAATGAAGGCCTGTATACCCTAAGTTGTGTAAACAGAAAATCTCCTGGAGGAAATTGTCTAGACTCTATTCATCTCCCTCTCTCGCTTTCCAAATTACTAAGGTGCTTCTCCAGCAGCACATGTCAAGGTTACCTGGTTGCCAGAATCACAGCTCAATTGTTCATAATATCAATTTGTCTTGCTTTTGCTTTTTTCTCACTTATTACTTCTTAGTCTCTTTTACTGGATCCTCCACATCTTTCCAACAGCAAACGTTGGAATGCTCCGGAACTCTTTGGACCTCTTATCCTCTTACTCCTAAAGTTATGCCATCTGGTCTTAAAGCGGTAGATTGACAACTCTCCATTTTATAATCACAAAGTTTGATTTTTCACACCAAATTGGGGAGTCCTGTGTCTGCAAGGTCAACAATTCAAATACACCAGTCACTCCATGGGAGGCGATTGAAGCTTCCTGCTTTCAGAAAGATTTACAGAAACCCCATATGGGATTCTTATGAGTCAGAATCAACTCAGTGACAGTGAGTTTGAGATATACAACTTCCTGTTCCTGATCACCAGTGACGACTGTTGTTATTGCTAAGTGCTATTAAGTCACTTCAAACTCATAGCGATCCTGTGTACAACAGAACAAGTCCTTCGCAAGCCTCATAATTCATCTCCATACGAAGTCTTCCCCCTTTTCACTGACCCTACGTTTTATCAAGCATGAGGTCTCTTCTGAAACATGACCAAAGACTGCGAGAACAACTTACAGCATCCTCACTTCTACGGAACTTCAGGCTGTCCTTCTTTCAAGACAGACCTCTCCTTTGATTTCTTGACTGCTGCTTCCATGAGGGCCAATGAAATTAAGTCCGTTACAACTTCCATCTTTTCTCCATGTATCATAATATTGTCTACTGGTGAGGACTGCTGTCTTTACACTGAGTGCAAACCATATTGAAGGCTGCACTTTTAATTTTCTTTTCATTTTCATCAGCAAGTGTTTCAACTTATCAGCAAGTTTATGTCATCTGTATATCACAAATCATTTTTTTCATCACAGGTTATTAATAACTCTTTCTCCAAGCCTTATACTGCATACTTCTTCATTCAATCCTGCTTCTCAGAATATTTGCTCAACATACAGATTGAATAAGTATGATGAAATGATACAACGTTGACACACACCTTTCTGACAGTAAGCCATGCAGCATTCCCTTGCTCTGTTTAAACAACTGCCTCTTGATCTATATACAAGTTCTACAGGAGTTCTAGAACTCTCATTCTTAACATTATTATCTATAATTTGCTTTGATCCACATAGTCAAATGCCTTTGCATAATCAAGAAAATACAAGTAAACACCTCTCTGGTAGTCTCTGCTTTCAGACAAGATCCCTAAAATATCAGTAATGATATTTTTGTTAGTCCACGTTAACTAGAGAAACAAATCCAGACACATTCATTTGTATATAATACAGAACTTCATATCAAAGAGTAATTGTACATTGAGAAAAACATCCCAGCCCAGCTCAGATCAAGACCATAAGGCTATTAGCTCATATGTCCTATACCAGACTATAAACTCCTCTTCAGATTCATTCAACAGATGCAATGATGTAGAATGCAGGAAGATCACAGGCCAGGAAGATCACAGGCCAAATGCTGGAAGATCACTTTCCAGTGGGTGGAAAGTCTTGGGGATCCAGTGGCAGTAGAAGCATCTCAGCACCAGCGTGGGTCTCCACGTGGCTCCTCCAGCTCCAGCTCAAGCCAGGGCGCTGGCTCTATCATGCCTCTAAATGAGGTCATCAAGCTGTGACCTGATTGACAGCTTAGACTTCACCCCTTCCTCACGTTGACAGTAGGTTATGTAACTGCCACAATATCCCTTATTCCATGTTTTCTGGATCTAGCTTGAATTTCTGGCAGCTGCCTGTCCATATACTACTGCAACCATTTTAAAATTCTATTTAACAAAATTTTACTTACATATAACATTAACGGTGTTATTAGAAAAAATTTTTTGTATTCTGTTGAGTCACCTTTCATTAGAATGGATATGAATATGCGAATATGGATCTCTTCTAGTAAATTGGCCAGTAGCTGTCTTCCATATTTGTTGGCATAGACCAGCAATTGCTTTCAGTGTTTCATCGCCTTGTTGAAACATTTTGGCTAGTATTCCACAACGTCCTGGAGACTTGATTTTCATTAATACCTTCAGCGAGTCTTAGTGAATACTATGGGTTCTTGCTTATATTAACAAGTTAGCTCTTGAGATGGTTGAATTGGATGAGTTCTTTTTAGCACAGTGATTCTGTGTATTCTTTCCATCTTCTTTTGATGCTTCCTACATCTGCATCATTTAATATTTTGATCATAGGATCCCTCAGTATTACAACTCAAGGCTAGAATTGTTTCTTCAGTTCTTTTAGCTGAGAATATCCTGAGCATTTTCTTGCTTCTTGGCTTTCTAACTCCAGCCTTTGCACATTCCATTACAACACTGTGCTTTGTCCTCTAAAGCTGCCCTGAGAAATATCATGCTCAGCTCTTCTACTTCACCATTTCTTTCATTTGCTTTAGCTCCTATACATTTAAGATCACGTTTCATGGTCCCTCATGACATCTATTTTGGTCTCTTCTTTCTTTCTAGTTGTTTGTTTGCATTCTTTGTTTCATGACCTTTTGCTCTTTCATATATGATTCTCTCGATGCCATCCCATAATTTATCTGGTCTTCGGTCATTTGTGTTTAATGCACTTAATCTGTTCTTGAAATATTCTCAAAATTCAGGTGGGATATACTCAAGTTATGTTTTACTTCTTACGGACTGGTTTTATTCCGCAGTCCACCCCTGGCCTTGTTTTAGCTGATGAGATTGTGTTTTTCCATAATTCCTCACCAAAGATGTAGTTAACTCGATTCTTTTGTATTTCATCTAGTGATGTCCACATGTATAGTCCATGTTTCAATGTTTATATTATTGAAAAAAGGGTATTTTCAATGAGATGTTATTGATCTTGTAAAATTCTATTACATAATCTCTGGCTCTGCTTCTCTCACCAAGGCCTGATTTTATAACTACTGTTCCTTCTGCTTTTATTCCAACTGCCCATATTTTCTATGCATCTTGATCGCATGTTGATAAATTTCAGACTGAAGAAATTGGCAGAATTCTTCACTATCTTCATCACTAGTTTTAGAGCCTCGTGGGTAAATTTGAATAATAGTTGCATTAGTTGGACTTCCTTGTATGCATATAAATATCCCAACACAGAACTGTACTTCAAGATAGATCCTGAAATGATTTTTTTCACTATGAATGAGACACCATTCCTCTTGCATTTGTCATTCCTAGCATAATAAACCATACAATTATCTGACTCAAAATAGCCAATACCACTTCATTTCAGTTCACTAATGCCTAGTATATCAATTTTATGCATACTATTTCATTTTTGATGACTTCTAATTTCCTTAATTCCATTTCACATTCTGATTATTAATGGATGTTTGCAGCTCTTTATTATTATTTTGAGACATGCCTCATCAGTAAATGAGGGTTTTGAAAGCTTTACTGCATGCATGTCATTATGGTTTACTGTGCAGTGAGAAGACAACTCTCCCTCCATATTTTGAGTGCTTTCTACCCTGAGGGGTTCAATTTCCCACATTAACCTGACAAGATTATGCTGCTAATCATAAGGTTTTCAGTGGCTAATCCCTCTTGTTGACTACCCTATTCCTTTGTCCCACTCTAGTCTTAGACTAGAAGCTATATTTAAATCTATCCACATTAGGTGATACTGCAGGTATTTTAAACACTTAAATACCAGTGGCATAACAGCAATACAGCAACATGCAAGCCACCACAGCACAATGAATGGACAGAGAATTGCGGAATGTCGAATTGGCACCTCAAAGTTAATATTTCTAAAATCCAATTCCAGAATCTCAGCCTCACTGTATTTTCTCCCTATCCTCTATTTCAATAAACGGCAATCCCATTCTTGAAGCTGCTGAATCTTTAATTTTTAGAATTTAATAACTTCTCTCTTTTTTGTACATTACATGTAATCTTTCTTACCTTCAGATGTATCTACTTATGACTTTATCTCAATCACCGTGGTATAAGACATCATCATCTCTAAATGGAATGATTACAACAGCCTCCCAACTATTTCCCTGAAGCCAGTTTTAGCCTCAACATCTTTCTCAACAATAGCTCCAGAGTAAGGCAATGCTAAAATATCGGGAACTTTTTAATACATATGTTCTCTAAAGTTACATCTTTTTTGCTTAAATTTTTTTAATGAATCTCACCTCAGAATAAAAGTCATATTCCTTAATTTGTCTCCAAAGTGTACATCATTTGGACTCCCTCAACCTCTCTGGCCCCATGCTCTCTTGCTTGATTCATTCAGCCAGTATGGCCTCATTGATCTTCCTCAATCACATTACTACTCCAGGTTCTATGCACTTAGCATTTCTTCTTCTAGTTGTGTTCCTCTGCCACAGAGGGCCATACTGCTCTTCATCCCTTTATTAAAGCCTCTGTAAAATGCCACCTTACCAGAAGGTCAGTTTCTGAGCTCACTCGGTGCCATGAAGTTGATTTTGACTCATAGGTGTCCTGTAGGATAAAATATAACTTCCCTTTTGGGTTTCTGAGACTTTCAAATTGTTTGGGGAGTGGATAGGTTGATCTTTCTCCTGAGGAGTCGATGGTGGTTTTGAACCACAGACCTTATGGTTAGCAACAGAAAGTGTAACTCACTATGCCACCAGAATGCTCTATTTTTTGAGTAGCTCATCTAAAATCTGCTCTATAACTTCCTATCCTTTCATGCCCTCCTCCATTTTTCTTGATAACCCATATTAACACTTCACCTAATATACTCATATTCAGTGGTGGGTTTCAGCAGAGTCATACCGGTTTGATAGAATGATACCTTTGTTGAGTTAGGGGACATGGTTGTTAAAATTGCACTCATAATCAAGGTTCTCCGCTCTAAGGCACCAACTTGTAAGGTGGACAGCTACCCAGTGGGAATCACAAATTTACATTCATTCCTCTTCTTTAATGTTCATCTGTGCATCATTACTACAGCACTTATGGTAATGTCCATCCTGTCCATTAAAAATCAGATGGAATTATGCTTGTGATATTAATTTATTTATTTAATAAAACTTGCTAGACTTTTGATGAAATACTACATTTTTATTCCTTTGAGTTTGTTAATCCAGCAAATAAACATACAATGTAAAAAGAAAAGGTGTGAAACCAGCAGCAGGTGATGCACTGTCATTCATTTTGACTTTGTGCTATGGCTTAAATTCCCACAAGATATTATGAATGAATTAGGCAGTTCCTGAAAGTGTTCAGAAGGTTAAAATTAATGAAAGAACAATTAAATTCCGCAGAAGTGGAAAGGGTTTTCCAAGATGAACATATTATGTTCACAGAAGAGAAGTGGCCTGTTTCTAATATATCAAACACTATTTGATATATTAATGTGACTATTAATATACACTATTTGATATACAAATGACTATTGCCTAATTGGTCTACCACTTAAAAAATGGGATCCTACTCCTACAGTGGAAAGATGGTTAAGGATAAATCACATGACCAATGATGAGCAAATAAAAGCTAAGCATATTGCCAGAGAGGACACCAATCAAGAAACAATATGGAAATATCTTAAATAACAGTTTTATTTTTGTCAGCTTTTATTTAATATTTTCATTAAGATTTTAAGACTCCTTCTTATAACAGAATCCAGTTTTATGTACCTTCTTTTTTGTTCTTATTTAAGCATTCTCTGTATGAAATGATAAACTACCTTTGGGTATATCTGTTTTTATACTTAAAATGACCATTAGGGCAGCCAAACAGTTGTTAAATTATTTAAATCCCATCACTGCTCATATGTGAGTTCATTCTTTATTATATTTCCTCTCTATAATAGAAGGTCATTGAGAGGAGGGTCTTCATTTGAGACAGTTTTCAATAGTCTCATCACTGTAGTTTTTTTAAAAAAACTGCATAGGAAAGTAGTTTCATCTAACATTCTGTGTGGCCATCTACTTTATCAGTCACTCAAGTAGTTGCTATAATTTGCAATTTCTTTATAAACCAACATGAGATGTAATATGGAAAATTAAGCATTCTGAAACCAATTTGACATAATCATAATATCAAAAAATTTAATAACAATGCATGCTGAAAATGGAATGTTTGTACACTACTATTCATTTTAATGACATTTTAAAAGCTTGCCTCTCTTTTCCATTATTCTAGTGTCATTTTTAATATATGCACATCATCCAAAATATTGTTAAGCTGAATTTCCTACTTTTGTTGATGCAATCAAACACCAGTGCTCACATCTTGTATTGTAATAATTTTCTAGGTTATCTTACATATAGTAGTAGCCCCAAAGCTTTAAAGAAGAAAGATTTCTGTCCACTATACTCTCCCAATACTCACTGCCAAGAAGCCAATTCTGCCTCATAGTGACCCTCTAGGATAGAGTAGAACTACCATTTCAATTTTTCCCCTTTTTTTCAGTCAGGTATTACTGGTTTTTGTGAAGTACAATTTAATTTTTTCATTAATATTTCAATATTCTTTCTTATAACATAATCAAGTTAGTGTACCTCCATGTTTGTTCTTATTTAACTGTATGAAATAATAAACTACTTTTTGGTATTTTTTTTAATACTTAAAGTGATCATGAGGTCAATTGTGCTATTTATTGGCTAAATTGGATTTTTCATATTGGATATGTATTGGATAAATCACATTGGCTGTGTGACTTATCCTTAACTATCTTTTCACTGTAGGAGTAAGATCCCATACCTTTAGATGTAGGCCAATTAGAAAATGATCATTGTGGATCAGTTATCCGGCATCAAAGAACAAAAAATCATATCATTGTGTGCTCACCTCCTGATATGATCGCTGAAGACAAATGGGTCCATAAGCAAATGTGGCGAAGATAGCTGATGGTGCCCGGCTATCAACATATATAGCATCTGGGGTCTTAAAGGCTTGAAGGTAAACAAGTGTCCATCTAGCTCAGAAGTAACAAAGCCCACATGGAAGAAGCACACCAACTTGCGTGATCACGAGGTGTTGAAGTGATCAAGTATCAGGCATCATCAGAACAAAAAATCATATCATTGTGAATGAGTGGGGAGTGTGGAGTGGAGATACAAAGCCCATTTGTAGGCCAACTGGACATCCCCTTACAGAAGGGTCTCAGGGAAGAGATGAGCCAGTCAGGGTGCGATGTAGCAACGATGAAGCATACAATTTTCTTCTAGTTCCAAAATGCCCCCCCACTATAATGATCCCAATCCTACCTTACAAATATGGCTAGCCCAGAGGATGTACACTGGTACAGATAGGAACCGGAAACACAGGGAATCCAGGGCGGATGATCCCTTCAGTTCCAGTAGTGTGAGTGGCAATACTGGGAGGGCAGAGGGAGGGTGGGTTGGAAAGGGGGAATGGATTACAAGGATCTACATATAACCTCCTCCCTGAGGGACGGACAACAGAAAAGTGGGTGAAGGGAGACATCGGACAGGGCAAGATATGACAAAATAATAATAATTTATAAATTATCAAGTGTTAATGAGGGAGGGGGGAGTCGGGAGGGAGGGGGAAAATGAGGAGCTGATACCAGGGGCTTAGGTGGAGAACAGATGTTTTGAGAATGATGAGGCCAATAAATGTACAAATGTGCCTTACACAATTGATGTATGTATGGATTGTCATAAGAGTTGTATGAGCCCCTAATAAAATGATATTAAAGAAAGAAAATGATCATTGTGTTTGATATGTTAGAAACAGGTGACATCTGTGAACATTATGTTCACCTTAGAAAAATCCCTTTCTGCTTCCGCTGAACTTACTGCTTTATTGAGCTAAAGCTCCAAGCCCCTAAGCACTGAATCTTCCTAACTAGCCCTAGCTCTGATACACCTACCTATTCAAGACATTTAGTATAAGTGGAATTATACAATATCTGCCCTTTTGTTAATGACTTCTTTTATTTATCATAATGTTTTCAAGGGGTCCAAAGAGTACCATGCCACCAGGACTCCTTGAATAATTCTTTTCCTCCTCTTCCTTCCCCTCCCGCTCTTCCTCCGATGGAGTCCGTGCTGCCTAATAACCTCCTGTGGCTTTCCAAAACTATAACTGTTTATGGGAGTCAAAAGTCCTGTCTTTCTCCAACTGAGCTGCTGTTGGTGTTGAACTGCCAACCATGTGGACCGAAGAAGGATGTAAATCAGTGTCCTCATAAGGAAGAGATGTGCCAGCATGGTCTAAAACTGTTCTGAATGGAGAGCTGCCATATCGCAAAGAAAGCATGTCCCACTCTACCTACTCTCTCACTAACCAGGAAACTCTCTGAACCCTTGTTGTGTTAGTTCAGGTAGACTAGAGAAACAAATTCACAAACACGCATATGTATATAAGGGAGAGGTTTAGATACAAGAGCAGTTGAACATTGAGAAAACATCCCAACCCAGTCCAGTCCAAGGCCGTAAGTCTGATATTAGCCCATATGTCTGATACCAATCTATACAGTCCTCTTCAGACTCACAAAACACATGCAATGACGCCAAATGTAGAAGATCACAGGCAAGTGGGTAGAAAAGCTTTGGATCCAGTGGCATTGGAAACATCTCAGCACTGGCAGGGGTCTCTGCATGGCTTTTCCAGCACCCAGGGCTGCATCATGGCAGATCCATGTGTCATGTCAGCTGCCATGTCTCCCAGGGTGTGAGCAGAGAGTCTCCCACCTCCAAGAAGGAAATACCAGAATTCCCAGAATCCTTCGGGGAAGGCTATGCCCACACAGAAGCCAATTGACAGAGTAGACTCCACCCCGTCACTCTTAATCCTCAAATTAACAAATGATTATATATCTCCCACACTTGGGTACTAGGTCTTTATCTAAACCACGCCCCTTAAGGCAAGTTGATATTCACCTGTCAGATGAATCTTTTCTGGTCGGAACAGCCTTCATTGATCCACACAAATTCTCAAAATTGGGAAGTCACAGATCAAAGCAGTCCAATTTTGCCAGGCTTATTTCTCCAGGTCCAAGGATAAAGGTCATCTTATTTAGAGTAAAACTAAGTTTTTTCAAAAGTAATTGGTGAGGGAATGTGGCCTCTTTTAATCTTGTAGGAAGATCTTTTCATAAATCATAATCTCAAGCCCTGTGGCCACTGTTAAGTATTTTGAAATCGCTTAATCAATATTAGATGTGAAGACCCTCATACTCTGAGAGGTTGTTCTGTGGTACAAAAAGCACCTGAGGGAGAGGAGTACCCTTTGAATCCAGGTTCTTTCTCTCACTGTCCATGAACCTACTCATAGCGGCCTCAGTTTTCTCCTCTTGAACAATAAAAATGTTGAATTCCCTTTTACTTTGAAATTCTCCTAGTTTGTTTGGAGCTTGGAAAGAAGAGGAGGTTGGCCTTTCAGTTAGCAATTAAATGCTTAACCTCTAAACTGCCAGGCCTCTTTAACATAAAAGCCGTGCTAACAAAATAAAGAGAGGAGGTATTGTTGACCTGGCCTACGTTTCCAGGAATTCTATGGAATTCTAGCCTTTGATATAGAAAATATTCTCTATGAATTTTCATAGTTTCCTTTTCAAGTACACATTGTATCTATGATTGCTTATCGCCTGCACTTCTTGTCACCCACCGGTCAGGGAGGGAGGGGAAAGGAGGGGGACAGGGGAGAGCTATAATAACTCTTCCTGGGTTTACCTGAATTGAAGTTGGCAGGTGAAAAATCAAGCACATATATTTCTTATATAAAGTTAGTAAGTGCAAAAGCTTTCCTATCCTCAGGCAAAGATCTAAATTGTGCATCAACAGGGTGATAAATGGATACGAGTACAGACACTTGAGAAACCTATTATGGCTCTCAACCGTCCATATCTGCAGGCAGGTTATAACATCAAGTATCCGCAGCGTGGCTAGGTTTGTATTACAAATCATTTTTAAAGTAACATAATACTCTTCCGAGCTATTGACTCGGCATCCATAAACTGAACTCGATTTTTTATTTATAGGCCTGGTCTTACACGAACATCATAGAAATAAACACTTTTGCCATAGGCTGTGATTCATTGCCAAATCTTTCTTGAAGAAACATGTGTTAAAAGACAAAGGAAGGTTGGTTTCTGGTGTTTTTTTCCTATGAAGAAATAGAACAAAGACTTGGCTACCCATCGGAATTACTCCCAAAGTTATGTCAAACCACTCACCGGTGCTTGGATCACCATCTGCTTTAATTGATCTGGGCATCTGCATTTTCAGAGCTGTTCTGGTGGGTGATTCTAATATGTAGCCAGAGCTGACAACTGCTGCGGATAGAGGCGGCCAGTCACGGGGGCAGTTGGTCTTTCCTGTGGGATAACTGTTTACTAAGAAATTGGGCTGAGGCACCAACTCATTCTGTTCAGAGCACAAAATCCCATTCAGCCATTAATGAATTTTTCACTGCACCGACCTTCAAACCAGCAATGACCTTTGCTTTCCATTGCCTGTAATTAAGAATGTCTGCAACCACCATAATCCAGTTTAGGGCTTGATTAATTCTCATAATTACCAAGCGCCTTTTTGCAGCTGTAGAAAAAGAAGGTCTATGCTACCAAAATAAGCTACAACCAGTGAAAAATAAAGGACAATGGTTTTTAGCTTTTATTTCCAGCTTAATCATTACTTTTTAAGCTCTTGACATCCATTAACCTCTTAATCTATAAAATGTCTTAGAAATAAAGCCAAATTATGATTGGCATTTTATGTCAGTCAACGGAGCAGAAAGTATTTTGCGAAGTCTTTGAAGTTGTAGTTTAAAAAAATTTTTGGTTCACGATTAAGTTGCTGCCACTCTTTAGAGGAAAGAACAATACAGAGAAGTTGGTAGTGACTCAGAGACATGCACTGATCTCTATAAATAACGTATATGAAAATAGACAAATTAATGATGCATTTTATGACTAGCTCAGCATTATGATCTGTCTCTCCTGGAAGGATCCATCAGTAATCTCTAAAGAATTTTTAGAAAATGTATGCCCATATTAGAAAGCAAGAATATTTTCACCTTAGCCATAAATACCAGTATGATACCCAGCAGGCAGAGGCCATTGCTTTAAACTCCCAGGTATTGCATATGAAGGGAGAAAGGAAAGTTCTTGATTTATCCCATTTGCAATCATTCTCCAATGGTTACTTAAAAGCACAAAGGAACAGAACGTATAATTCATTTTATTCATGACTATTTATTGGGCGCTCCTCAAACCAAAACTAAACCCATTTCCATTGAGCCAAATCTGACTCATACCACCCTATAGAACAGTATAGAGCTACTCCTTTGGATTTCTGAGGCTATAAATCTTTATGGGAGCAAAAAGCCTTATCTTTCTCCCATGGTCCAATTGCTGACCTTGCAGTTAGCAACCTAATATACGAAGGGTCACCCCCAAAATGGAAAAAAGCTCCACTGGCTGGAGCTTTCATAGAATGTATTTTTCCCACTAGGTTAGCATCAAGCAACTAGCACGGAGTTAGTGCACCCAGTGAGATGGCTGATCTAAGAGAAGAGTGTGTGGCTATGAAATTTTTTTCCTGCTTGGGAAAAGTGTCACAGAAACTGTTGTGATGTTGAGCACAGCTTACAAGGACAATGCTATAGGAACAACTCAAGTGTATGAGTGGTTTTCTCATTTCAAAAAAAGTGAAATGTCAAATGATGACAAAACTCATTCTGGATGCCCACCAACTTCCCTATCAGATGAAAATGTCTACAAAATCCATGTACTTGTGCTCAAAGACTGATGATGGACCGCGGAAGGCATGGGGAAGATATCTGGCCTATCTTGGAGCTTGGTTCATTAAATTTTCACAGAATATTTGGGAATGAGAAAGGGCCCTGAAAAATGTGTGCCCCGGGTTCCGACTGACAAAGAAAAAGACATGGAGTGGAAACATACCATGTTTTGAACAGATCAAAAGCAATCCAGACTTTTTCTCCAAGGTCATTACTGGTGATTAGACCAGTATTAACACCAGGATAACTGGTGTTATCCTTTTTTTAAATCATTTTATTGGGGGCTCAGACAACTCTTATCACAATCCATACATACATCCATTGTGTCAAGCACATTTTTACATTTGTTGCCATCGTCATTCACAAAACATTCATTTTCTCCTTGAGCCCTTGGTATCAGCGTCTCTTTTGTTCCCCACCCTCCCTGCTATCCCCGCCCTCATGAACCCTTGATAATTTATAAATTATTATTATTTTGTCATTCTTACACTGTCTGACGTCTCCCTTCACCCACTTCTCTGTTGCCCGTCCCACAGGGAAGGGGTTATATGTAGATCCTTGTAATAGGTTCCCCCTTTCTACCCCACTTTCCCTCTACCCTCCTTGTATTGCCACTCTCACCACTGGTCCTGAAGGGATCATCTGTCCTGGATTCCCTGTGTTTCCACTTCCTATCTTTACCAATGTACATCCTCTGGTCTAGCTGGGTTTGTAAGGTAGAATTGGGATCATGATGGAGGGGGTGGGAGGGAGGAAGCATTTATGAACTAGAGGAAAGTTGTATGTTTCATTGTTGTTACACTGCACCCTGACTGGCTCGTCTCCTCCCTGCAACCCTTCTGCAAGGGGATGTCCAGTTACCTACAGATGGGCTTTGGTAACCAATTCTGCACTCCCCCTCTTTCACAATGATATGATTTTTTGTTCTTTGATGCCTGATACCTGATCCCTTCGACACCATGTGGTCACACAGGCTGGTGTGCTTCTTCCATGTGGGCTTTGTTGCTTTTGAGCTAGATGGCTGCTTATTCGCCTTCAAGCTTTAAGACCCCAGACACTATATGTTTTGATACCCGGGCACCATCAGCTTTCTTCACCACTTTTTCTTTATACACCGCTTTCTCTTCAGTGATCGTGTCGGGAAGGTGAGCATCATGGAATGCCAGTTTAATAGAACAAAGTGTTCTTGCACTGAGGGTGTACTTGAGTGGAGGCCCAATGTCCATCTGCTACCTTAATACTAACCCTATAAATATATGCACATAGATATATATCTTTACATATGCACCTGCCTTTATTTAGACCTCTATGAATGTCCTTTGCCTCCTAGCTCTTTCCTCTATTTCCTTTGACTTTCCTCTTGTCCCACTCTCATGCTCAGTCTTCATTTGGGTTTCAGTAATTCCTCTCAGTTACATTGCCCTTGATCAATCCCTACTAGGCCTCCTACACCCTCCTCACTACTGATTTTGGATCATTTAATATTCCCTTGTCCCTGGATTTGTTAACATCACTTCCTTTCCCCCACCTCCCCCTCTTCCATGTCCCCCCAGAACCGTCGGTCCCATTGTTTTCTCCTCCAGATTGTTTATCCAGCCTATCTTACCTAGATAGACTTGCAGAGATAATAATATGCACAAAACCAAGACTGAGCAAAACAAAGCAATGAAACAAAGCAACAAAAAGCCACTAACAAAAAAAGGAAAAGCCTGTAAATAGCTCAATGTCTCATTGACATGAAAGGGGGAAAAAAGCCTATAAATAATTCCACGTCTGTCTGCTGACCCTTATATATGTTTTCCTATCAAGTTTGATGAGGTGCCAAACCCTGTCTCCTGAATCCAAAGTCTATTTGGGGGATTCCGCTGGGATTTCATTGCTTTACTTCCCTTGCTGCTCAGCTGCACTTCTTTCGGGTTTCTCCCCAGCGTGTTGGGGTCAGACCAGGCACAATTCCCACACTGTGTCTCCAATGCTGTCCCCGTAACACTCTGGGTCAGTGAGGGGACATCGTGTCTTTTGGTGGGACCAGCCCTGCAGTCCTCTCAGGGTATTGGCTTCTCTGAGTAAGAACATCGTCCTCGAGGCTTGGTGGGCTTGGACATGGTCCACTCTCATTCTCTCTTTTTCCCCTCTTAGTTTGCTCCCCTGTGGTCTAGGCAAAACTGCCCTTCTCCCTGGGCTGTATCTTCATTGCTGTCCTCTGTGGTGCATTCTTTTGGGGAGGAGGTCGACATAGCTGGGATTGGGGTCAGCCCTGCAAACTTCTCTGTTAGTTTGTTGCTTCATGCCAGTATGTTGCCTTAGAGGCTTGGTTCAGCAGTTTCACGTCTGGTCCCTCTTTTTCTTTTAAGACCCCAGACACTATATCTTTTAATAGCCAGACACCATCTGCTTTCTTCACCACATTTGTTAATGCAACCTGTTTGTCGTCAGCAATCACATCAGGGAGGGGAGCATTGGCCAGTGCCACATTATTAGAACAAAGAGTTCTTGTGTTTATGGAATACTTAAGTACAGGCCTAGAGTCCATCCATTACCTCAATGTATTGCCATATAAATGTATGCTCATAGTTCAATACCCCTATGTTTATGCATTAATATATTTACATATGTACACATCTATGTTTAAAGCTCTATAAATGGTTTTGCTTCTGGTTCCTTCCTCTATTTTCTTTTACCTTCCTCCTGCCCCACTATCATGCTCACCCCTCATTTGCCTCTCAATAATTCCTCTCAGCTATATTACGGATGTTCCAATACCACCAGGAATTCTACACCCCCCTGGCCGTCGATTTTAGATCCCTAGCTGTTCCCCTGTCCATGACATTATTTGCTCTCCACTCCCTTCCCCCCTCCAACTCCTGCCCCAATCCCTCCAGAACTGTCGGTACTGTTGCTTTCTCCTCAGGCTGTCTTAAATAGATAGACAAAACAAAAACAACAAACACTAAACACCAACCAACAAACAAAAAACCCTGAACATAGTTACACGTCTGTCCACTGATCTTTATGACACTCTCCCCACTGGTCAGCAGAACTCTGGGCACTGCCCCCTGGAGTCTGAAGTCTATTTTCAAGATTCCTCAGGGGTTTCATGTTGTTCGCTTCTTGGTTACCCCACTGTGGGGGAGTCAGACCAGACTTATTCCCTGAGCTATGTCCCCATTAGTGTCCTCTATAGTGGTACGCTACTGTGTGGGAACATCATTTCTAGAGCTGTGGTTGGCCCTACAGTCCTCTCTGTGCCTTAACTGCTCTGGCCAGGAATGTCGTCCTCAGGACTTGATGTGCCAAAATGGAGTCTAGTCCCTCCCTCTCTCTCTTTCCTTCTTAGTTTGCTCCTATGTGGGTCAGAACAGGACAGGCCCTCTCCCCAGAGTGTTGTCCTCTGTAGCACATTTTTCTAGGGAGGTGTCAGCATAGCTCAGACTGGGGCTGGCCTTGTAGCCCTCCCTGTTAATGGGTTGTTCCATGCCGCTGAGGTAAATGCAATCAGCACAGTGGGTACAGAAGAAAATCTACTTAATACATCATTTATGGGTTGAATTTACCTAGGTGGACTCGTGTACTACTTGTCCTTTTGTGCTTGGCTAACTTTGCTTAGCATAATTTCTTCCAACTCTTCCCATGAGACGATGTGCTTCATGCATTCATCACTGTTTTGTGGAGGATGCATAATACTCCATTGTGTGTATGTACCAGAGTTTTCTAATCCACTCATCTATCAATGGAAATTTACATTGTTACCAATTCTTTACAACAGTGAATTGCGTTGCAATAAACACTGTAGCACAGCTAACTGGTTGTGGTCTATTTCTTACTTCTTCTGGGTATATGCCCAGTAGCAGGATCATGGATAATAAAGTAGCTCAATTTCCATTTGCTTTAGATATCGCCAGATTGTTTTCCACAATAACTGTATGTATCTACAAGACTACTAGCAGTGGATGAGAGTTCCTATCTTACCACATCCACTCCAATGTTTGTTGCTGTCTGATATTTTTAACTGAGCCATCCTCAAGGGTGTTAGGTGGTATTTCGTGGTTGTTTTAATTTGCATTTCTCTGGTGCCTAATAATTAGGGATATCTTCTCATATGCTTATTGGCCATTTGGGTTTCCTCCCTGGTGAAATTTCTGTTCAGGTTTATGTCCCACCTCCTCAGGGAGCTAGCTGCTTTTTTCTTATTGCAGGCTAGCAGAGTAGGGTAGATTTTCATAATAAGCCCTTTGTCTGATATGTCATTGCTAAAGATCTTCTCCCAATCTGTGGGTTCTCTATTACTTTCTTGGTGGAGTCTTTTGATGCACACAGGTGTTATATCCTTAGTATATCCCACTTGTCAATTTCAGCTTCTTGTGTGTCCTTCCCTATTTTGGTTAGCCTATGTATTCTCTGGCACCAAGGTTCTTAGGTTTGTCTGATTTCCTCATTGATGGCCCTAATTGTTCGGGGGTTTACTTAGAGGTCTGTGATGCACCTTGAGTTTGTTCTTGTGCATGGGGTGTGGTAAGGGTCTTGGTGTTAAAGTCAGGTAAAGCAAACCCTCCAACTTTGTACTTCTTCTTGAGGAGTTCCAAGCTACTTCTGGGTTTCTTCCCTCTCCATATAAAGTTGGTAGTCAATTTTTTCCCCAATTCTTTGAAGAAGAATGTTGGTATTTGTATTGGGAAAGCATTAAACATATAGTTCCTTGAGTAGGTAGGAGTCACATCTTTACTATATTGAGACTTCTGACCTGTGAGCATGGGATAGTCTTCCATTTGTGGAGGTCACTTCTGGTTTCTTGTAGTAGGATCCTGTAGTTTTTCTCATACAAATCTTTTGTTTTTTTGTTTGGGTATATTCCTAGGTATTTTAGTATATGCTTGGCTATTGTGAAGGGCACTGACTTCTTGATCTCCTCTTTCATGGTCTTGTCCGATGTATATAGCAGTCCAATAGACTTCTATTTGTTGATCTTGTATCCTGCCACTCTTCCATATTCCTCTATTACTGCGAAAATTCCTGCTGTGCAGTTTTGGGGGTTTTCAATGTACAGAATCATGTTGTCTGCAAATAATGATAGTTTCAGCTCTTCTTTCCACAGTTAAATACCATTAATGCCTTTCTGTTGCCTTGTGTTGTTAGCTAGGACCTCCAGTACAATGTTGACGAAAATTGGGGACAAGGGGCATCCTTGTCTGGTCTCCTTTTTCAGTAGGATTGTTTTCATTTCTCCATTGACTATAATGTTGGTTGTTGGTTTTTCATAGATAGCTTGCATTAACTTGAGTAATTCCCCTTCAATTCCCATCGTTTGGGCGCCTTAATTAGGAATGGGTGTTGAATGTTGCCAAATGCTTTTTCTGCATCTATTGATATTATCATGTGGTTCTTGTCCTTTTTCTTCTCCATGCAATGGATGATGTTGATGGACTTTAGGATGTTGAACCATCCCTGCATCCTTGTAATGAATCCCAGCTGGTCATGATGGATGATTTGTTTTATATACTTTTATTTTCTATTGGCCAATATTTTGTTAATCATTTTTGCATCATTGTTCATTAGAAATATCAGCCTGTAGTTTTCTATTCTTGTGGGCCACTGTCCTTTTAGATCTGTTAATAAGGTGTCCACTGATTCTCACCCTTCCTCTGTGATTGGCTTCAGCAACCAACAGCTAGACTTTTAGTCCAGTTACATTTGCAATGAATTCATTGCCTTGCAAAATTCTATCATGTGATTTCCAGCTCCTTTTCTATCACCAAGGCCAGATTTTCCAAGTACTGTACCTTCTTCTTTGTTTCCAACTTTTACATTCCAATTGTCAATAATTATCAAGGCATCTTGATTGTATGTTTGATTATTTTCAGACTAAAGAAATTGGTAGAATTCTTTAATTTCTTCATCACTAGCTTTAGTGGTTGATGCATAAATTTGAATAATAGTAGTATTAATTGGGTTGCTAACTTACTACTTGAATATTAGTTGTGTTAACTCCTTGTAGGGATATTATCCTACCACAGACAGCATTTTATTTCAAGATAGACTTGAAATGTCTTTTTGACAATAAATGTGATGCCATGTCTCTTGATTTGTCATTCCTGTCATGGAAAACTATATGATTGTCTAATTCATGGTAGTAAATACCAGTCCATTCCAGGTCCTAAATGCCTATAATATAGAACTTTGTACATTTAATTTTATTTTGACCATTTTCAACCTGAAGGCTCGCATTACAGCACTATATCTATCAATCACCCACTGCTATTCATGCGGTTTCAGTGGCTAATCCTCAGAAGTGAACAACCTCTTTCTTAAAAGAGGAATTAGCAGTTGAAAAATATATCTTTGGTAACAGAAACAAAGCTGGATATATCTGCAGATGACTTCTTTAAAGTGTGTTTTAAAAATCAAAGATATCACTTTGAAAACTAAGGCATGCCTGATTCAAACATTGGTATTTTCAGTCATCTTATAGGAATATGAAAGTTGGACAATGAATAAGGAAGAACAGAGAAGAATTGATGCTTTTTCATTATAGTGTTAAAGAAAATTGAATATACCATGGAATGCCAGGAGAAAAAATAGAAATGCCAGTGTTCTCATTGAAAGTGAAGGTGGAAAGCTTTTTTCTCATGTCTTTTGACAGACTACTTCCTGGAAAAGGATATCATGATTGGTGAGTAGAGGGCCAGTGAAAACAAGGAAATTTCTCTAGGAGATTAATTAGCACAGCGGCTACAACAAAAAGCTCAAACATAACAAAAATATTGAGACTGGTGCGGGACTGAACAATATTTCTTTCTATTTTACATAGAGCCACTTCGAGGCAGAACCAACTTAAAGCCACCTACAATAACATACTGCAACTATTACCTCCTTACCACCACTGCCACCAATGGCCACGGAAACAACTCTGTATTGTGGTGACCATATGTGTGTTGTTGGAAGAAAATTGAGCTTCGTAGGTTTTTCAGGGGCTCATTTTTTCAAAAATAAATTTTGGGACCTTTCTTTTGGGATGTCTCTGGGTGAACTGAAACCTCTAAAATTTTGATTAGCAGCTGAATGCATTAATCGTCTGTACCTTTTAATTTTAATATTTTTTCTATATTATAGATATTAACTGGGGTTGTCCTTGATCCTCCAGTTTCCAACTTGCATAAGAATGAATAAATAAATGGATTTGACACAAGAGGGCACATCATCACAGTGCTTCACCTTTTGCTGATCAGAATAAAAAGTTCAAGCCAGAAAAATAGTCAATTGTGTTGGAAAGGGGTCAGATTCAATTCATCAGTTATCTAGCACCTCGATGTAAAGTGGGGCTGTGTGACACAAATGGACAGTGCAGAGACAAAACAGCTACACTGCTCACAATACTTTTACTGATTTAGCACCGTGACACTTTTTTTGCTGAACCATGAATAAAGTAACACTAGAATAGCCAGAACAAAGCAATACGATTACTGAAAATGTCAGGTTTATTTAATGTGTATAGTAGGACAGGAAAAATATTGGTCGACCAATATTTATGGAGATGTTGTGCTGGGCGAGTCACTGAAAGCTACAGAGAATATAAAAATAAAGAAAATACAGCCTGCTTTCAAAGGCCAAAAGTCCATTAGTCTTTGATTCCCTAGTGCCCAACATAATATTTAGAGGATTGTGTAGTCTCAGTTCATAATGCCTGTTCAACACACTCAGCTGAGTTAGCACCTTTGCTTCACAGAACTAAACAACTATTATAACAAAAAAACAAAACTAGTTACTGGCAAGTGTATTGTGACTGCTGAGGGCTTCATCTGCGGCAACAGGGTTTTCAAAAGTGTGACTTTAGGAAGCAGATTGGGAGAGGACCCTGGTGGTGCAATGGTTATTCATTGGGCTGAAATCTGCATGGTCAGCAGTTTGAAACCACCAGCTTCTCCTCAGGGAAAAAGATGGGCTTTCTACTCCTATAAACAGGTACAGTCATAGAAACCAATAGGGGGTCTGTAATAGTAAGGTTTTTTGTGCCAAGATGACATACATAAGAAGCTATGGGGGTAGGCTAGCCTGTCAACCAAGTCACAGTCTGATTGTACCTACTGGTGGGTGTGGCCAACTCATAAGGAGGATCCTGCAAACTTCCGCTCTCTTTCTGCCTTCACCTTCCTGTTGATGAGTCCTGTGGAGACCTGTGACGTGGCCACCCCCATTGGATCCACACCACTCTGCATCCACAAGCATGTGATCTTCTTACATTCTACATCATTGCCTATGGCTTCATGAGTCTGAAGAGGGCTTTATGAACTGGTATCAGACGTATGCATTAGTATCATACTTATGGACTTGAGTTCGACTGAGCTGGGATGTTTTCCTAGTATGTAATTGCTTCTTGATATAAAGCTCTCTCTTACACATGGATGAGTGTCACTGGATTTGTTTCTCCAGTTAGACTCTGGTCTAGCACAGAGTCACTTAAGTCAGCACTGACTTGATGGCAATGCATTAGGTTTCTTCTGAGGTATCTATGGGTGGATATGAACCACCAACCTTTCGGTTCATAGTTGTGCACTTAACCATTTGTACCTCCCAGGAGTAGTAAATTAGGGTACAGTTTTTCTTGCCTCCATTGCTTTCTTTAAAGTACTATAAATAAAGGAAATGGTTCTTAGCAAATTTTAAATCAGTATTAAAATTGAAACATTCTGTTTATTGGTGTATTTCCTCAATTTATCTTTTATCAGCTTTATACCACATAATTTTTTCAACTAACTAACTTCCTCTATCTACTTCTTAAATCATAAATTCAATGTTTATTAAGAAAAAGGATATCCCTACAGGGTCAAACCTCAACGCAATGTTATGTGGAAAACTTCACTTTATTGGATCTATAACTTATTGCCATTGAGTCTATGATGACCCATAGGGACCCTTTATGGTAGATCTGCTTCTATGGGTTTCTGAAACTGTCACTCTTTACTGAAGTAGAAAGCCTCACCTTTCATCCTCAGAGCAGTTGGTGATTTCAAACTACCAACCTTAAGTTTAGCAGCCCAATGGGTAACCACTATGCCATCAGGGCTCTTTATACACTCATATAAACAAACAAACAAAGTTACCTGAAAAAATGAGAATTTTCTGTATCTTCTTTGAAGTTTTTTTTGTTTTTGTTTTTGTTTTTCTTTGAAGTTTTTCTGTAAACCCAAAACCACTCAAAAACACAGTGTATGAAAAACAAAATTAGACTTTGGGTGAATTTAAACTATGAATAAAAGTTCTCATCCACTAAGCACCTACCCTACGCCAGATACTGCCTTAATTGCTTGGCGTAATGTTTAGTACATTGTAAGCTCTTAATAAGTATTGGTTGATTAAACTCCTGATTTCTGATCTTCACAAGAAAAGCCCTGCAGATAAGTTTTATTAGTTCCATTTTCCAAATGAGAAAATTATGTCAAACAACTAATAAATCATGGTGCCTATGCACTTGTCTCCTTATTGAGCTGTCCCTCATCTGGTAGAAGAAATCTGATGATGCTGCATTGAGTATAATTTATAAAAGATTTGACTTTGTCTTTGTAATTTAACTGTCCTTAATCTGGGCATTTGAATGGACTCTTCTAAATTGCAGGCATATGGAAAACACAATTTTATTGTTCTGCATGCATAACTGAATATGGTTTAAAAAATGCAATTACTTGACCTTCCATTATTGTGCATTTGCAGACACACAATTATGAGGTCTCTTGAAGGAGACAGCATAGGACATTGAACATATTCTTTACCTAATAATTATTGTCTTAGCAAACACAATACTAGATAATGTATAATTGTATATTCATTTGAGTTAATGCTTTCAATAAAGGGAAGGTTTTAATTATCCTGATTTTCTCTGGTTCAAATGACTTTTGGTTTAATACTACAATAGAATTCTATTTGGTTGTGGTTTGCTTTCTCCATGACATCACTTCGAAGTGAAAGAGAGGAACATAGAAGCAAAGACAGAAAAGAGCGAACACAATCAGCAGGCTTCCTGGTCCTTGGAGGCAGAGGTCAAACAGCCACATGGCTGAGAGGCTGAAAACAAGAAAGACATGGCTGCTGGCTAAGGAGAGGTAATGCTTTGGACCAAGGACTGTATCTTTAATACTTTCTGATCCTGGCTTGTGGCAACCTGTCAGACTCCCTGAGTATTTTCTGTGAGTTCTGTGTGATCATGGCAACAGATTATTGAACCCAGCATAGAAGTGGAGTGCCATGGGATGAAGAGTTGGCGTAAGAGTAAAGAAGGACTGAGCGTGGAGGCACATCTGACTCCTGCCTGATAGCATTTGGGAAGCCAGAAAAAGTCACAAACACACCACCATGGACTACAGTTTGGTATAAAGAGATAACATATTAAGAGAAAGACAAAATGTGGATTGAAATACAATTCATATCTGGCTTCTATAGTATTTTTATCTTGAACAATTTATAATATGAATTGGTTATAATAATTATGCCCATTTGTCTTTCATCTATATATTGTAAACAAATTTCACATGATTGCATTTTCTTTTTGTTGCTATGGTTATGCTTATAGTATCTTATACCCCCCATAAATTATATCATCACCAATTCTATGCTTAATTATAGCAAATAGTTTCTTACAATTTTCATATTGTAAATGGAGAAGTTAAGAAAGTGAAAATATATGATTGATCAAGATTCTGAATTAAATGAAGGAGACAAGAACATAATGCTTTGCTTCAACTCCCACAGAAAGTACACACTGAAGACTAAAATGAGGCATGTTATTGATTGCTCTTATTTTCAATAGCCATAAGTGAGCTGCCAATTACATATGCTAATATGTAATGATAGAATTCAAATATAAAACAAATAATGTGTACATCATATGTCTAGAGCAGTTGGAATTTTAATATTATCAATAGTAAGTCTAGAAGAAAAGTCAAATATTAAGAGTAATACAATACTAATCTCAGTATTGGGCAGTATACTTTTAAATTTTTTAAAACTTCCTTCCTTCTTTTTAACATATTCTCACTACCATTTAGTGTCATCAAATGAAATCTGACTCGTAGCAACTATAGAGGGCCAAGCAGGACAGCCCTTTGGACTTTGTGGGCTGTACATCTTTAAGGAAACTTAAAACCTCATCTTTCTTCAATGGAGCAATTGGTAATTTTGAACTGCTGGTCTTGCAGTTAATAGCCTTTTCTTTCTACCTAAGAGTGAAATTTGGTAGGCATATTACACCTTGGCAATAAGAGGCAGTACAAGCAGCAACAAAGAAGGAGCAATTATCCACGGTAAACTAGATTTTTTTCCCTCTGAGAGCTGCATAAAATGTTCACTTTTGGTTGCTTATATGACAGTCTGTTAACTTCTAGGAAAACCCTAAAAGGAAAGGTAGTAGAAGGAAAGTGAAAGAAACTTCAAAGACTGGCTTCAGTAGTGGGGCCCTGAGGTAGCTGAGATTTCTTATGCATGTGTTTTGCTCCACACAGCTGTATGAGAAAGAAAGGGACCAAAGGGTATTCCAGCCTTTTACACAACTCCTTAAAGGAAAGGTCCAAGATTCATTAGTCATCATTGTATTTCCAGGTGCTAGACAGGATTGGATGTTTGTACAAATAATTTGAATATAATAATGTGTTTGGAGGATGATACATAACATGGACTTTGAAATGCCTTGTTTAGAAAACATATTTTCCATGACAAAACCATATCAAATCCAGTGACTGTATTAATCAATTCACAAAGCCCCTGCTGTGCCAGATGTATATGCATTTGCCATACGCCCAAGCTCATCTGTGTTCCCACACTTAGCTTCTCATACGTCCTTTGACTGGCTGTCTCACCTGTCAATATACTTTGACTAATTTCAATTTTACCTGGAACATTCCAATGGGCAGCCTTTTTAGTTATCCTGGACCATCTCTTCCAAATGAGTGCAGGGAAATGAACCCCAGAACAGTCTTCTAGAAAGTTGGAATTGACTTTACTCTAGCTTGCTGCTGCTACACTACATCATCAGACCATCAATAGTCTCACCTCCGCCTTCTTTTCAAACTCCCCTTCCCCATCACCACCCTCTGGGAGCAACTTTATGCCTGCGAAGTCACTGGAGACTGGGTTTCTTTTTTTGCGACAGGGTGGCTTTGAACAGAGGCAGCAGTAATGGAAGCGATAATGTCTCTTCCATGGGGTAGCAGCTCTGTAAGGGCAGGCATGGAAGGGCTTTGCAGCATCTCCTTTCGGTAAATTGCTGAAGTTGTAACAAGAAGTGCTTTGGGCTCCACATTGCCATTCCATGAAATATGTTTGGGAGGGATGAGGTCTCAGATGTATGTTAAGAGATTCTGAGTCAGAAACTACTGGTTGCATTTTGTCACAACAAATTCTCTAGATAAGCGTTCCCTGGACAAATTTCCAGAGATGCACCTGCTACCTTCATAAATGTCATTGCAATGCTGCTCAACAATGCCATAGCCATGGCCCATGTGAGGCTATTCTTCAAAAGTGACATTTTAATTACACTTAAAATAATTCTGTCCTGGAAACAATACAGTGCACTAAATTAATTTTCTATCCTTAAAATCACCACTGTATGTCAAAAAGCCTTTGAAAACGGAAAAGAAAAATGTAGCACTAACCTATTCTGAATTACATACCTTTAAGAAGCTTATTGCAGCAGATTAGCTCAATGCAGTATGCTCTTTGATTCTCGATTGCTACTTCTATGACTGTGAAACCCTTGACAACTTCACTTCCTCACTATTTTTCTTAATGTTTCTTATTCTTTAGGTGTAGACATTTTCTTTTTTAACAGTTTTATCAGCACTTTATCCACATGTCATACAGTTCAATAATTCAATCATATCCAGAAGAGTTGTACAATTGGCATCATATTCAATTCTAGCACATTTTCTTCTTCATTGTGGTCATTGTTATTCATGTATTTTTCCCTAATTGTGGCAAAAATATACACAACAGAACATTCCCCAATTCCACAACTTCTACTTGTATAATTCAGTGTCATTGATGATACTCTTCATGCAGTATAGCCACTATTGATATCCTTTCCCAAATTATTCTACCACCACTGACTTAAACTCAATGTGCCCTGTGCAATAACTCTTGTACCCTTCACTTATGATAACCATTGGTCAAGTTTGGCTTCCTTTGTTTTCCCCCTGTGGTTTTCTTAACACAGCATTCACATATCATATACTTCCGTGGTTAAATCACTTTGAAAATGAGCTGTGCAATCACAATCCATTCTAGTGCTCCCTCCATCCTCCTGCAGGCATTATTCCCCCAAACCCTTTACCCTTACCCCTCCATCCCCTATAAATCTTTGCATCAGTTATTATCTGTACGTATCTACTCCTTCTGCACTTCAAACCCTGGGGAACTCAACAGAAACAATAAAATACAAAATCGAAATAAAGTGGTAAGAATGTGTTAGCCTGGGTTGAGTAGAGAAACAAATGCAGAGACACCCCTATGTGTGTAAGGGCGAGTTTTATATCCAAGAGTAATTGTGTATTAAGAAAACATCCCAGCCCAGTCCTGACCAAATCCATAAGTTTGATATTAGCCCATAAGTCCGGTATTAGCCTATATGCCCGATATTAGTCCATAAATCTTTCTACAGCACATGCAATGACTCCAAAAGCAAGAAAATCACAGGCTGGTGGGTGAAAAGTCTTGCGGAGGCATCTCGGCAGTGGTGTGACTCTCCGCATGACTCCTCCCACTCCGGGGCTCTGGCTCCATCAGCATAGCTTCATGTGGCTTGTCAACAGAATGTGAAGCACAGAGAAGGTGTGTCCCGCCTCCAGGGAGGAAGACAGGAGTTTCCAGAATCCTCAGGAGAAGGCCATGCCCACATAGAGGCATCCTGAGCTCTGACCTGATTGACAGGCTAGACTCCACCCCTTGGCTCAAGTTGACAGGAGATTATGTAACTGCCACAAAGGATACAATATAAAAATAAAAACACAAAAGAAAGAAAAGACCATCATTAATATTTAAAAAGCCAGGGAAGAGAGTTTTGCCATGGAACAAGTAAGAAATACTTTTGTTCAGGACAAATTCAGGTTAGGTCAAGAGGGAGATCAACTAGCAAGTCCAATTCAGCATAATCAAGTTTACAATAATCTCTCTCTGATAGTAAAGCCGTTTGGGCATTCATAATTTAAGCGCTGATATTTTCCCCTTTGCAATATTTGCATTTTGTTATTTTCATCTTTGGATCACACAAGCTGGTGGGCTTTCTCCACGTGGACTTAGCTGACTCCTTACTTAGATGGCTGCTTGTTGGAATACAAGCCTTAAAGAGCCCAGACACTCTTCTGACTGCTTTCTTTCTGTACCTCCCTGCAGAACTCTTATCTTCAGTGACCATTTCATGAAGCTGAGGCTCCAGCAAGGCCATGTTATCAGAACTAATTGCTCTTGGATGGGGACTAGAGGTAAGTGGGAGCCCAGAACCCATCTGCTAATGTAGTGTTCAGCGACAGTGCAGGGCAGAAATGAAGATACAGTCACGGGAAATGTGGTTTGACCTGGCGATGGGCTGACACCTCTTATCATAATCCATCCATACATCCATTGTATCAAACACATTTGTACATAGGTGGCTATCATCCTTTTCAAAACCTTTTCTTTCTACTTGAGCCCTTGGCATGAGCGCCTCATTTTCCCTCTCCCCCCACCCATACTCCCTCATGAACCCTTGATCATTTATCATTCCCCCCCACCCATGTCTTACACTGACCACTGTCTCCCTTCACCCACTTTTCTGTTCTCCATCCCCCCAGGAAGGGGTTATATGTAGATCATTGTGATCAGTTCCCCCTTTCTCCCTGCATCTTCCCCTTATCCTCTTGTTACCTCTATTCTCATTATTGGTCCTGAGGAGTTTATCTGTCCTGGATTCCTGTCTTTCCAGCTCTTATCTGTAGCAGTGTACATGCTCTGGTCTAGCCAGATTTGTAAGGTAGAACTGAGGTCATGATAGTGAGGGAGTGGGGGAGGGAGGAAGCATTAAAGAAGGAGAGGAAAATTGTATGTTTCATTGGTGCTATACTGCACCCTGACTGTCTCATCTCTTCCTTGTGACCCTTCTGTAAGGGGATGTCCAATAGTCTACAGAGGGGCTTTGGGGCTCCACTCCGTGCTCCCCCTCATTCACATTGATATGATTTTTTGTTCTGTGTCTTTGATACCTGATACCTGATCTCATTGACACCTCATCATTGTTTTTTCTGTTTTTGTTTTTAATCATTTTATTGAGGGCTCATACAGCTCTTATCACAATCCATCCATCCATCCATCCATCCATACATACATACATACATTGTGTAAAGCACATATGTTTCCATCACCATTTTCGAAACATTTTCTTTCCACTTGAGCTCTTGGTATGAGCCATTCATTTTTCCCCACCCTCCCGCCCTCATGAACCCTTCATAATGTATAACTTTTTTTTTCATGTCTACACCATGCAATGTCTATCTACCTTTACTCACTTTTCTGTTGCCTGTCCTCCTGGGAGGGGGTTATATGTAGATCATTGCGATTGGTTCCCCCTTTCTTCCCCCACCTTCTCCTTCCCCTCCTGGTATCCCTACTCTCATTATTGGTCCTGAGGGGTTCATCTGTCCTGGATTCCCTATGTTTCCAGCTCTTATCTGTACCAGTGTACATGCTCTGGTCTAGTTGTATTGGTAAGGTAGAATTAGAGTCACAATAGTGTAGGGAGGAAGCATTAAAGAACTAGAGGAAAGTTGTATGTCTCATCGGTGCTATATTGCACCCTGGCTGGCTCATCTCTTCCCTGTGACCCTTCTGAAAGGGGACTCCAACTTGACAAAATGGATACATAAGCAAATGTGTATCCACACATTAGTGCTATACTGCACCCTGATGGTGCCCGGCTAGCTGATGGTGCCCAGCTATCGAAAGATAGCAACTGGGGTCTTAAAGGCTTGAAGATAAACAAGCAGTCATCTAGCTGAGAAGCAACAAAGTTCAAATGGAAGAAGCACACCAGCCTGTGTGATCATGAGGTATCAATGGGATCAGGTATCAAGCATCAAGGACCCAAAACTAAACCAAAAAAATCATCACTGTTTTTAAGAGATGCCTTAAAATCCGTTGTGTGTATATACCATAGTTTCTTTATCCATTCTTCCACTTTGGGGCATTTGTTGAATTTTTATTTTCTTTATGTTCACTGTAATCCATTTTGTAATCCATATTGGATCCATTACCAAAAAGAAAGCCACACCCACTGAGTCAATTCCAACCCACAGTAACCTTGTAAGGTAGAGGAGAACTTCCCTGCAGAGTTTTCTTAGTGGGATAGTGCTTTTGGGTATCAAAAGAAACACAAGGCTTTCTACTGTCAGAAAGAGTTACAGTCTTGGAACCCCTCAGGGACCGTTCTATCCTGTTCTGCAGGATCATTGTGGGTCCGATTCAGCTTTATAGCAGTGAGTTTCATAGCATTTCCTATGATGAAGCAGTTACAGAAGCAGAGGATCAGCTTCAGAGCTTCTGGTGAGTTCAAACCACCCACCTTTCAGTTAGTGGCCAAGCGCTTGCCCAACGTGCCACCAGGGCTTCTTCCTGCAAGGTTCACTGCTTCAAAATGTCCACAGTTTCAACAAGCAAGTTGTGTCGTCTGCGTATTGCAGATTGGTATTGAGTCTTTCTCTGATCCTACTGCTGCTTTCTTCTTAGAGCCTACTTCTTAGACAAAGGAACGGCAAATTAAAACAACCAAGAGATACAATTTCTTGGGAAGCTTAGCAAGAGTTAGCATGGGTATGGAGGAACTGGGATCTCACACACTATTGATGGGAATGTAAAATTATGTAGAAAAAGCTTGTTGATTCACTTAAAATTTAAAAATATGTCTATCATATACTCACTGCCGTCAAGTCCACTCTAACTCATAGTGATACTATAGGTCAGGGTAAAAGCGCCCTTTGGGTTTTCCGAGACTATAACTCCTTGCTGAAGGAGAAAGTCTCATTTTTCTTCCTTGGAGCAGCTGGTGGTTTCAAACTGCTGACCTTAAGATTAGAGGCCTAAAGTGTAACCACTTCACTAGCAGGATTCTGTATATCTAGCATACCTACAATCATTTTAAGAGTGAAGTGGTAGATGTATGGCTAAGATAAAATAAAAAGTAGGTATATACAACAAACTGTTCATAGCAGGGTCATTTGTAGTATCACCAAACTGGAAATAACCAAATATTCACCAACAAGTGAATAGATATACAAATCGCTGCGACGGTCATATGATGGGATACTGCTAAGCAATAGAAAGACATTGTCAATATAAGAAGAAATATGCATGAATTTCTATGAAGTTAGTTGGAGTAAAATTAACCAGGCAAAAATAGTACACCCTATTTCTAATATACTTATATACAATATAAGAAATGCAAGCCTCAACTATAGTAAACAAAAGCAAATGAGCTGTTGCGCAGAGCAGGAGTGACGGAGAACCCTGAGAGCCAAGGGCTACAAAGGGGCATGGAGAAGCTTGGAAGTGAGGCAAATGTGCACTGTCTTTAATGTGGTAATAGTTTCACAACTGTTCGTATGTTACAACTCGATCAATTTTATACTTTAAATAATGTTCAGCTATTTCTCAGTCAAACTGTTTTTTAAAAGAGAAACTTGTTTAAAGAAATCTGCAGCCTCATAAAAGGAAACAGATGAGGACGTAGAAACGTCCCCAAGGTAGTTGCTAAGTGTATAAACAGGATGAAGAGAAGTACTACTACTATTACCAGTAATAATAATAACAAAATTATATACAGCACTTCTTTGTAATCAATACCCTTCTGTATAACTTTGTATGGATTTCTGTCAATAGTCATATGAGATGGTACTATTATATTCTCTTTTTTATAAATGAGGGACTGGAGGCTTAATCTAAGCACATACCTAATAACTGGTGAGGGAAAACTGTTAATGCAGCAATCTGATTCTATTCTATGCTCTTTAATGCCTGCCTTTGACTGCAAATCCTACTTGTGAGAAAATAATTAGGCATGTAAGGGCATGTATATACATATATATAATATGTGTATATTATGTGTATATACACAAACACACTTGTACTCTTTAATGTAAATACTAAGAAATACCGATGACATCGTGAGTTAACATTGGGCTGCTGAATGCAACATGGGCAGTTCAATTCCACCAGCTACGTCATGGGAGAAAAGTGAGACTGCTCGCTAAACATTTGCAGTCTGGTGGACCCTGTAGAGAATCACAATAACTCGAAACTGACTCAATTGCAGTGGATTAGTTGGGTTTGGTTTTGTTTTTTGTTTGGCTTGGTTTTAATGTAAATACAATTACCTTGTTAGAATTCTGACTATATATCTATACATATACACACACACACATATATTATATATAATATATAAAACCTTTAAAATGTTAAATGAGAGGGGTGGGGGGGTGAGAGACAGGGAGGGTGATGAAAAAAATGCTAAATGAAGGTTGTATGTATGGATTGTGATAAGAGTTGTACGAGCCCCCCATAAAATGATTTTTTAAAATAAATAAATGAAATGTCAAATAAGAAGCGATTTAAATTAATTATTTTGATTTTAGATAATTAATAGGGAAGATTCTGGGTTCTTTGTTGAGACAACCAATTTTAAAATCTGAAATCTGCTACTAATTTTAAATAGTATGTCCTGTGGTGGTTGTAAGAACAGAATGAGATGATGATGACAAAGTATTTGGTGCAATTAATTGAGGATCATTAAATCCTCAAGCACGAAACTAAGAAGTTGTCCTTGTGTTTAGTCGCCACCCAGTTGGTCCCAAGTCAAAGTGACCCTGTATAAAACAGAAGGCAATTCCTCCCTGTCTTGTCGTCCTCAAAGCCATTGCTCTGCTTGGGCCCTTTTTTGTGCTGCTGTGTTAGCCCATCTCCTTGAACGGCTTCCCCTTTTTCACTGACCCCCTTTGTACCCAGCACGATGGCCTTCTTGAGGGATCAGTCTTATCTGATAACATTTAAAGCACAGTCTCGTCATGCTCCTTTCTAAGGAGCACCCTGGCTATCTTGCTTTCGGGATAAATTTGTTTTGGACGGTCAATGGTGCATTCAATATTCCTTTCTTACATCCTAACCCAAATACATTAATTCTTCTTCAAGCTTCCTTATTCGTTGTCCAGTTTCCATATGCATAGGAGGTTATCGAAAGTACAGTAGCTTGAGGCAGAAGCACCTTAGTCCTCAAAATGACATATTTTCTTTTTAACACCTACAGAGATCTTTTGCAGTAGATTTTCCCAATAAAAGAAGGTATATTGTATGATTTCTTCACTGCTATTTCCAGAATATTGAATGTAAATCCAAATTAAATGAACTCCTCTACAACTTCCATATTTTATCCCCTTATTGTTATGTTTCTTACTGGTTCATTTGTGAGAATTTTTATTTCTTATATTGAAAAATAATACATAACATAGCCTTTGAGCTTCATCAGTAAATGTATATTCATAACTTTCAGCAAGCAAGGTTGTGTCATCTGTTATAACAAGTTGTTAATAAGCCTTCCTCCAATTTAGTGACCATTTCAAAATAGAGTTGATGCTTGAAGAACTACTTATCAAAAACAGCCATTGTGGATGACATTGAGTACATCATTAGGGAGAAAGGAAAAGGTCATTTAAATGACAAGAAAGAAGAGACTGAAACTTGCTCTTGAACTTAGCATTGTTAAAGTGAATAGAAGAAATAATGGGGTAATTGTTGCACAGAAACAGTGACATGTGCAACAACCTGAAATTAGAATACCAAAAGGAGAAAACACACACTTGGCATTTTTCTGAACTGAAATGACTGAAGAAAAAAAATTCAAGCCACGGAGACTTCACTAATAGGCTCACACATGAGAACAATTGTGAGGTTGGTGCGGGTCTTGGCAGTGTACATTTCTGTTGTGCAGTGGGTCACTATGATTCAAAACTGACTCGATGGTGCTTAACAACATATGAGCAAATATTGAAGAACAAAGGAACCAACAAAAGAAGGTAGAATGAATACACAGACTCGTTGCACTAAAAAGAACGGTCAACATTCAACCATTTCAGGAGGTAGTTTATGATTAGGAATTGCTTGTATTGAAAGAAGACACCCAGATGCACTGAGGCAGTCCAAAAATAGATCTCCAGGAATTGACAGAATTCCAATTGAGATGTTCATGCTAATGAGAAAATAATGAAAATGCTCGCCATTCTATGGCAAGAAATTTAAAAGACAGATACTTAACAACAAACTGGAAGAGATCCATATTTATGCCAGTTCCAAGAAAAGATAATGCAACAATGCGGAAATGACTGAACATTATCAACAATGTCACACACACAAGTAAAATGTTGCTGAAGATAACTGAAAAGTCGTTGCAGCAGTACATTGACAGGGACTTGCCAGAGATAAAAGCTGGATTCCAATGAGAAGTTGGGATGAGGGCTCTCAAAGCTGACATCAGATGGTTCTCATTTGAAAACAGGGAATGCCAGAAAGATGTTTGCTGTGTTTTGTTGAAATTGAATTCTGTGGATCATAACAAATTCTGAATATCATTTTGAAAATAGAAATTCCGAAATACTTAACTGAGCTTGTGGAACCTGCACACAGACCAAAAGGCAGTTATTCAAACTGAACAAGGGTATACTACATAGTCTAAAATCAGGATAGATATTTGTCAGGCTTGTATAGCCATTCACCATACTAATTCAATATGTATGCTGATTAAATTATATGAGAAATTGGACCACAGGGGAAAAAAACATAGCAATAGAATTGGGGGAGGCCTTAAGAACACTAAAAACTAACTAACTAACTAACTGTCATCTCATTGATTCTGACTCCTAGTGACTGTAAAGCCGGGTAAACATACTGCTGTGGATTTCTGAGACAATACATCTTTAAAAGAGTAGCAAGCTTCATCTTTCTCCAGCAGAGCGGCAGGTGGTTTTGAACTGCTGACCTTGTGTTCAGCAATCTAATTTGGAACCCAGGACTCCTCTAAGGAGCAATATTCATTATGTCATTAAAAAAAATATTCTCAATGTCTTGCTCATTGTAATGCTACTATTTTTCATTTCCTGACAAGAAATCTACAGTACAATATTCAAGTCATGATTCCTGTACCCAAAAAAAATAATCCAGTCCTTTATTCTACCTCTTAGCAATCCTGTAAGGTCAGGGTACAACCGCTCCGGAGGCATCCACAGGCTATAAACCTCTAAAGTGATGGAAACCTCGATTTTCTCCCAGAGAGAAGCTATGATCTTATCATTAGCAAGCTAATGCTTAAACCACTGTGCCACCAGGGGATAACTGAGTAAAGCTGTCTCTAGAGAAAGAAAGAACTGGATTTGAATTCCCACTCTGCCTCCCTAGTTCTGTGGCCTGCAGAGATTATTGACCTTCTTTAGGCGCCTCTTTGTCAATAAGAAAAAGTACTTGTTATGAAACTGAATAAAATAATTCACTATTATCTCCAACTAACATCGTAAATATTGGCAAATACATGTCTGTTTCTATTTTCCAGATTTTTTTTTCATTCCCTTAGTCCAGATTCCATATCTTCCTTATTTGAAACCCCCAAAAGTGTCCTTGGTGAAGTTATCAAATTATTTTTCACAAATTTTTTCTTCCCCGCCATTCACAAATTTTGTCTTCCCTACCTTCATTAGATTTTTGACGGGGCTTCAAAGAGTTTATGGGAAAATTCCATTATTGTTTAATTCAATTTTTCCATGAACTTTTTGAAGCTTGCTTATATTATTATAATAATTAGTGTAATTATTATTATTTGCTGGAGGGATGGAAACCCTGTCATTTATCTTTATTTGCTTACTAGAGTTAACTCAGTTATTGAGAAAGTGATCAATAAATGTCTTCTAAATTTAATTCAATTGATGCCTACAGGGATTTATTTTATCAGAAGGCAACTCTTTTCAGAAGTCATGAATATGATGATTTGAGAAACTTATGGTGATTTCAATTGTTTCTCCCATCTAAAACTGTTTGGACAAAATCTCTGCATAGATAGAAAAATTCCAGTTTTCTGCTCTTTTAGAGTCTACCTATGTTAACTGGACCTTCTGGAAGCCAATGCTGTGATGATAAGTTAAGAAGGCAAGGTGTTCACTAGGAGATACTATCTGTGAAAGAGAAAGAGGAGATGTAACTGAGATGGAGAGTCTTAGCTCATGGCATAGATCTGCCTGGACCTCAGCCAACCCACAGAATCTCAAGTTGGGTGAAAGGGCCAGGCCCTAGCACTTCTGCCATGTTCAGTCATTGACTGTTGATTGTTTAGAAAATGTGTATCCTCACAGGGAAGCAAGGCTGAGAAAGATCCTAAAGGTACTAGAGTGAAAATTGTCAATGACCTGTACCCTTTGTAGTAGAATACCTAGATCTCTCCTGAAGGGGTATTTGAAGAGTTCACTACCTTGGGAGCTGTGCTACATGTTCTTCAGTGTGCAGTAAGTTTCTGTAAACTGGCTCTGAGGTGTGTGGATGATCTGCAATGATGATGAAATTTTCCCAATATCAATAAAATAGACGTGAGTAAAGATACCTCTCCTACACATCATCTGACTATGTATCAGAAGGTTTAGAGAAATGTCAATTTTCATGTTATTTTCTGAGATAAAGAAAAATATGGCCTATGTTGCAGAAGAAAAAGCTTCTTTACATGTGTCTGTCATAAAAGCCAATTAACCTCACACTCACACTCAGGAATGCCTTCCACTGTAATAATACTGTCTCCAGAAAGACAGAGATTTCTGTTTTTATTCATTATTGCTGTTTCAGCACTATGGATAGCCGTTTCCAATGCAAGGTGTTGGGGCTGGGTGGGGAGCGGGAAAGCAATATGGTAATAATTTCTTGTAGAAGAATAAATACCAGACTAGTCCTGAGGAGCTGGAGATTCATGATGTCCAAATATCCAACTCCTTCAAGATGCTATTCAGTTTTGTTTCCGCCCACTCCTTCCTTGACTATATACCTTCACATCCTTGCTTTCTGTGAATTACTGCACCACCTATCAGATACCCACAAAAGTTTGAGGAAATGTCTCACCTGGGGGTGGGTGAAGTTCATTCCAAAATTCAAAGATCAGGCAGGGGTGATCCAGATGCAGGGCCCAGTGATAAAAATGCCTAAAAGTCACCTCAGGTACTCTTGCTTCTAGCAAATCTCAGTCTGGGAATAATTGTCTGGCTTTTCAGGTGAGGCTTGATGTTGATGTTGCATGCAGCACCACTGTACATCCAAGGGAAACAAAGAGTGGGGCCTGATCACTCCCAAGGGGGATCTCAAAGATGTCATCAAAGAAACAGACTGTGACCTGCTTCACACCTTCTCCTAAGGGCAGGTCTTGATCCATCCTATTCCTGTTCATTAGTAGAGACTGTCCTCCAAAATGGGACTATAGCCACAGGTGTATAACGTTCAAAATTATAATATATCACATACGGGATTATGGCTAGAAGAACCATGTTAATTGATTCAGGCAGGTCAAGAGGAAATCTAAACTCATCATTGCAAAATATTTTGCATTCACTTTTTAAGTTCAATTGAAGCAGATAAACAAGCAAATATGCTCAAAGAGGGAATAAATTTCTTTGGACCCGACTTTCCCAATCAAGGGGCAGGGAATTAACTTCTATAAAATTGAATGAAATGAATATAGTGAAATTATGTGACAGGTCTCTCTTTGAGACGTGTGTTCCATTACTAAATTGAATAAATAATTAAGTAAGCAAGCACTTGCCACATACAGGAAACAAAAAGTGAAGGATAATATCTAGACTCTAACACCATAAAAAATAAAAATATGTTGCCCAACATGGTTATCTGGAAATAATGATTAATTATAGGACGTTTTAAAAATGTACCTGCTGTTGGTTATACATTTTTGCCATAGTCCCCTCTTTGCCTTTCCAGCCGACCAATCTTCTCTCTGTATGCATACACATATGCACTGTATTTATTTTAAGCTTGTAGTATGATTATGAAAATAGATCATGACTCAGGAGACCAAGGTTTGAAATGTTTATCTGCTACTAAACATTGGGCATTAGACTAGTCAGTTAATTTTTAAGTTAATTTAATTTTTAATTCAAACTTTGCAAATGCCAAAGTAATGGTTCCTAGTTATAGAGTAAAATATAAATAAGCACAAACAATTTCTGTAAAATAGAAAATTGGTCTGCTCCAACGTACCGGATAGCTCTCTTTCCTCAAGTAGCATTTAGTCTAAGAAAAAGGAGGAACAGCGTACAAAATATATGGGGAAAAACTAGGAGAGATATCCAAAGGGAAATTTTGAGATCCTTGCATATGTAAATGAAAGGTAGGAAGATTAGAAATAGAGGGGTGTCTCCCCCAAATGCCTACCTAAAAGAAAATTAGCTGGGCATGCAACAAAGGGGTTGCAAAGAAACCAGGCACACATTAGACAGCTATGGGGACAATCCAAAGCTGGGCACTCACAGACCAAGGTCACCTAGGCAAAAGCGAATGTCAACCTGGGCACACACTAGGCACCAGCACCATTATACGAGAACATGTGCCTGAATTCAACCACTAAGATTAGCCAATACCTTCAACCACGCCGCCTACTCCCCAGGTGGGGTTATGGGGGGATAAAGAATACAGATACAGGGCATGCTGCCCTCTGAGGTGTGCTCTCTCAAATCACACTCTTTTCAGGTTGAGGGCAGGATCTCTCCCGTGTGCGCAGTGCACTCACGTGAGCCCTCTCATGTCTTGAACAGTCTCTTCTTTTTGGAGGGTAGTAGGGTTCCTCTTTTCATTCTGTGGACTCCTCTTTTTTTTTTTTTTTTTCAAACATTTTATTAGGGGCTCATACAACTGTTATCCCAATCCATACACACATCAATTGTGTAAAGCGCATTTGTACATCGTTTCTCAAAACATTTTCTCTCCATTTAAACCCCCGACATTAGGTCCTCATTTTTCCCCTCCCTCCCCGCTCCCCCCTCCCGCATGTGCCCTTGATAGTTTATAAATGGGTATTTTGTCATATCTTGCCCTGTCCGACGTCTCCCTTCATCCACTTTTTGGTTGTCTGTCCCCCAGGGAGGAGGTCACACACAGTTCCATGTAATCGGTTTCCTCTTCCCTACCCATTTTCCCTTTACCCTCCCTGTTTTGCCACTCACACCACTGGTCCTATAGGGCTCATCCGTCCTGGATTCCCTGTACTTTCAGTTCCTATCTGTACCAGTGTTCCTCTTAAGGGCCATTTTTCCATGTGGTTTTTCCGCACTCCCCTGAAGCAGTCATTTTCAATCACCAGCTTTCCCAAGGCCTCCACCATGTGGCCTTTCACGCGTTCAATCTCTGAGCTTGAACTACCAGAAACTTACCTTTCCTTCACAAAAGTTAGCTGGATTACAAAAGGGCTTCTGCAACATGAATTCTTTCAGCATTAAGAAGAACCGAGGCAAACTATCCCAGAAATTAATATAAATAAAATAACAATGGCTAGACAGCAGTTTGAGATTCCTGCTTAAGATGAATATGATTATATTAACAACTAAAACTGAAGCAAAGTCTCAAGAGGTGACTATCAATGCATGTCACTTCAGACTCACTACACCCAGTCAGCTTTTCCTGTTTCAGTCTATGCTAAGCACCTTGCCAACATTATCCTATGTATACCTTACTACAATCAGCAAGTAGATCTCAAAATCCTCAGTTAAGAAGAGAAAAATTAAAGCCCTAAGGACAAAATGGCTCACACAGGTAAAGACATGGAATTTTGAAAGCAGCTTTGTCTTACTCCTAACCACTTACTATAATGATTCAGAGAGTAAACAGTGATGTTTGCTCACAGACATAAAGGAGAATTTGAGTCAACTGGCCCACTCATTAAAATGCAGGTTGGTTGGGCCCTGCACCCAGAATTTCAAATTCAGAGGTGATTGTTAAGTTAGATGCCATCAGGTCTGATCCAACCCTCAGCCCCCTGTACACAACCGATCAAAGTTCTGCCAGGTCTGGACCATCCTAACAATCGTTCCTATGTTTGAACCCATGTGGTAGCCACTGTGTCAACCCATTGTGCCAACACTTCCTCTTTTCTACTGCCCGGTGCAGAAGTGGTATCTGAGAATGTATGTTTTTATCTGGTTCCTTGGTGAAGCTAATGATGCCTGTTTGGAAACTACATTTTGAGAACCAATGTCTAAACCAATTACTTACAGGCATTTAAATTTTACACAGCAGTAAAGTTTTAAAAAGTATGGATACCACAAATCACCAAATTGTATTATGTTGCTATTATATAAATATACACCTGATTCCATCGACAGCTCATTATCGCACAGGCTGGTGTGCTTCTTCCATGTGGGCTTGTTGCTTGTCTGGTAGATGGCTGTTTGATTAACTTCAAATATTTAAGGCCCCAGACACTATACCTTTTGATAACCGGACACCATCAGTTTTCTTCACCACATTTGCTTATGCACCCATTTTGTTTTCAGCAATCATGTTGAGAGGATGAGCATCAGAAAATGCCAAGTTGATAGCACAAAGTGTTCTTGCATTGAGGAAGGGCTTAAGAAAAAGCCCAGAGTCTGTCCACTTTCTCAATTTATTGCCATATAAATATATGTACCTAGGCGAATACCTCTATCTTTATGAATTAATAAATTTACATAAGTGCACCCATGTGTTTATACCTCTATCCATAGTTTTGAGAAATGAACCTTTAAATAACACACTAGGAGTACAATAAAAAACCAAGCTTCACTCAAGGGGTAAAAATATCATAAGATACTTAATATATATATTTATTTAAGGATGTACAAGACGTTTATGGGGAAAAAATTTTATTAAAGGTTATGAAAGGAAACCTGAATAAACACTATATTAGCAATTGGTAAAGTCAAATAAAAAGGCTATACATTTCCTTAAATATAAATGTGTTGTGATCCTGGGTTGGAGTTAGAATAAAGAGAGTAAGGTGTTTTATTCCCTTGACTAGGGTAAAAAACATAAGAAGTGACCAAAAGCCACAAATATCAAGATAAATTATATTATACTGAACCATCGGCCTTGTGATTAACAGTTCAATGCTTACCTAACATCACCACTAGGACTCCCTTCCTATGCCACTGAAATCAAACTCCTTGCCATCTAATCAATTCCGGCCCACAGTGACCCTCTAGAATAGGGTAGAACTGCCCATGTGGGTTTCTGAGACTGTAACTCTATTTCTCTCACAGAGCAGCTGGTGGTTGCCAACTGCTGACCTTGCCATTAGCAAGCAGCCCCATGCATAGCCAGTACACCACCAGGGCTCGAAGTGGTATCAAAATCCGAAGGATATCTTTAAGGCCCTGCTAGCTCCAAAATGTCTGCTCAGAGAGCATTTGAAAAGGATTGCCAGATGAATTTCCAGTAGAGCCTCACTCAGAATATATATATATATACACACATCCTTGCTACTGTTGTGCCTTTGGATGGTGAATTTCTGCTCACTTTGATTTTCCGATTCCCATTTCTTGATGTAGGCTTGTTTAATATGCATTTTCTTATCCAGAGAATTAAATGCAAAATAAATTAAAAGAAAAATAGAGACTTTGACCATTTTAATATTGTATTTACTTCTTTAAGAAAAAGTTTAAAGGTTCACTAAAATTTGAAAGATAGGCAAATTATTTGTGCTACTAAATTGAATAAAATTTTGAACAACATATGATAGGATGCAGAGGCTCTTCTGATTATTTTATCAGTGTCTACTTTAAATACATGTCTGAGAAGAGGCCATAGTCACAAGTACATCCTTCATCACAAAATTGAACCCAAAAAATCGTGTCTGCAGTCAAAGGAGAATTGACCCTGGCAAACCCTTCCTAACACCTCTTGAAAACATGAGTAAGACAAGCATACTATGCCTTTTACACTGTCAGATGAAACTCACGTTTTATAAGTGTAGCAGTATCTTTAAGAAAATGAAGCTCTTCTATAATTTAAACTAGGTCATAAAAACTGATACGGTTAGCACACTTTTATTATCTATGCCCGGGAAGAACACAGTGAAAAAGAGCCCTTGCTGAATTGGACTAACCTCTCAACAGTAATTTTACTCACATTCTACACCCCCGAAAACATTAACAATATCATTTTTATTTAATATTCATTTTGTTTCAGTGGATTTCTATCGGTTGAAATTAGCGTCGTCAAACAAGTGATAGTTCAAAAAACTGAAAGGAAAAGTCATACCACAATGAGTCATTTACAAAGACTGTGTACAAAAGAAATGTATCTTCTCATCCTACTTTTTTGCTTGTCATAAATTGCTAGCATAAGTCCAATAACATTAACACACATAAAAATGCTGGGTGTTTTGTGATTTCCTTATTCATGGGATCCAGAATACATTCTAGAGCTTATTATATTTCTTTATTTCTCCTCAAAAATAGCACATTATATAGTTTTCGATTTGAGTCATTCTTGATATCAGTAGAAAAGTAATCATGCATTTTCTAGGTAATGATGATTTTTTTAAATCCTTATATTGCAAATTGGGGGAGGCCTTACAGAGCAGTACAGGTCTCCATCCAACAACGCAGACACATTTGTTTTCATGGCATTGGCTGCCAGTCTCACAATGTAACGTCACCTGTTCCATGTCTTCCCTGTGCTTGCTGTTTCGATTCTACCTCTTTCCTAACCTTTCTGAATTGTGTCCTTAGGTAAAAGCTGCCCTTTTCATCTCAAATGGCGTGCAGACCTCCTGAGTGTTATTGTTACCCTCATAGGCCTGTCTATTGTTCGGTTGAAGATAAAAGTCACATGGTGAGTTCATTTCCAAATCTGAAGGGAAACTAAGGGTGATCCTGTCTAGGGTTCCAGCAAGCCCTATTCAGCCAAGAAGTCTGGTCTGTTTCATGATTTCAGATAGTTGATGTGGTTTCCTATATTATATTCAAGACATAAAACCCACACACTTTCTTTTAAATAACTCCAGAACTACAGGACAGAGATAACAGTGTTTATGTAGAGATTAGACTGGAAATATTAATAAGCTTGGTGCATCAACTCATGGAAAGTTCACCTTGAAGTTTTCATTGCATGTTGTCGGCTTCTCAAAGGAAACCAATACCACTTTGTACTTCATTATAGCAATAATCATGTTATTAGTTTTCAATGCTACCAAGTGAGTTTCAACCCAGCCACCTAATGTATAGCAGAATGAAACACTGCCCACTTCTGCACTGTCTTCACGATTGTTTCTATGTTTGAGCCCACTGATTCAGCCACTGAGTCAATCCACCTCATTAAGGGTCTTCTTTTTCACTGCCCCTCTATTTTGCCAAATATTATGTCCTTCTCCAGAAACTGATTCCTCTGTTAACATGCCCAACGTACTTGAGATCATGTGCCTCCCTCTGAGAACACGGAGACGTCATTCATCGTATTCTTAGACATTAGTTGAATATGGGAAAGTTCCAAGACTGATTTACTTTTTTTTAAATGTCTTTAAAAGTGTTTCTTAAGGTACCATTTTTCCCAAAAGAGATTTAAAAAGTAACTAAAGTATTCACATTATTAAATAAACTACAAACCAATTTTATAATTTTAACTATATCATTAAGTACAATTTTCTCATGTTTACCAAACATTTCATTTGAATGCATCCTTAAGAACAGAACTTGAAGGTCTTAAGTATAGAATGATTTCAGTATTCTTCTGGCACTCTGCCCACCTCCACCATACTTAAAATCTATTATTAGTGCGAAGAGCCTTCTAGTTGGTTCCAACTCATAGAGATATTATGTGCAACAGAGAAGAGTACATCTCAGTTCTGCACCATCCCCACAATTGATGTTGTTTGAGCCCATTGTGCCAGCCAGGATGTCAATCCATCTCATCGAGGGTCTTCTTCCTTTTTGATGACCCTCTATTTTGCATCATGTCCTTCTCCAAGGACTACTACCTCCTGAGAACATGCCCAAAATATGTGAGACCAAAGAGGCTCGAAGAAGATTGCAGCTAGACTTCCTCCAAGACAGAATTGTTCATTTGCTTTGACAATGATACATTCAATATTCTTCATTAACACCATCATTTAAGTGCATATTTTTTTTCAGTGTTCCTTATCCATTGTCCAGCTTTCACATGCTTCTGAGGCAATTAAAAATACCATGGCTTAATACCACACCATATTCCTCAGAGTGACATCATTGATTTTTTAACATATTTAAACTCCTTGACAGGAGATTAGTCAATGAAATACGTTGGTCATTCCAGCAGCCCCAAGGAGCAGCAGCATCCACTTGGGGAAGCACTGTTGAAGCTGAAGGAAATTTTTTACATTTACACCCACAAGATCCAAAATAGAACCATGACTATATTCCACCTGTGTTAAAGACCATCTCAAGAACAGATTAATTCACTGAATACTAATGACCAAGAGCAGATGGCTTATGGGAAGACATCAAGAACAGCACATATAAAGGAAGTAAAAGACCATTGCAAAGACAGAAAATCAGACATAGAATGAAGTGGAAGTTAGAAGTGACTCTGAAGCTTGCTATTGAATGCAGAATAGCTAACCTGAATAGAAGAAATGATGAAGTAAAAGAGCTATTTCAAAGTAAAGTGCTGTAATGAAATATGCAAATACCTGGATGCAGAAAACAAGAAAAGAGAAATACAGCAGGCATTTCTGATGCGGAAAGAACTAAAGGAAACATTCAAGGCTCTAGTTGTGGTATTGAAGAATTCAATGGAAAAATAGTAAATAATACAATAAACATCAAAGGCGCAAGCTGACAGGGCACCCTCAGTCAGTTATTACCATGTCTGTGGACAGCAAAGGAGCTGCTTGTTTCTAGTGTCATTCTCCTTCATCTCCTCCCCCGCACTTTGCTCCTTTGCCACCAGGAGTTTAGTGACAGCCTTAAAAAGAAAGAAGGGGGAGTTCTGGAAAGATGGCGCCCAGGTAAGCAGCCCACATTGGGGGCTCTGTGGCGATCAGTCAACCCATCCAGGAGGACAAATGGGGGCATTCAGGTGAGTGAAAAGACTCCCAGACAACCTGGAGTACTTCCTTGATCAAGGAGGAGACCTTCCCCTCCTCAAGTATTCTCTGGGATGCCAGGGATCTGTGACCTGGTCCCAGGGAGTCCCTGGCCCACACCAGCCATGCTATTTTAGGTATCTCTGGGGCCACCACCCACCGATGGCCCCCATCAGCCTGATCGCCGTGTTGCCCTACTGAGTCCTCCACAACTGAGGTTAGATCTCACACAGAGATTGTTTGCCTGCAGCAATGTCCACCATGAGCTGCTCCCTTCTCCCAAGGCTCCCTTCTACCCACATAGTGGCCGCTCCCACTTCCAGGCTTGGGTCCCTCCCACCACCCACCCACGACACCAGAAGCCATGGCTAGATGCTGTCCGCAGTTCGCCTGCAGTAACTTTAGTTCCCTACACTCCAGAACCTCTCCCCACCATTGACTGGCACCCACCAACCCACCCCTGCAGCAGCGGCTGCTCCTCCTGTCACCGCGTGGCACCCTCACCTGCAACTACCATGGGTTCCACTGCAGTTGCCTGGCACTCTACCCTGTATCAGTGGGGTTTTCTCTACTGTCGCAGGGCACCCCCTCCTGCAGCAACAGGGCCATCCCCACCTTTGCCCAATACCTCCATTCGTGGGTGTGAGGCTTTCCCTTTGGTAGCTCAGCTCCCCCATCCAGAGCAGCGGGGCCTTTTCTGCCTTTTCCCAGCACTTCGACCACAGCAGTGAGGCTTTTCCTATAGCTCAGCTCCTTCACCAACAGCAGTAGGGCTTTTCCCCACCTTCTCCCAGCATCCCCTCCCATGGCAGCGGGGCTTCTCCCACTGTTGTGCAGCAGTCCCATGTACAGAGCTACACTCACAGTCTTAAATCACCCCACCCATATGCCCTGAGACGGCCACCAGACCTGCCCTCCAAATAGGGAATCCCAGCTGTCGAAGGACAGTAAAACCATAATTAGATTAAAAGGTAGCCTGATCCCCACCCCCCACCAGCACATTTGGCAATGTCAGCCCGCAGAAGTATTCCTACCAGCCTCACAAAGAGAGAACCCTGGAAAATAACGCCAAGCAGACAGCAACCACACGATACAACCTCAACGAAAAAACAGGAGAGAAAAAAACACGTTGTCAGAGGAAGTCCTGTATCTAGCAACACATATAAAACAAGCAGAAGTTAAGTTAACACAGAACGAGATCTTCAGAATGCTGCCTGGAGTCATACAGGATATGAGGCAAGCATTACATTAAAAGGATGAAATGATAGAAGAGATAAAGGCCATGCACCAAAGGCAAATACCAGAGTAAAGGGACGAGGTATCAAAAGCAAATAACAGGTTAACAGGCTTCACCAACAGATTAGAAGAAGCTGAGAATTGTACCAGTAACCTTGATCATAACCAAGCAGACTTCAAACAAAAAGGAAAGACCATCAAACAAGAAAATGAAAGAAGCTGAAGAAAACCTGGGAACAATATCTGATGCTATGAATAGAAACAATATTAGAATAATTGGACTAGTAGTAAAAAGCTCCTCATTCTCACCCCTCTGTGACATAAGGTAACACTGGCGATGAAGGCAAGAGTGACAGCACATTCATTCAGATGCCTCTGGTGGCATCTTGAGGCTGTTGTGCCCAGCACACGTGTGTGAGGCTGGATGGACTCCCGTGAACCCGTTCCAGTGCCTGGTCTGGTGCCAGTTGAAGCCTTGGCCTTTGACTCTGTGCAAGTTGTCGTGTTAGTCCACTCCTGGTGGCTGCTAGGTGCTTCCCAGAGGCCAAACAGATTTGTTGTGGTTTGGCTTGGAATAGAGGGAACAGAATAGAGCGAGACACAATTCCCACAAATGAAGTGCGTGGTTCAAAGAAGGAAGCAGGATGTAGAAGACAGGTGATAAGGAAGTCGATAGAAGTTAAATCGGGGTGTTGAAAGGAGAAGTGGAAGTACAGGTGTTGGATCTCCATTAGCAGCCCTAGAAAATTTTAGGTGAGCTGGTCCTTTATCTCCAGGCTGGGCCAAGGTGGGACTGGGGGTGCCAGAGAGGAATGCTGACTGGGGCTCAGAATCACTCTGCAGCCCATGGGCTCCCATTGGCTGCTTTTGTACCTGTCTTTTCTCTCCTACTCTGCCCAGTTTGAGCTGCTTTCACCTGGACTTGAAGATATGATGGGCGTAGGTCGTGGGTCCGAGACCCACAGAGGATGGCCAATGGGCCATTAGACAAGGAGGTGAGGGAAGAGGAGTTCTTACTATGACCTTCTGCAAATTCTCATGAAAAGTCACTTGGGAATTTGTTGCCACTATCCTCAAATTCCAAAGTGGTTATTACTCATCTCCCAACAGGCTAGGTGGCAACACCTACCTGTTGTCTCAGGAGGTTTCCCAGAATGTTCTAGGGAAACCTCGAGGCTCATGTGTTACTACAGATCAGGTGTCCTGGGAAGCGGAGAAGGTGAGATGACAGGCAGAGACGGGAAAGGGACTCCGTGTGGGAGAACTTGGTTGCTGTGAAGCTAGACTCAGCTTTACTTTCTGGAAACTCGTGTGGAAGACAAATGTGGGCCCAATTCCTGCAACGTCCATATTTGTGAGGAGCAGCGAATACAGATAATCTTGTTTTCGTCCCCATGATAAAAGTTGATAATGGCATATTTTCACACTTGTAAGATAATTATAGCTTGCCTGACAGCAGTGGGGGTTGCGGAGAAGAAGAAAAATAAGTGGGAGGAAAAAAAAGGCATAGTGAATAAAAAGGAGCGTCGGGGATGGATGCCTGCTGGTCACAGGAAATGAACCAGCTAAGCCGGTTGCTACTGAGTTGACTGCTAGTCATCTCCACCCCATTGTGTAACAGAATGTGGGTTTTTCGGTGGCTGCAGTTTCAGAAGCAGATGCCAGGCCTTTCTTTCGAGATACCTGTGAATGGGCTCAAACCGCCAATCTTTCAGTTAGCACCTGTACCACCCATGGACTCACCTTTGCAGTATTTGGAAGATGCCTTTCCACCCAGTGATGCTGTTGGGCACCAGAGAAGCCCACGAGATCTTCCTGCGGAAAAAGAAACATGATTCAGGGGGACCAAGAGAGTTTTCCTTGCCTGGGAGTCCATTCAACGAAGATTCTACCCTCCACCTCTGAGTCCCACAAAAACATTAGCGAAAATGTAAGGCTAGGCACATTTGGCGCCGAAATTCTGGATATCTGGTTAAAAAGTAACCCAGAAATTTCAAAAATCAAATTGACTCCAGGATGTTGGGAACAGGTGCCCAGGTGAGCCTTTCCAGACTGATGTCCATTTAGGGGGCAGGGGCTGGGGCTTCCCATCGACCAGGCATTGACTCTTTTCTTTCCAGACATTATGCTGTTCTCTGTAAATATTGTTTCCAATATATATATATATATATATATTGTTTCCCCCTAAATATCAGGGACTGTACCTCACTGGTAATTGAGTTTGAGCACTTTCCCTTGATATGTTTGACCATGAGGCTTTTATGTTTTTTTCCCCAAGTAAATAAAAATGTTTCTATTTAGATTAATTAACTTTAAAAAAGAATATTTCTTACAAATAAGTGTTGTTGTTGGGTGCCATCAAGTCAAGTCTAACACATAGTGACCCCGATCTACAGAAATTAAATTCTGCCCAGTCTGAGGCTCTCCCCAGAGTGTTTCCTGTGTGTGAGCCATGGTTGCAGCCACTGTCAGTCCAGCTTGGTGAGGGACGTCCTCTTTTTTGCTGCCCTTCCACTTTACAGAGTATGCTGTCCTGGGTCTTGCTGAATTTGGTCGTGTAATTTCCAATCATTTGTGTTACCAAGGCCATCTTTTCCAACTACTGATCCTTTTTTGTTTTCAACTTTCACATTCCAAACACCAGTAATTAATTTTGATTCCACTGCGATCAATCTCAAATTGAAGAACTTGATGAGAACATTCAACTTGCTCGTTGCAGGCTTTAGTGCTGGGTGACTAAATCTGTATAATAGTTGTATTAATTTGTCTTCCTTGTAGGCACAGGAATATTATCCGATCACTGACAGTGCTGTATTTCAGAAAAGTTCTCTAATGTTCTTCTAATAGATTAATGCAATGTTTTCCCTCTTCCATTTGTCATTCTTAGTATAATAGACCGTATGGTTGTCTGATGTTAAATGGCCAAATCAAGTCATTTCCCTCACTAATGCCTAAAATATCAATCTTCAAGCATTTTAATGGTGGGAAGTAGTCATTCAATTAATATGTGTGTTTATTGCTTATTTGATTTATTGGATTTGTGGCCATACTTAACAGGCTACAAGAGATTACCATTTTTGTATGGGTTTTGTTTAATTCATTTGTTTTGTTAGGTTTGTTTATTTTGAATCCGTTTTTATGCATTTGGAAAAGAAAGCCAGTTTTTCAATATAATTATTTCTAGAAATATAAAATTTAACAGGGAAAAGAAATTATCCAATAAGAATACATGAAATAAGCTCATGTTAAAAAAAAAGAAATAAGCTCATCTAGGAAGTTTGCATTTAGGATTCACTTAGTTTTGAGGAATCTGAAAAAATACCTAATACTCTAAACCTCCAAAATGTGGCGGCTCATCAATGAAAATAAACAGAATTTTGTTAAAACCTATTCTAGCCTTTCTGGACTCAGGTACTCTCTTCACTTTTCCGGCTTTGTTTTTTGTTTTTTTCTTGTGCAGGGCAACTTGTAACAGAGGCAACAGCCCTCAGAAAGCTGTGGTTCAATCAGTAATCAGAAAGTGAAATTCTCTATCAGAAATCAGAAAGTTCTCTCTCTAAGAACAGAGCCCTAAGTTCAACCCATTACCTTCAAGGACATACAGAAAGGAAAACCCAATTCCATAACTACGATAAGTACCCTAAGCAGCACTCTCCCAGATACAAGCTCTTAATCACAACAACAACACCTAAGAAGAGAATGTGGCTCTCTCATCACAAACTGTTTTTGTCTGGGTACTTTAGAGAAACAAATCCACAGAAACTCATGTATAAGACAGAGTTTTATATAAAGGGTAAGTGCACATCAAGAAAACATCCAACTCCAGTACTTCCCAAGCCCACAAGTCCAACATTTACCCATATATCCAACACCAATCCACAAAGTCCTTCTCCATCTCACAAAACAGACCCAATGATTGCAACTGTAGGAGGAAAGCCGAGTCAGTGAATGTGTAAGCATCTCAGAGCTGCCAGGTGTCTCCACACAGCTGCTCCAGCACCCAGGGCTGCATCCCGGTAGGTCCATGTGGCTTCTCCTCAGGGATGTCTTGCAGAAAGTGAGCCTTGTCAGTTGAAGCAGGGAACTGGCTAAGGCAGCTGCACCCTGGTCCTACCATCACAAAGCAAGAGACCCGAGAACTCGAAAGGCAAGGCTCACTGAGCCATTTATCCCTCCGCCCTTCAATTAACCCCACATGTGTTTATCGGCCAGGTTCGCACAAAAAACTAACCCACAAACCATCATAACTATGATTTTTGAAAGGGTATTGCAGGACAAGACCCAAAATTTACCGTTGGCCCAATTTTCACATTTGAGAGGCATGGAACAAATTTCACAACTGCTTTAAACCATAGCAGGCGCCCAAAGGTGTAGTGGTTACACTACCAGAAGCTCCGTGAGAGAAACACCGGGCTTTCTGGTACAGTGAACAGTTAACAGGCTCAGAACAACACAGGGCATACTATGAATCAGCGTTGACTCAACGGCAGTGAGTGTGGAGGGTTTTTATTTAACTATAGAAGTTTGCAGGCTCATGAAGAAATTTAAACATTTTCTAAAATAACGGCAAAACCATTTTGTAGAAGAAAACTAACAATACGTCTTTTTGTTTGTTTGAGATAAACTTGTCAATAAAGACTTCAAGAACTATCTCAATTTTACTTTCCCTCCTCTCTCTCTCTTTTTTTTGTTTAAATCATTTTATTGGGGGCTCATACAACTCTTATGACAATCCATACATATATCCATTGTGTCAAGCACTTTTGTGGATTTGTTGCCATCCTCATTTTCAAAACATTTTCTTTCTACTTGAGCGCTTGGTATCAGCTTCTCATTTTCCCCCTCCCTCCCCCACCCTCCCTCCCTCATGAACCTTTGATAATTTATAAATTACTATTTTTTCATGTCTTACATTGACCGATCTCTCCCTTCATCCATTTTTCTGTTGTCCATCCCTCTGGGAGGGATTATAGATAGATCTTTGTGATCAGTTCCCCCTATCTTCCCCCACCTTCTCCTTCCCTTCCTGGTATGGCTACTCTCATTATTGGTCCTGAGGGGTTTATCTGTCCTGGAGTCCCTGTGTTTTGAGCTCTTATCTGTACCCAGGTACATGCTCTGGTCTAGCCAGATTTGTAAGGTAGAATTGGGGTCATGACAGTGTGGGAGAGGAAGCATTAAAAAACTAGAGGAAAGTTGTATGTTTCATCAGTGCTATACTGCACTCTGACTGGATCATCTTTTCCTTGTGACCCTTCTGTAAGGGGGTGTCCAATTCTCTACAGATGGGCTTTAGGTCCCCACTCCGCACTCCCCCTCATTCACAATGATATGGTTTTTTGTTCTGGGTCTTTGATGCCTGATACCTGGTCGTATAGACACCTCATGATCACACAGACTGGTATGCTTCTTCCATGTGGGCTTTGTTGCTTTTCATCTAGATGGCCACTTGTTGATCTTCAAGCCTTTAAGACCCCAGACACTATATCTTTTGATAGCCGGGCACCATCAGTTTTCTTCACCACATTTGCTTATGTACCCACTTTGTCTTCAGCGCTCAGGTCGGGAAGGTGAGCATCATGGAATGCCAGGTTAATAGAACAAAGTGGTCTTGCATTTCGGGAGTACTTGAGTAGAGGCCCAATGTCCATCTGCTACCTTAATACTAAACTTATAAATATATGCACATAGATCTATCTCCCCATCATCATATATAAATATATTTTCATATGTACATGCCTGTGTTTAGACCTCTATAAATACTCTTTACCTCCTAGTTCTTTCCTCTGTTTCCTTTTACTTTCCTCTTGTCCCACTATCATGCTCAGCCTTCATTTGGGTTTCAGTAATTCCTATTGGTTACATTGCCCTTGATCAAGCCCTACCAGGCCTCCTACACCCTCCTCACCATGTATTTTAGGTCACTTGTTGTTCCCTTGTCCCTGGGTTTGTTATCACCAAATTCGTTTCCTCCTCTCTTTTAAAGTCACCGAGACCACTGTTTAGGTTTAAGTGATAAAGAATCTGGATGTACCAGAGCTTATTAATCCATTCATCTATAACAGGGGGTTTCAGTTGTTTCCATGTTTTTGTTATTATGTTAATTACCACACTAAACATGGGTGTGCATATGTCTGTTTGTGTTGTAGTCTTTATTTCTTTAGGGTGTATACCCAGTAAAGAGATTGCTGGATCATAAGGTACCAGTACTTGCATTTGTTTAAGAAAGTGGCACACTGATCTCCACAGTGATTATAGAATTCTACAGACCCACCAGCATTCAGATCTCTCTGCAACCTCTCCAGAATTTATTATTTTCTGCTTTATTGAATTTTGCTGAAAGTGTCGATGGAAGGTGTTAACTTGTGGTTGTTTTAAATTGTATTTCTCATTGCTAATGATCGCGAATATTCCTTCATATGGTGATTGGATGCCTGGATGTCATCTTTGGTAAATTGTCCATTCATGAGATATGCCCATTTTTAAATTGGGTAATTTGTATTTTTCATTATGTCTGATAGTATGCGTGTATGCCTTGGATTAGGGTCATTAAGTTGGACCCTATTTTTTATTGATTGTCTTTATAATCAAACTGTTTTAATGATCACACCTTACTTATTAAGAGTGTACGTTATGGGAGTCTGTGCCTAAGTGCTTCTTATTTCACTTGCAAAACACTAGAGGCCCAATCTGCATCACATACTTTGGAAGTAAAGCCCAATCCCTCTCACCCAGTTTGAAAGGAAAAGTCTGGATAGGACCCAAATCTATGTAAGGCCAAAATTGCTTATCACATATATTTATTCTTTTCCTAATAGAGCACTAATAGTTACACAGAGAACATCCCTAAGTCTTCATACCTAAATGGATCTACCAAATGAGACCTTTCATGAAGTATGCAGTAGCTGGGAAATAGCTTGAAAGACTAGTTGTCTTTTCTGTATATGACCAGAAAATCTAACAATGGACTTTCAGAGTATCAATAAGAACACAGGGATCATCAATCACTTTCTCGATCTTCCCCTTCACTGTGGCAGATATTTATGTTTTTTTTCTCAAACAGAAAAAAACCTAGAAGAACTGCAATAAATCTTAAATTCATGGGCCTTTTAGCAGGAATCGTAGGGGGAATCTTTACAAGTGCCTGAAATAATGACCAAAGCAATTTTTAAAATGTGTTCAAATAATAGTTGTGAGCACAGTCAAATTGTTCCACCTAAGATGCAAAGAAAGGTAATTACCTGTAAACACAGAAAATGTATATTGCTTGCTTGTCATTAACTCTGAACACCTTTATGCTAATGGATAGAATAAGACATGCATAAACAGCCAGAGTAAGTCAGAAGGGCACAAAGATGTCCCCAGATGAGTGAGTGGATCCCAATAACCTTGAAGAGTCTCTGAGAGGAATCACTACTTCAATTTACCTGTGGAAATGGTAAATTATGGGAGGAAACTCAATAGGCACAAGAGATTGCTTTATAAACCTAAGGACTTTGTCCTTGCATAGCCTCTATCAAGGTGATCAAAAGTCATCAAAAGTTGACAAAAAACAGAGAATCAAAGAAAAGGATAAATGCCAGGAGGTAATTAAAAAGTCAAAGTCCCAATCTTCTGAATTCCAAGATAATTGCTTCAACAGACTCCTCCAGAGTTACCCTGTGTGTCTCTCTAAGCTGTTGTTCTCACTGTTAAAAAGGCATTCCGTGCAAAGTTTGAAATCACCGAACTAGATAAAGTCTCACTTTTACAGTCTATTCCTGTGCCTTCTCCCCAGGCTTCAGGGAGCATAAGCCAAAAAAACAAACAACAGAAAAAGAAATCCATTGTCATGAAGCTAGTGTGCTAGTCCCAATGCCTTGCAACCCTACTTAGGGTTTTCAAGTCCGTGAATCTTTACAAGAACAGACAGTCTCATTTTTCTGAGAGGCTGATGAACACAAATTGCTGGTCTTGTGGTTAGTGGCCAAACATGTTAACCACTGTGCCACCAGTGCCCATAATAAGGAAACAGAGAAGTTAACATATGTTTAATAAGTACCTGCTGCCCGGCTACAAAAGATATGGCGTCTGGGGTCTTAAAGACTTGAAGGTAGCTCAGAAACAACAAAGCCCACATGGAAGAAGCACACTAGCCTGTGCGATAACGAGGTGTCGAAGGGATCAGGGATCAGGCATCATTAGAACAAAAAAATCATATCATTGTGAATGACGGGGGGAGTGCGGAGTGGAGACCCAAAGCCCATTTGTAGGCCACTGGACATCCCCTTACAGTAGGGTCTGGGGAGGAGATGAGCCATTCAGGGTGCAATGTAGCAATGATGAAACACACAACTTTCCTCTAGTTCCTAAATGCTTCCTCCTTCCCCACCATCATCATCCCAATTCTGCCTTACAAATCTGGCTAGACCAGAGGTACAGATAGGAACTGGAAACACAGGGAATCCAGGGCAATGATCCCTTTAGGACTAGTGGTGTGAGTGGATACTGGGAGGGTGGAGGGAGGGTGGGGCGGACAAGGGGAACTGATTACAAGGATCTACATATAACCTCCTCCCTGGGGGACAGACAACAGAAAAGTGGGTGAAGGGAGACGTCGGACAGTGCAAGATATGACAAAATAATAATTTATAAATGATCAAGGGTTCATGAGGGAGTGGGGAGCCGGGAGGGATGGGAAAAAATGATGAGCTGATGCCAGGGGCTTAAGTGGAGAGCAAATGTTTTGAGAATGATGAGGGCTACAAATGTGCTTTACACAATGGATGGATGTATGGATTGTGATAAGAGTTGTATGAACCCCTAATAAAATGATTAAAAATAAATAAATAAGTGCCTGCATTGGCATAGTAAGTTATCAGTGTGCTGGTGGCTGCAAAGTGAGCAGTTTGAATCCACAAGGCGCTCTGCAGTAGAAAGATGAGGCTTTCCACCTCCACAAACATTTACTTCCTTGAAACCCACAGATGCAATTCTGCTCTATTCCATAGCTTCATAAGGTCTTTATGAATTAGGATTGACTGGAAAGCTCTGAATTTTTATGTATAGAAATGAGTCTGAATCAGCTCAATGGGTGAGGGTAGTGGGTACCAGAAATACATGTTTTCAATAAACTTTTTAGAACTTTTACTCTTTCACAATCCATCATACCCTTCTAGAAGTCGAAATTATCCCAAGAGCCATTATGGAAAAGTAGACAGTATATGAGGGCAATTAAAGTCACTCCATATCCTGATATTTTTCTTTTTTATGTGATAGCTTTGGTCTAAATCCGAAAGAGATTTATTAAGAAAAGAGAGTGTGACTTTTATTAAACACTTTTAGTTTCTTTATGTTATGTTTCATAATAGAGGAAGGACTAGTTTTCCAGTAGCTATATAATTTCCACAGAAAGCATTTATAGGCAAGCAGAGAAAGGAACTAAATAGGAAATAAGAGAGAGATAAACGCAGATAGTCAAAAATATTATATATTAAGAGCGATTTTAAAGACACTTTAGGACCTGTTCTAGACTGGCATGGACTCATTAGAATAATAAAAGAAATCCCTATATCCACACAGGGTCATACTTATCGGCATAAGAATTAAAACCGCAATATATCTTCCTGGAAAACATAACCTCATTGATACCACTTACTCTGAGAGGCAGGAATGAAAATTAGCAATTTAAGATGTCGATGTTGCTGTTATTAGAGACCACCAAGTCGTTTCTGACTCATGGTGACCCTATGTACAATGGAAGGAAGCAGCCTGGTGCCGCACCATTCCCACAAACCATTCTTATGTTTGAGCCCGTTGTTGAAGCCCCTGTCTCAAGCGATCTTGTCAAGAGCCTTTCTCGTTCTCACAGTGCCTCTACTTTACCAAGCACAATGGCCTTTCCCGGGCTCTGGTCTCTTCTGCTAGCACGTCCAAAGTGATCTCTCCTAGCTTCTAAGGAGCATTCTGGCTCTATTTCTTCCAAGACAAATTGGTTTGTTCTTTTGGCAGTCCCTGGCACTTTCAATAGCGTTCACCCCCATAGTGCCATGGGTCAGTCAGGGGAGAGGACATTGTGTCTCATAGTGAGGCCAGCCCTACGGTTCTCTCTGTGTATTGGCTGCTGTGAGCAGGAATATTATCCTCGGGGCTAGGTTGGCTAGGATGCAGTCCAGTCTCTTTCTCCTTCCCTCTTAGTTGGCTCCTGTGTGTTCTGAACAGACCTGCCCTTCCCCCCAGCTGTATCTTCAGTGCTGTCCTCTGTAGTGCATTCTTCAGGGGAGGGGGGTCCACATAGTTGGGTTTGGGGCCGGCCCCACAGACCTCTCTCTTAGTTCACTGCTGCATGCTGGTATGTTTCCTCCAAGTCTTGGTGCACCCAGTTGAGGTCTGGTCCCTCTCTCTCCTTTCCTGTGGAGTCTGACTTCCTTATTCAATGTCCAACTCTTACATGCCTATGAGGTGACTAAAAATATCATGGCTTGGTCAGTTACACCTTAGTCCTCAAAGTAATCCCCTCACTTTTCAACACCCTTGTGCAGCAGATTTACCGGATAAAATGCATTGTTTGATCTCTTGACTGCAGCTTCCATGGGCATTGATTATAGATCCATAAATTGGATGATACTTAATAAATAGTAACCATCTTTAAGTCAAAATCCTCATAACTGGACCAAGAGACAACATCATGATAAGCTGAGAAAATGTTTACATTGTCAAGAATGTCATTTTGCTTGTATCCAAAATCAATGCTCATGAGAGCAATGGTCAAAAATTAAAGCTGCATACCGCATTGGGCAAGTCTTCAGTAGACCTCTTTAAAGTGTTGAAGAGCAAGGCTGTCACTTTGAACACCAGGTGTGCTTCACCTAAGTCATAGTTGTTTCATCCTTTCATAAGCATGTGAAAGTTGGGCAATGAACAAAACCCGGAAGAAGTCATGCATTTGAACTATGGTGTTGGCAAAAACCATTGAAAGTCTCATGGACTGCCAGAACACACAAATCTTTCTGGGGGAAAAGTACAGCCAAGTCCTCATTACAAGCAAAAATGGCGAGACTTTGTCTCATATACTTTGGACATGTCGATCAAAGTCCCTCATCCTGGACAAAGTAGAGAGCGAGTGAAAAAGAGATAGACTCTCATCAAGATGGATTGTCACAAAGGCTGCAACAATAAACTCAAACATAACAACAACTTTAAGGATTTTGCATGCCTGGGCAGTGTTTCATTCTGTTGTACACAGGGTCACTATGAGTTGGTATTGACACAATGCATATAACAAGAAATACCATTATTTTTATTATGTAAATACATTCCATTGTAAAGATAAATAATTATCAATGAAAGATAGTTTTTTATTAAATAGAACTTTTAGCATGTTACTGAGATCCCCTTCAGGGCCAAAGCACTCATTTCTTAGGCTGCCTAGAATAGAGATTACTTATAATGAACCCTCTCAAGAACTTGGAGAACATATATAGAACTATATTAAAGGGGTTGCAACAAGGAGAAGATGGAGTATAAAGTTCAATACAGAAGAGTTTCTCCATATGGACTCAGTAGGCATCCATGTGTTGGAATCAGCTAACAGAAACAACAATAATCCTACAGTACAATATTTAACAGGTTGGAAACACGTGGTTGGAAGTGGAACCATGCGAATGGGTTGGATTTGGAAAAATGAATTAATGGCCTATATTAGGTAAAGTAGTAACATCAAATAATATCTAGGGATACATGCAGAAATTTGACAATGCTACTTTACAGTCTCAAGATAAAGGGGAGATTTTTTTACTCTGATAAAGATTTACAGTCTTGGAAACCCACAAGGATAATTCTACTATGTCCTATCGGGTCCTTATAAGCCAGAATAAACTTGATGGCAGTGAGTTTTTAGTGTGTGTGTGAGAGAGAGTGAGAGAGACACAGAGACAGCGACAGAGAGGGGAGAGAGACAGAGACAGAGAGAGAAAGAGAACCTTGTTCAGAGGTAGTCCTGAAAACAAGAGAGGGAAATTTCTCCTAATGGAGAAATTCATTTTGTGCACATGGTCATCTTATTTATATGAACAGAAAATGGCCTAGGGTAACAATTTATGTGGTTTGAGCAAAAGTAAAGGGGTTGGCTGGTCAAACAGGGAAGCAAAACAAAATATTGGGAGATCTCTATATTTTCTTCTGTAATCAGGAAAATCGCCCTAATTTTGGCTTTTAAGAGAATTTGTTCAGGAATTTTTCCCCAAGATCAGTCATTAAGGGCATGAATACCAAATATTTTATAGCCCGGTAGCTTGGAAATGAATTTGGGAAGCAAACTCCGTCAACTGATGGAATGGCATGGAGTCCTCATGGCAGCAAACACTCCGTGCCATTTTAAGCTTATTGTGAGTTTCAGCATTAATATTTCAGAAAACTCTCAGGAGGTTTATATAGAGGTTTCAAGAGGCCATGGAAAGATATTCTGACTTAATGTTCATGACAATATATTTACTTTTTAATTAATGAAGTTTTTTGTAACAGATTTGCCCAAGTAGTTTTATTCCCATTGCATAAATGAAAAATATCAAAACTAAAGCTAATCTAGGGTCATGGCTTCACATATCTGTTCTAGAATCCAGATATCAGTGCTTTACAAAAGAATCTCTGTCCTCTCTCTTTTTTCTTTTTTTTCTGTCATTATTTTGACAGAAGAATAGTAGGTGCTCTGCATATTGGGAATGTGCACTGTGCTGGATATTAAATGCTGAAACAAAGGCTTCCTAAAGTACACACAGCCACATAATTTAGTATGAGAAGGAGATGTTGAAAATACATCGGCACTAAAACTTGATTAAAGGTGCTATGAAGATAGGGAGAGTGTTGTGGGAGCAATTGACTCCGCTATTACTGTGCTCCTAATGAAGGGTTCTGAGAGATTGGGAGGAGGGCTAGAATAGAGCATTTGTACCAAAATACATTAATCAACAAAGTAAATATTTTTGAGTACCTATACTGTAAAAGATATATGACATCTAATTCAAAGCTTGCATCTCAAAACAAACAAACAAAAAACACTTTCATCATTTCTGGAATGAGGAAAACTATAAACTTTTCAATTAATAAGAACACACATTGAAAATGTAAAAATTGAAACTATTTTAAAGAGGCATGTAGTAAGAAAAAAACTACTGACCCCAATTCTGAATACGTGGACAGCCCTCTCTGCTACCTGCAGAAGAATCCACTTCAGAGGACAGCAATGAAGCTGCAGCTCAGGGAGAGGGACATGTCTGATCAGAGAACACAGGAGCAAATAAAGCAGAAGGAAGAGAGAGTGGAGCACATCCTGGTCCACCAAACCCGGAGGACGATGTTCCTGCTCAGAGCAGCCAATGCACACAGGACCATAGGGCAGGTCCCACTGTAAGACACAACATCCCTCACTGTCCCACAGCACTACAAGGGACAACACTGGAGACAAAGTGTGGGAATTGTGCCTGATCTGACACCACTACACTGAGGAGAAACACTAAGAGAGTGCAACAGAACAGCAAGGGGAACAGAGCCACAAAGTCTCCCAGGGAATGCCAAAAATAGACTTTTGGGCCAGGGCGTGGCACGCCATCAGCTTGACCAGAAAACACTCCTAAAGGTCAATAAACACACTTTGAACTATTCATAGACTTTTCTTCTTTTTTATCGTTTTTTTTTTTTGTTATTGTTATTTTGTTTTCTTTTGTTGCTTTGTTTTGCTGTGTCGTATTTTTGTGCATATTATTATCTCTACATGTCTATCTAGATAAGATAGAGGGAATAAACAATCTAGAAGAGAAAACGATGGGACTGATGGTCCAGGGGCGGGGGACATGGGAGAGGGGGAGGTGGGGAAAGTAAGTGGGTGTAACAAGCCCAGAGACAAGGGTAAAACAAGTGATCTAAAATCCATGGCAAGGAGGGTGTAGGAGGCCTGGTAGAGCTTGATCAAGGGCAATGTAACTGACAGGAATTATTGAAACCCAAATGAAGGCTCAACATGATAGTGGGAAAAGAGGAAAGTAAAAGGAAATAGAGGAAAGAGCTAGGAGGTAATGGGCATTCACAGAGGGCTAAACACAGGCATGTACATATGTAAATATACTTATATATAATGATGTGGAAATAGATCTATGTGCATACATTTATAGGTTTAGTATTAAGGAAGCAGGTGGACATTGGGCCTCTACTCAAGTACTCCCTCGATGCAAGAACACTTTGTTCTATTAAACTGGCATTCTATGATGCTCACTTTCCCGACATGATCACTGAAGACAAAGCAGGTACATAAGCAAATGTGGTGAAGAAAACTGATGGAGCCCGACTATCAAAAGATATAGTGTCTGGGGGTCTTAAGGGATTGAAGATAAACAAGCAGCCATCTAGCTAAGAAGCAAGAAAGTTCATATGTAAGAAGCACAGCAGCCTGTGTGATCATGAGGTGTCAATAGGGCCATGTATCAGGCATCAAAGACCGTAACAAAAAGTCATATCATTGTGAATGAGGGGGACTGCCGAGTGGGCACCCAAATCCCATCTGTAGGCAAATGGATATCTCCTCACAGAAAGGAAGAGATGAGCCAGTCAGGCTGCAAGATAGCACAGGAAGGAAGGAAGAGATGAGCCAGTCAGGTTACAGAATAGCACCAATGAAACATACAACGTTCCTCTAGTTCTTTTTTTTTTTAATAATGAAATTTATTTTATTTTAATTTTTTAATAGTTTTATTAGGGACTCACAATCCATACATCCATCCATTGTGTAAAGCATCTTTGTTACACTCATCATTCTCAAAATATTTGCTCTCCACTTAAGCCCCTGGCATCAGCTCCTCATTTCCTCCCTCCCTCCCTGCTCCCCTCTCCCTAATAAACCCTTGATGATTTATAAATTATTATTGTGTCATATCTTACACTGTCCGATGTCTCCCTTGACCCACTTTTCTGTTGTCCATCCCCCAGGGAAGAGGTTATATTAGATCCCTGCAATCGGTTTCCCCCTTTCTTTTTTTACCAATTCTAACACCAGCCATCTCTCTCCACAACACTCTTTGTCTCCCATGGCATTACAATGGCCACACAGTACTCAAAAACAAAAGCGAAATTGCTTTCACAAAAAAATTCACTGTGACCAGAGAGAACCTTCCCAGGGGATGCCACTGCATGCACTAACTTAGAGCGAGTTGCTCACTGCTCACATAGTGGGAAAAATGCATCCTATGAAAGCTCCACCAGCGGAGCTTTTTCCATTTTGCAGGGAGTACCCCCACAAATGGCTTTTCTACCTGTTTCCACCAAATGAGTATGTTAGCCATCCTTGAAGCAGCAGGAGAGAGAGAGTGCAAGCCCTTTAGAAGAGCATGTTACAGATCTCTGTCTGAAGTAGTAAAGGCTGAGACCAGAAACATCAGAGACGGTTGCATGGAAATTGCAGGACAGAACAGGAGGAGCAGCGCTGAGATTATGGTGCTGTGAGACAATGGCAGGCTGGCTTCCTGGAAGGCAGTAGCCAGGACAGCATGAACAAGAGGCTGAGGACCAGAGAGACTTTGCTGCTGGCTCAGGAGATGTGGTGCTGTGGACCAATGATTGAGTCCCTACTATTTGTTGATATCCTTACTGTTTGCTGATCTTGACTTGTGGCAACCAATTAACTTCCATAATAAGCTCTCATAATTGTGAGTATTGTCTGTAAGTGCTGTGTGGCCATTACAAAGAATTATCAAACCCTGCATAGGATTAGAGTGCTGTAGATGAGCAATGAAGTGACAGAATAGGTAAGAAGAATATCTGACCCCTGCTTCAATGGAGAACCCAGAGGAAGTGAGAATACGCACAGCCCACTCCACCAGATACCATTCCCTGCAAATAGTATGCTGTTTGTCCAAGCAATCCATGAGCTGTTCACAAATGGAAATCTCAAAGTGTACATGCCTAGGAAAGGGAAAGAGCAAGAGAAAGAGACCTCTCCTGAGAGGGTGAATTCTTGGAGACACCGTGGGAAGGAAATCTGCCCTGACTTAGCTGCTCACTTTCAATATAACTCAGAAAACCTGCACTTAGATGAACTTTTCCTTAGAATAATTGGAGCTGGTCCCCAGCTCCATTGCTGTGTAAAAGCAATGAAGAGAGAGATGATAAAGTCCAGAGCTCCTGTTTCTTCCTCAGTCCATGACAGTGGTTTATATATTCATAGAACGCACCCATTCTTACATTGCGAGCCTGTCCCAGGGTGTTAGGAAAACCATCGTAGACAGGATTGGATGATGACCAAAGGTATCTGTACAAAGACATTTACCTAAATCAGATGACAGTGGCTTCTGCTAGTTCGATCTCAAAGTCCAATCGTGTTTTATTAATTTTCGTTATGGCAGCAGTTTTCGGTGCTACCAGTAGAACAAATGTCACACTACAGAGCTTGCAGCTGAGGGACAGAGGCAGGAAATGAATTACAACAAAACTCAGCAGAGCAAGCATAATTGAAACCAATGTCACATTTGGGTAATTTCAGGGATGGCATAAAAGTAGAGAAACGAAGTAGTTGGTGTTTCCGTCCTTTAACCCCACCATTTTCTGATTATGTGGTCCTAGTGACTTCTCAAGAATAAATCTGGCTAGATACATTAAAATTTGACCTGCAGCTAACATCTGTCTCACTGTGCCAAGTCCCAGTGTAGAGGTAATATGCAAGAAAAGTTAATATAGAAGAGTCCTACGTGTCCTCTGGTAGTTTATAATTTAATAGATTATTAGATTTTTCCTGAGTGAAAAGTTGTCACTATTAGACAGTATTGGTATTTTATACATGCATATTTAAATATAAAGTTAAAGCAGTCTTGTCACAACTAAAGGAAAAATGACTAGGAATCTCAAATCTACAGTTGCAGTTTGATTTTTTTAGCCACAAGCCAATGCCTACCTAATTGCAGGGAAATATCTTTAACATTTTTATTGTGAATTAGATGCGGTTTCCATATCAGGTAATAGTTTTTATATTCTACAACTTTAACAATTTATTAACCCTCTGAGATAGTTAAAGTTTTTTGTGCCAACCTGGCTGATAAAAATATGTGGGATTAATTGAAGGGCAGAGAGATAAATGGCTCCATGAGCCTCACCTTTCTAGTTCTCGGGTCTCTTGCTTACTGATGGTTGGACCAGGGTGCAGCTGCCTTAGCCAGTTCCCTGCTTCTGTTGGCAAGGCTCACTTCCTGCAAGATATCCCTGAGGAGAAGCCGCATGGACCTATCCTGATGCAGCCCTGGGTGCTGGAGCAGCCGTGTGGAGACCCCTGCCCGCGCTGAGATGCTTACACATTCACTGATTCGGCTTTCCTCCTGCAGTCGGCATCATTGCATGTGTTTTGTGAGATGGAGGAGGACTTTGTGGATTGGTGTCAGACATTTGGGCTAATGTTGGACTTGTGGGCTTGGGCAGCACTGGGTTGGGATATTTTCTTGATATGCACTTACCCTTTATATACAACTCTCTCTTATATATAAAAGAGTTTCTGTGGATTTGTTTCTCTAATGTACCCAGTCTAACACACCCTCTCACCAGCTGGCTCCTTCCCCTCTTTTGTTCTATCTCCATTTTATCCGATAGTGTCTTCCTTCAAGCAAATTAACTTCTGTCTACCTTCAACTCTATTACTTATGCCCACTTCCTCTCTCATCCCCGCTAACCATCATAGTCAGTTTCTTTTGATATCACTTTTATGATTTTATTTTTAATACTTTCCTCATACAATATCTGTCTTTTTGTGTTTGACTAACTTCACCCTACATAGCAGGCTTTAAATCCATCCATCTCCTGAAGTGTTTCACAATTTCATCATTATTCTTTAGTAATGCATTGTGTGTATGTACCAAAGTTCACTTTTCCATTCTTCCAGTAATGGGCCTTTGGGCTGTTTCCAGCTTCTTGCTACTCTGAATGGTGCTGTGATGAAACATCGGTGTGCTGGTATCTGCTCATGTTTTGTTCCTTGTCTCTTTAGGGTATGCACCGAGTAGAAGGATAACGGTCTTATGGTATTTCTATTCCTAGTTTATTGAGGAAGTGTCATGCCATATTTTACAGTAGTACAGTTTTTCAATCCCCCCAGAAATGTAGGAGAATTTAACAGGAAGACTTTTGAGGGCAGGTACATTCTAAAATAATTTTTTGTTTCAGAAGCAAACAATGTAAGAATGTTTCATTAGTCATCTTGCTTTTGGACCTTCTTATTGCTAATAATGAGGAAAAGGTAGCGTATATACTTAAGTATAAGCTGAGTTTTTTCATCACATTTTTATGCCCTTTTTGTGGTAAAATTAGGTGCCTTGGTGAATATTCGGGTTGGCTTTTACTCGAGTATATACAGTATATTCCACCAGTTGGTAAGTTTTTCGCTCCACATCATCCCATGGATACCTTCTCCCCAGAGGTGGAAGGATGACTTTCTACGATTATTTCCCTTGCCCTCCTCTTCTCTGCACTATCAACCCTCTTGTTTTCCAGCCCTCTCTGACTATGAAAAGGAGATGACTGTGCTTGAGGCACTGGCAGCCTGTATTTCAGAAGGATTATTATTATTTTTTAATTCAGAGCAGATGCTGATAGGAACAATGTAGTGTACATGGAAACGCCAGAAACAATCCCTCTTCCTAATCAATCTAGTCACTGAGCCAGTGTCTGGACATGTCTGCAGATAACCCCATAGTATGACACAGAACACAGAAAATCCTTCATTCGTTCAATAATGACAAAAGAACATGTGAACTGCACAATACTGATCTCTGGCCACAAGAAAAATATCCATCAAAATTCTCTACTCAGTTGATTGCTAGATCTTTTCCATTTCATTTATTTATTTTAATGTTGACCTTTGTTTGCTGTTTTCCTCTCCATGTATTGTTTTCGACGTTCGAGTCTCCTAGATCTATTTTCCCTATGGTGAGCAGCCCCAACCGGCAGGCTCTTTATTTGCATCAATAGTGTTCTCCCACGCTTACAACCCAGGCTTTCCCCAGGACCTACATTCCCACCTCAGGCTCATGGTCTACTAGCCTGGATCAGGTTTCTAGCTCAGAGGTAGATGGGAAACTAATGCCTGTATAGTAATCGATTTAGAATAAAGCAAGAAAATTAGTTAATGGCCTCTGCATCTTTCAAATTATTTTAATTTGTTGCCCACAACAATCTTAAAATATATTGAGATTTTTCACTATTTTATTTAAGATATAGAAAGCAGAGGCTCAGGAAAGAGCATCTTTCTCAAGGTCAAATGAACACTCCAACGAGGAAGCCAGAATCGAATTTCCAGAAGCCAAACTGTAGGCTGGTCTCATTTCACTAAGCTGTCCGTCTGTTCCATAGCACTAGGGTGTTTCCCGTTCATAATTAGATCACAATTCAAAACCTATTTTCTGTAAGATTTTTCTGATGAACTAAAAACCATTAACTGTAATATTTCATCTAACTTCTCAACCAGTTTACATCTATGTGCAAGAGCCAAACACTCATCAATTTTATCCTTATTAGAATATGAGTTCCTTGCGAACAAAGATTTTATTTAAATGCTTGAAAACATCTGTGGCCTTAGACAGAGCTCAGCCTGAAGAGCAGGCGATTCAGTAGACCAGGAGACCGTCAGTTCTCAAGCAGACTTCTCTGCATAAGTGGCCTCATTGAACATGGTAATCATGTTTTCACATTGAGGTTCATTATAATTCCACATAAACATGTCCTGGTTTTTAATTGTTCTTCAACTAGCAGTAGATGCCTAATTCTTTCATTTTATCTGCCTTGGCCTCTTTGGCAAAGCATTAATAATGTTTCATAAAATAAGCAGATGTACTTAGAGAACTGGCTTCTGGGAACAACAACTCCTTGGCAAATCCCTTCAGTAAACTAAAGATGACTTCTTAAAACAAACAAACAAACAAACAAAAACTGGCATCAAGGTGACTCTGACTCACGGTGTCCCTATAGGACAAGGTAGAACTACTTCTCTGGGTTTCTGAAATTGTAATTCTTTCGAAAGCCTCAAAAGGGAAGGGGGGTGGAAAACCTGACTTCTTTTTTGCAATAAGTTTAGTTTTTGTTTGTTTTTTCCTTAATATCAGTTGTTATAAAACAAGGTACCCTTGTGGGGTATATAAACTTCCGTTCCCAGAAAGGATCCCTTATGTTGTGAGCCCAGAAGTTGATGGAGAAGTGAAAGAAAGTGCAAACTGCAATTTCCACAAGTTCTAACAAGAAACAGCTTAGAAAATTTAATTCTGTTTACCAGGCAGTTCAACTCAAATGGTAAGTTGTGGTGCTAGAAAATTAACATCACAAAATTGTATCTACTTGATAGACTTGGTTTAGAACAAAGCAAGTCATATATGGAGTGAAATAGTCTATGATACATTGACAACAGCAAAGGATATGTCATATGTTCCAGGGAAGCAGAAGAGAAATATTATTATGAGCGAAGGTAATAATCGAAAACTACTGTTTCGTTTAAAGCTGTTAGAGTGGATTTGGAGTTTGATCTTCATTTTTCCTCACTAAATGAAAAACCAAACCTGTTTTAGTAAGATCGTAATTTACTAGAGCATGTTCTATTCTTATGAAACTTTCAGAAAATTCAAAAGGCATTTGTCACCCCAGTTCCCTGCAGTGTACATTATTGAGTTCTTTCTCTTTTCTTCTCTTTTTTGCTGCGCTGCAGGAAAAGTTTCATGGAAAGTATTGACATTTGCATTTTGATTAGAACTCTGACAGGCAGCTTCAAATGGATATCTCAACTTTTCCCCACCTCCCCCGACGAGCTTCCAATATTGTTCAACTCTGTGGCTGTCGGGATTCTCCCAAACAAAGCATCCTGTCAGTCCTGCTGGCAGAACTCCTAACACCACCTTGAGTAAATCTAAGGGTAGGAATATTCCTAATACTTTGTATTTGTACATACACATTACAAAATATATACTAATTCACACACTTATGAGGGTAAGGCAAAAAACATTCCTATTAGCGTGACAATAAACATATGCATAGGTTTGCTTTTTGTTGTGTTCTTTTTTAGGGGGTGGGAGTGGGTACTGTAGTTATTAAACTTGGTTCGATTTAACAATTTTATGGGCATATAATTCATAAATCATAGAATTCAATCGTTCAATTTTCTTAAGAATAATTGTGCAGTAATCACCGCAATCAGATTTAGAACATTTTCTTCTTTCTTATACTCATAATTAGTTCCCATTTCTCCCTTACCTCCTGTGTCATACTGTCAAGGAAACATTAATCCAGTTCCTGTCTCTTTAGATTTACCTGTCTTGGATCCCATATACAGGAAGACAAAAAATCTAACAACAACGAAATACCAGAGGTTTAATCCATATGTATGTTCCCTTCACTTTTGTTTAAGTGAAACAACTTTAGAATGTGTCAAAGGGGAGATCAAATGATAATACATTTCAACCTATTTCCACCATAATCAACTTTGCAATGTTCCCTGTCTGATAACAGGGATATCACATCCCTCGACTACAGTCAGAGAGGGATTTGCCGAAGGCTCATCCATGTATTGACCCTGCAAATGCATTTTAGGGTTCCACTGACACCCATAGCCTTCTACAAGCCAGGTGTTCATAAATTAAACTTTGATACAACTCCCTCCTTCAGATTTGGATATTATGATAATCCTTGGATCATCCAGCTTGGTGTGCTTCTTCAACATGGACTTAGTGTGCTTCTTATATGAATTTAATTGATGCCTCATTTAGCAGGCTGCTGGTTTAAAGATAAGCCTTTAAAACCCTAGCTGCTATTCTTTCTGTTAGCTGGGCACCATCTTCACCACAAGTGTCTATAGCACCCAGATCTACAGTGATCTCTTCACCTATATGCACAGGTTTATTCCAAATAAAAGATCTTTGGAATATGTCTCTGCCATCAGTGGAGGGCTACAGACAAGTGCTCTCAATAATATAGGTTACACAATCTCCTTATATTACCTTCAAAAACAGGTCCATCTTTTTTGCTTTGTGAGCATTGCTGTGATGGGTATGCATATATCTATTTGTGTTACAGGTCTTATTTCTCTACCATGTGTCCCCAAAAGAGGAATTGTTGGGTCGTATGGTATTTCTAGTCTCACCTTTCTGTAGTGATTGATCCATTTTATAGTCCCACCAGCAGTGTGTATATGTTGCACTAGAACTTATTGTTTATTTTGTTGTTGTTTTAGCTCTGCTATCAAAGCTGGGGTGAGGTGATATCCTCATTGTTGTTTTGATTTTCTCTCTCTAAAGGAATATTTCTTTATAAATTTGATAGAAACCTAATTTCTTCTTCGGTGAACTGACTGTTCATATACTATGCCCATTTTTAATTGGATTATTTGTGTTTATCTTTCCGAGATGTTGAAATTTTCTATAAAGTTTAGACATTAATGTGTGTTATTTGGGTGAACTCTATTGATCCACAGAAATGTCTATATTTTAGGAGTCCCGAGCCGTCTACTTTGTTTTCTGCAATTTGTGTGTTTTCAATTACATTTGATGGTATATTTATGCCTTGCATTTGGGACCCTAAGTTTGTCTCTAGTTTTTCACTGAAGATTTTTCAAGTTCTAGGTTTCACATTTGGAATCTTTTATATATATGGTTACATTTATTAAACCTTAAGTCAATTGACCCTTTAATAATTATAAAATGCCCTTCTTTATTTCTTATGCAACATTGTGCTTTAAAGTATATTTTATAATAAATTAATATTGCCACTATGGCCTTTAAAAAATTCCTTTTAGCTTGATATATTTTTTCCATCCTGTGATTCTTAGTCATTGTTTTTAAGCAGCATATTAATGGATTCTGCCTTCTTATCCATTCAGCCACTCTCTGATTCTTGACTATTGCATTCAATCCATTTAAATCCAGTATAATTATTGATACGTATGAATTTATTGCTGCCATTTTTCTGTGTGTTGTTGGTGCAGCTGGTTTCTATGTTCCATATAATTTTCCGTGCTGGAATCATTAATTTTGTATAATGTGGCCTTTCACATAATTTTCTCCATTGCTTCTGTGTCTAGTGTTTACTAAATCTGTATGATTTTCCTGTTTTCATTTTGATGAAGCTCAATTTTTTCCTTTGAGCTTGTCCTGTAATGTATTAATTTCTTCCAAACAGATTGCAATGAATGAGATGAAATAAAATATGAATTAATTATTGAATGTAAAACAATTGATCTGCTCTGTAAACCTTTACCCAATCCAAAATCTGCAGGACCAGTTCCATTTAAAGCAGAGAGATTAGCTTAGAAATTTATGCTGAATGTTTATAATGGGGATCCCAAAAGGATATTTGTGATAGATTTTCCTAAAAAAAAAACAAGACAATCACTGAAGTTTAATATGAAGGAGTTTCATGAAAATAGAAAACTGCATTGGTGACAAAAGGCAAGGAAAGTGGAGTGAGTTACTTTTGCCATCACGGTAATCACCTGCTCGTTCTACAAAGGTAGCAATGCCTGTCCTACCAAAAAAAATGTTTTTAGAAACTATACCCCATCCTTCCTAGAGCCATAATGTTGCCCTTTAAGATTCCTTTTTCAATTACAAAACTCAACTATGGTGAAGAGAAAAGTATCAGAGCTAACATTAAGAGCAGTCCATTTGTAGAAGGCTGTAAAGGACAGTGGGAGCCCAAAACCCATCAGCCAAAATGTACTCAGACCGAGCTGCTGGCAGATCCGCTGTAGCCAAAAGATGGAGTCTCAAACAGCCTTACTATCAGGCAGAGACCATTGTAATCTTGATTAGGCTGGATCAAACCTGATACTTTGCCAGTCGACCTCCCTATAGACACTACCTGAATTTGTACTGAGTGCAAGCATCTCAGTTGTTCCACGACAGAAATTTCTTCCCTGGATTTTTTAATGTTGGTGGGGGATTTCTCCAACTGATGGTAGTATTTGTATTTCTTTTTCTTTATGCTAACATGATCTTATCCTTACCACCTTTTCACGATTTGTTTTGCATTGTTTTCTGTGCGGTTTCCCAGCTGTGGAGCACCAGAGGAGTGGATGCATAATGATAATAACTGATACAAGGCGGTATAAGGAATGCAGGTGTAGGAGGTGGGCGATAGGGAGGGAAAGGGGAGGTCACGAGTAAATAATAAAGGCGGGAGGGGGAAGAAGCGCTGGAGCTGATTTGGGGGGGCGATATAACCATGGGGGCAGGAAACGTTCTAGGATGGATATGGTGGTAATTGTAAATTCCCCCTGGATTATGATTGAAAAATTGAACTATTCAGTTGTATGATTTGTAAATTATGTGCTAATAAAACTTTGGGGGGGGACCTTATGAAAAAAAATCCCTTTTGTTATCAAACTTCAAAGAACAGTTAAAAGGAAAACTTTGTAAATCTTGTCATCTTCAAGGCACGAAAACACAGTTCTGGTACTGGAAGAGTGTCTTTCATGAATTGATTGTCTAATAAATTCAGTTATCTGTCAATAAAGAAAAAAATTTTAGTCCATCAAGAACGTCATTTTGATGTAGTGCAGAATTCTTCGGGAATGATGGGAACACAACTTTCAGAAGTGTATAGAGCTATATGGGAGACATGTCAAGGAAAGAATAAGAACTTCACACACTGATGTTATTTTAAAATAATTTTTCTATGACTTTGAAGCTATATTTTTTAACTTTCCTTCATATGCCTCAAAATATTTTGAAATATTTTGGCCAAAAAAATAACAATGAAAAAATATATGTATATATACATTGTATATGTACATATGTGTGTTGTATATTTTTCCTAAGATAAGATTTAATCCACGATCATATTTGCATTAAATTGTTCTTGTGCCTTTGCATAATTATTTTAGTAGTTAAATTTTGTTCTAGGAAATGTACGCTACAGTTTTAGTCCAATTTCTATTGTGGAAATGAACAATTTTGATAATTTTTGGTCTTTAATAGGAAACAGTTACTCAGAATTCTTTGTCTTTTATGATCTTGACATTTTGTTAATAGTCCAGGCTAGTAAATGTGTAGAAAGTCTTTCAATTTTGGTTTTCCAAGTGCTTCCCAGCATTAAGTCCAGATTATACACATTTAAACAATAATAATTTGATATAAGTGATACTGTAACTTTCTCAGTACACCCTAACACAAAGCCCACACTGTTCACCTCACAAATGATTACGTAAACATTAGTCACCCAATTTAATATCTATGTGTATCACTTTTCTCCATTATAAAAGTAATCTTTAGAGTTTGTTTGGGTTGGAGAAAAGAGTTAGGAAACTTCTGAAACAGAAATTCCCATTTTCTTCACAGACTGTAGTTTTTAGCACCATTTTAGCTTCACAGGAAAATAAAGAGTACCATTTATCTGTCTCCTCCTGCATCTTGAATTCCTGATAATACAGGAATTTGTTACAATGTATGAAACAATATTGATGCATAACTAATAATATACATTAGTGTTGTAGTCTACAAACTTTAGTGTTGTAAATGTCATTAACTTTTTGTGTGATTAACTTTTAATAAATTATTTTTTAATTTTAAATCAGTCAGTTAGTTTTTGTAGCTTAAAACCAGGACCCTGGATCTTGCATTGGATGAGACTATTCCAGGCAGGCAGAGCAAACAGTCCATAGAAAATACACAATTTTTAAACATTGGAATAAAGTAAATGTATTAACAGAAGTGTCTGTTCATTCTTTTATTTATTCTTAAATTATTCCTTTAGCCATTCATTGAACAGACGCGTGTGTATATACAATTACAGAGCACTGGTTAAATACCAATGATTCCTAGTTAGAACACTTGCCAGCTAATAAAAATAAAATGATTTTTTAAAAGAAAGTTAGCAGTTCAAAATCAACAGCCACTCTGGGTGAGAAAAATATAGCATGGCAGTCTGCTTCCATAAAGATTTATGAGCTTGGGAAATCTATGAGGCAGTGCTACTCGGAGGAGTTAGCAAACATTATTGGAAATTCAGGTCAGAGATGGAGGGATTTCTGTCTTGGAGAAGACAATTGTACTTCTGTTGATGGGGAAACTGGGTGGACACCTGCCATTGAAACCAAACAGCATTACTTATAGAGATCCTAAGTGGCGAATCTACACAGTATTAAGTTCCCAATTGGATGTTATTGACCTAGTTATATTAAAAATCTTATATTAGCTTCCTTTTGCTCCTCTTTTTAATATTTTCTACTTTATTTTCAACTGAAATTTTTCTACTTTGTCGTTGTTGGGATTTTGTTTTGCATATTTTTTCCGTATATGAATTCCAGGATCGATAAATCTATAGGGAAAATGACTGGATTAACAAGTACCTAGGAACATGGCAGGCGAGTTTGTAAGGAAGTAGAGAGCAAGCAATAATGACTATAAGAAAAACTAAAGTCTTCTAAAATTGATTGTGGTGATGATTGCACGACTCTTGTTGACTGAACTATTAAACTGTACAATATGTGAATCATATGCCAATAAAACTATGTTTTTAATTTAAGTCCTAAAAGTTACATAGGACAATGGTGTGTATCAAAAGCACTAAAGTACATTTATTTACTAACTTTTAGATGACATTCAGGACAAATGTGAGCTCAATTACCTTTAGAACTCAGATCCCATAACTTGGCTTCCAGAACTCAGTCTTAGATCCTATATTAAATTTCAAGCTAAAGAGAGGGACACGGAGAGAAGAGAGGGGAGCCTTAAAGACAGATGACCAGCAGGAGTTAACGGACTGGTGAAAGGAGAGGGGCTCAAGGAGGTTTGAGGAGCTCAGGTAAAAACAATGGTCAAGGGAAGATGTGTTCCACAATGGAATACTATGCATCCCTCAAAAAGCAGTGATGAAACCATGAAGCACCGCATGACACGGAGGAATTGGGAAGCCACTCTTCTGAGTGAAGCTAACCAATCGAAAAAGGACAAATATTGTGTGAGTCCACTGCTGGAGAGATGAGCACTAGGATGGGAGCAGGCGGAGGCTTTCCGTCTGTCTATTCTGCTGGCCAGTTCAGCCAGGCAGCTTGGCCGAGCGCTGACTGGTGGACATGACCTAGTCACCACCCTCTCTATGTGTGCATCTTGGGGGGAGCTTTGTAGGAGGGATCCTCACATCAGCTAGGATCAGATTTTCAAGAGAGGGGGAAGGGAGGATGACTGTTCATTGGCGTAGTCTAACCAAGTACTCCCAGACTGGCAAACACGCCTGTCAAAGTGATGTGGGAGACCGATGGGAAAGTCAAGTCAGGAGGGGGGAAAGGGAGCGTGCATGCTGGGAAAGACAAGTGCATGCCTGTTGGTAGAAAGGGGAGGATCAACTTCCTAGCGGGAGGGAAAAATGACTAGCAATACTTTTATGGACCCTAGGAGGGTAATATGCCTGCTGAGCTGTTCCGAATGAGTCACACTGGTCCGATTTTCTGTAGGCCCTCTGGGGACCCAGGCCGAGTGCCATAGAACACTGGGACTTGAAAGATGTATCTTCAAGACTCACAACACGCTCCAAAACCATACCCGGAGGATGTGATATGGAAACCACCCTCGGTGAACTAGACTGTACCTCACACACACTGAACCGACAAGGTGTGTGGAGAAGCAGAATTCAGCTCTACCAAGCGCACTGAACTGTTGGTAGGCAGACTAATTTTTTTTACTACCTCATGCCCTACTCGCTGTATTAAAAAATGGATTACTCTGACAGACCTGCGACTCACGTTGTCACTGAATATTATTATAAGGTTTGCCTGACCACCAACCCACCTTTTTTGTGCAAATGGTATCCAGCCACTCAAGGATTTATTCTGTACACATGAATAATCCAGGTATTGCAACATGTAGTTAGCCTTCACTTGTTCAATCAATCTCCTCTCAATAGCATTTTAAAGTTAGTACCATGAACTAATCAAGGACATTATAAACAAAAGGTCCTTATGCTCCAGGGAGATGATCAATAATTTTAGCTACCATAAATCAACAAGGATGGTTCAAAGGTGTACCAGAAGCAGATTTAAACAAACAAACATAGATTCATTAATGGATTTGGGTTTGCACTTAATCCTAGCTCCAACCTAAGAACAATGACTTGTATGGATATGGCCCTGGTTAATACTCAGCCTCAGGAAGGAAGCACGTAAGATCTGGGTGCTACAGAAAAGTGTGGGGAAGAAATTATATGGTGCCCAGCTATCAGCTAGACTAGCATCTGAGGTCTTGTTTCCAAACAAGCCATTATCTAAGTAATACATCAACTAAAGCCACATGGAAGAAGAACAGTAACTTACATGATTCAAGGATTGTAAATTATATAATCAAAATCCAAAGGAGAGAATAGTGTCAGAGCTTAAATTGTGATATTTTGAGAATAGTGTCAGAGCTTAAATTGTGGTGTTTTGGTGTGCAGAAGGCTATGGACGACATGGAACTCCAAAATCCGTTTGCAGGGAATAAGCATCTGGTGACTTCCCGCTAAACATGATTAAGGGATGGCAATAACTTGTTTATCAGACAGAGTGTATTGAAGAGATTACTAGAGTAGATTAAAATAATAAATATGACTTGAATGGCTGAAACCTTGTCGCTTGATATCTCTTCTCATACACTTTAGACTTGATCTGGATTTTAATAGTATCTGTGTGGCTTGTCTCCATTGTGTGTTGGTATGTTCCTTGACTCTCTTTTGTGTGTTTTTCTATGTTTTTACATGTAGGAAACCCAGGATAAATGAATATATAGAGACACTAACTGGAATAAGGGTTACTGGAGGGTATGGTGGGGAAAGTGGAGGAGGGGGGTAAAGGGAGCTGATATCAAGGAGTTTAAGAAGGAAGAAAACCTTTTGAAACTGATTTTGGTAATAATTGTATAATATTGCTTGATATGATTGAACTATGGAATGGCATGATGTCAGGATTAGCTCCTAGTACAATGGTTTATAAGAATAAATACATAAATGGAACACATACAAACATACACAAAGATTTTCTACAAGCAGAGGAAAAGATTCAAGTTTTCAAGGATTTCATCTTACTTGGATCCTTGATCAATGCTCATGGAAACAGCAGGCAAGAAATCAAATGACGTATTACATTGAATACATCTACTGCACAAGACCTTTCTAAGTGTTGAAAAGCAAGGATATTACTTTGAGGACTAAGCCGAACCTGACATTATCCTAGTCTACCTTAGTCTCAAAGCGTCACTCAAACCTCTCTGCCATGGGTGTTGGTGTTTGAACACCTTGTTGGTGTTTGAAATACTGATGGCATGACTTCTTGAATCATCACGCCACCAAAATATAACAAACTGACAGATGGGTGATAGTAGTGTCGATTTCTATTTTTAATAAAATACGAGTTTATTTTAAATATCGACTTTGTTGTATTTCATTGTAAACTAAATGCTTATTTTCTCTTAGAGCATGCCATGTATTTAAATTTAATGACAGAGCTATAAAAAAACACACAGTTGTTTTTGGATAACTACATATTTGAAAAACAACAAAAATTATCAGAAGTTTGTACTTGGATAGATTGACAAGGTCATTCCATTTGCAAACATTTTCTCATTGGGGTATCACATATGTAACACAATATTATATGTGGGTGGAAATTCTAAGAAATTATTTTTTACATTTAATTACATAACTTCTCCAAATTGTATATAACACTTATAACAAGTCATTACTTTCCTGGCACTTTTAATGTCACATTTGTAAACAAACAGAGTTCCCATGTCGTCATGAAAGGTACATGTTTATAAACTGGAGCAAACATTTCACAAGGTAACTTGGTGGAATGTACCTACCTTTTATAACAAATGAAGATGGGAATTCTGAAAAATCACAGAAATTCCCCAACACACACCCAGGTTACACTGTAGGGATTTAAGGCATCACTCAACTACATATTGACCTATGACCTTGGATATACCCCTATTCTCCCTGACTCTGTTTTTCTCCTTTGTCCCCTTCAAAATTACCTTGTAAGAATATTATGAGGTAGTACTTGAAATTGTATAACATTGGCTAAATTAATGATACTACCAACAAAATTATCATGTACCCCAGGAGGGTGATTTATAATGTTCCCAATTAAAGGATAATGATGTTTTCAAAGTGAACTAGGTACATCTATAAACCACAGATAAATGAATGAATTTTGAGCTCACACTTAATCATAGCCTTAATCTAAGAACAATTAGTTGTGACCCTACTGGATATTTGCCCTCATGGAAAGATGACTGAAGATGTGTGTGATAACCAAAATGTAGGAAAGAAATCAGATGGTTCCTGCCTATCAGAAAGAATAGACTCTGAAGTATTAAAGGCTTGTAAAATACACAGTCATCTAAGTAAGCTATCAACTAAATCCACTCTGGAAGGCGCACACTTGCTTATGTGATCCAAGCACTGTAAGTAATAAAATCAAAAATCAGAGGAGGGAATAGTTTTAGAGTTTAAATTCTGAGCACCCAGTCTACAGAAGGTTATAGATGACAGTGAAAACCCAAAATTAATTTGCAAGTCCTCACATGGGTTAATACTTCATTGAACTCCCTGAGACCATTGTCTAGAGATGTGATTAGTCGTGCCCTCAGACAGAGTGTGCTGCAGAGTGGATTACTGCAGATAGGTTAAAATTTAACATACTGTCATTTGTTTTCCCTTTGAACCATTTTTTAATTTGTTCTAAGTTCTAGTATAGCTTGCTTTCTCTTGGATTGAGTTGTTCCTGTGTTTTATTTTGTTGTCATTCATAGGGGCTTTTGTATAATATCTTTATATGAATTCCAGGATAGGTAATCAATAGAGACAGTAACTAGATGAATAGTTTCTTAATGTTACAGCAGGGGATATTGGGGAGTGATGTGAAGTTAATTATAATGGGTAGAAAAATAAAGAAAGTGTTCTAAAATTGATTTTGTGATAATTGCACAGTTCTGTTCAACATATTTAAGCCATTAAATTGTATGTTATATGAATTACGTGCCAATAAAATTGTTAAAAAACAAACAAACAAACAAAATAATGGTTCTACTCTGTCACATGGGCTATCCCACTATATAAATAAATACATGCTTCAAAGATTCCTGGAATAATTCAATTATCTTTTAATTCCATTTTCGAGACCCTTTTTTGAAGGATATATATTATCATTGCTTAAACATACATAATGCTTATTTACTTAAATATCTACCTATATATGTATCCATTAACATTCTTATGTATCTAATAAAATATTTGCTTTCACAACTCTCTGATTAAGAACAAGTTCAAAGTCTCTTCTGACATCCACTTTGATCTTCTCTTCATTTCCTGTTGGTTGGTTGGTTGGTTGGTTGGTTGGTTGGTTGGTTGGTTGGTTGGTTGATTGGGTTAATGAGCTTTTGCTTTTGTCATTCAGGCTGTTCTTGATGTCCCCTAACAGCCTCTCGGGTCTTCTGCCATTAGTGTTCAATGCACCAAGGCGGTTCTTGAGATGGTTTCAAAATTCTGGGCGGGACACACAAAGTTGTGTTTTGGTTTTTGTGGACTTGGTTTAATTTTCTTCAGCTTCAACTGAACCAACACTGATTGCAAAGTTCAAATCAACAGAAAGTAACTAATGCTGGAGACGCTGCAGAGAGATTGCAACCTTCGTCTATTGCTCGTGGGATTGTAAACCTGTACAACCACTCTGGAAAGCTGTAGGGTGCCTCCTCCACAAAGTGGGATAGAGATAGCATACGGAGAGATATCACTTCACTCAGCGTACACCCTGAAAAATAAGAGCTCTAGCGCAGACAGATATGTACACCCATGCTCATCACAGCACCATTCACAGTAGCAAGATGACAGAAACAATGAAAATCCCCATCAGTGGAAGAATGATTTATAAATAAACTTTGATACATACACACATTGGAATACTATGCATGACTAAAGAATAATGAAAAACGGTGAATCACCTCAGTGGCAAGTGTTTGGAAGACATTATGTTGAATGAAGTTAATTACAATAGACATATTGTTTAAGGCCATTGTTTTTAAAGAAAAAATGTTAAAGGTTTGTAATGTCAAAAGAAATAGAGTTTAGTGGTCTCCAAGGGTTGTGGTGACTGTTTTGGATCGGGAGGGAAGGGAAAGCAATAGACTAGAGGCTAGTGCGTCCTGCCTTGAGTGAAAGAGAAGAGAGTATTCAACAAGAGGAAGAAAAGGGAAAAAGGAGGAGGGGGCAAGACAAGCTATTGGGAGGTTTGAGAAGTTGTTTAAATTGTTGAATACTAAGGTAATTTTCTTAACTGGAAACTCCCTCAGAATTCACACACACACACACACACACACATACAAATTAAAAACAAAACTTTAAAGGGAGCCATAGCCTCCTCCTCCCGTGGATCAGCTGGTGCATTTGAACCAATGACCTTGCAGTTATCAGTCCAAAGCTTACATGACAGCACCACTGGGGGTCCTTAACGAAAGGACGGGAAATACTAAGTATCCTGGAAATAAACAAAAATAATGAGATTACAGAGAGGTACAGAGAAGCATCAAAGGTAGTGGTAATATTTTATATTCTTAGTTATAAGAAAGGTGCTCATATGTATGGAAGTTCATGATTTGCCCTTAAAATGTACGATACAATTTATTCTACATTTTGAAGGGTAGAAGTCAAAACTTACGAACACTAGGACTCGTGTTTAATCATGTCTCTGTAGTCAGTGGATAGCTGCAGACAAGTTCTCTTACTAATGCACATGTGTTGCTTTCCTTAGGAGACCCTTTTTTAAAAAAGTCTCATCACAATAGTGGCTTTCAAGCAAGTAGGCTATGTCGGCTCCATTTCAAACGGAGTCAGCTCAGACGGTTACGGTGACCGCTTTGGGAGTTGCAAAACCGTAATCTTAATCAATCTTCTAAAAAATGAATACAGGCTCGGGGCTTATTATACAATTTAAGAATATTGAAAACTGCATTCATGAGAATGCACGCAGCAATATTTGTTCCAAAGATTTCTTTTTCCATCGTAATGTTCAACCTGATCGTTCTTCAGGGGTAACAAGGGCTACCCTCCAAGAAAAGTATTGGTAAACGTTGCCTTTTCCGCTGTACAGCCCTGATCTTGACCCTTCAGACTTCAAACAACACTTCCAAGGAACCAGATTTGAGTCTATTTAAAATGCCTGATCTAAGAGCACCGAATTCTTAGGAAAAGAATACAGAATACAGAAACACCACCTTCAGAATTATGTGGAGGATATGGGGGAAACAATAACTTTACATTTTCACACTTTTGCTTAAAAGGAGCTTCTATGATTTTGTAGCAATATATTTTTTTACTCACCCTTGTATATACTCTTGTATGCATATATTTGGTTGTTTAGCTTTTAAGAAGAAGATATCAGAAGAGTCCAGAAAAATCAAGATATTATTAAAGGCAAGGATCATTTCTACTTGTGGAAGTTATATTTACTTTGAGATAAATATATTTATCCTGCAAGTAGAATGATTGTATACATATTTCTCTAAAATGTGTTTTTCATACATAAAATCTTTCCTGCTTGAAGCAAAGTAAATTACATAAAAACTTCATGACTATAATAATAGGTTCCCAGAAAGTCTTTGGGCAAATATTTCTTACATTCACCTCTGCAAACAAAAGAAAACAACATAAATAAAGCTCTAGTAACCAATAGAGTATAGCTTTAAAAAATGTCAATTGAATGAAATAAGAAGAAAAATCCAGTCTATGGAAATCTCTAGAAGACTAACAATAAATTTCATCCACAAATAATTTACAAGAAAAATAAGAGGTAAATGGTGTAACTTACTGATTAAAAGAGGAAAAAAAATCAGGTCAACTATGAAATATCAACCTTATTGTTCAAACAAATGATTTTTTAAAGGGATAGAGACAATACAAAATTACAAATATTGACTAAATATTGACTAAATCGATAATTACTTTTTATAAGAAATTATTGTTAATTTTTGTTAGTGATGATGCCTTATTTAATTAAATTATATGTTTAAGATTTATTGTAAAGTTACCTAGACTGAAAAAGGAGCTGTGGTGACATAATGGGTTACACACTGCTAACCACAAAGTCGATGCTTTGAACCCAGCAATTGCTCCAGGGAGGAAAATGAGGCTGTCTGCCCCTGAAAAGGCTTAAAATCTCAGAAATTCAAAGGAGCAGTTCTATTCTGTCCTATAGTATGGAAATGAGTCAGAATCAGCTTGATAGCAGTGAACCTGGATTTCTGAAAATGAAGCAAGACAGCCAGGCGTTAATAATTGTGAGAGTTAGAAGATGTGTATATTTGAGTCATTTTATATGATTGGCTTGTGGATTTGAATATCTATGACATGTAAACTGAAATATATTTTTCAAATTACCTATTTGTTTCTTTGACACCCTGTCCACTCATCTACAGCCACTACCACCACCAAAGAAAACGAGAGATTATAAAATTTGAGTTAGAGAGACTAAAAGATACAATAGAGCACAAGTAGAAGACAATTTGCTTAACTCTATGTAAGTTTTAACAACTAACTTTCTTTCTCACTTACTGAAGTGATTGAGTAAAAAGAAGCTAATTTTCCTTAAGAAAATAACTGTAATATATCAATATATAGTATGATTAAATACAATATGTGTGATATAAAGTAATGCAATATGTTATATAATAGAACATAACTTATATGTAGGCTAAAATTCTGCCATTTAAGTCTCACAACTTTCAAAGTAACCTACATCTAACCTTATTTATGCAAATGCACACACAAGATCTGAATAAAACTAGCAAGCTGAGAGATAACTGATATCTGAGCAGTCAGGAAAAAGGAGATATGACAAAGTAGGAGAGGGTTATCTATTGTAATAGAATCTATATTTTTGTTATTCATTTTTATATTTATAAACATATGCTTAGGGAAATATACTTATTTCTCTAAATTAAAAAAACATGTTTGAAGTAAGCCTTCTCTTTCTGAGCAATAGCTTATAGACTATTACAGACTTACACGTTAAAGGAACTCTTTGGCTGAACCACTCTTGGACTATATAGCACAATAATGCAGAATACCTTTTTTCAGAGTACCTAAATCTTGTGTACCTAATATAATTATTGACAATGGATTAGCACCCTTCACCCAGAAGCATATTGACTTTATGATAACCAATATTCAGTCCTTCCAAATGATTTAGATCTGCATTGTGAACTTGATAATAGACAAATACTTTCCCGGGGTTGTGGAAGTATTCTGTAGATTGTAAATATTTTTTACAACAGTGTTATACACTCATGGGTATATGGTGTGTAATTATTGAGTTGTGTTGTTGTTGTTCTTGTTGTTTTAACTAGGATATAGTCTCCTTCCTTCTGATAAAAACAATTAGTTGTATTTGGCCAAATACCTCTTTCAAATTAACTGAATTTGTGAGATTTGAGTACGGATGTATTTGACCTATTCCCCAGGTTAGGCAACTCAAGTCTAACCAGTCAGAGAGATTGATTGTGCATTAACAATGGAAGAGGTGTGCAGTATAAACAGAGGCCACAAAATTCACCCCCAACACTCCTGGAACAAAGAAGAACACTGGTAGGATTTTATCTTGTGTTTGCCCGTTTACATTTTCTTAACTTTGGAGAAAACCCTTTCCAGGAAAAGAGACCAACACAATGGAATATAAAGCTCTACTGGAGTTGTGTGAAGACCTGGATCTAGATAGGCTCATTTCTCATTTATATGAGAGTTGGTGTAGTAAACAAAATGATGGCTCCATAAAGATGGTCATGTCCCAATCCCCGGGCCCTATAAAGATGCTACCACTCATAGGAAAAAGCACTTTGCTAATGTGTCTTGAGTTGAGGATCTTGAGTTAAGGAAACACCTTGTATTATCCAAATAAATTCAAAGTAATCACAGGGCTTTAAGAAGTTGGTATGAGGGTCCAAGTCAAAGAGGGAAGATGTAGCTGCGGAAGTCAGAGTGACTCGGAGTGACAAGAGACTCCAACAAACACAGATGAAGGGACGTCAGCTGTGTGCTCATGTACCGAGGGGAATTACAGGAAATTAAAGAGACACAGTCGTGAGTCATATCCATCACAACCTTGACTCTAAATCCTCTATTTAGCCATCTCTTCACCTCCTCATCTCCTCAATCCTCTTCCAAAGTTAAAGAAAAAGTTAAGAAAAATAGCCAATGAGTCATGAATTTTTAAAAGAAGAAGATAGGAGGATGTAAGGGTAACCCCTTAATGATTTTTAATCAATCCTAGTGGGACAAGTGAATCAAACCTGCTCTGCTGGAAACACTAAAGTCGCCAGAGAGACAAAGTATAATGCAAACATATAGTTAGGGCAGCAGAAGCAGAAGAGATTGAGCAATTTCCTCATATTATCTGAAAAGTATATTCTATAAACATGTTCTTTTTGTTGTTTAGTCATGTCCATCTAATAATAACTCAGGGGACACTTGCATAGAGCTTACATTCGTGTGGAGCATGAATAAAGAAAAGAAAAGAATGTCATAGGTCATTCCTTTTTCTCCCCTCTGACCTACCCTAACTTCTAATCCCACTTAAAGAATCTATGTCAATACCAAATGGAAACAGTACTTGTGGACAGGTGAAAGTTATCACTGAAGCAATAATTTTATTTAATTCCTTCCAGCTAAGCACAGTAAAACATATTGTGTTAGGACAGATTGACTATAGAAACAAATTCATTGACACTCCTATATGTATAAGAAAGCGCTTTATATCTAGGAGTAATTGGATATCAAGAAAACATCCCAGCCCAGTTCAAATCAAGTCCATAAGTCCAATACTAGTGCATAAATCCTTCTTCAGACTCACCAGCCACATGCATTGCTGAAGAATGCAGAAAGATCACAGGCCGGTGAATGAAGAGTCTTGTGGATCCAATGGCAGTGGAAGCACCACAGGTTCTGGCAGGTCTCAGCCTCATGGCTCACTAACAGGAAGATGAAGCAGAGAGAGAGGGGCTGGCCTTCAGCCATTCATCTCAGTCAGACCCCCAAATAAAGTCATCAATCTGCAACCTGATTGACAGCGAAACCTCACCCTACACTTTATCAAGCTGATATGAAATTATGTAACTACCACACACATCAATCAAATTTAGATAATTTTGTGCAATTATGTCTTAGTCACTGGTGAACCCCCAGCACTAACATAAGATGTAGCACATAATACATCCTCAGTAAACATTTGTTAAATGAAGGAGAGCGATAAAGGATCCATGGACATACCATTCTGTTTGAAGACAGTACTTAGCAGAAGAGTTAAGGAGCTAATGATATCTATCCAATCAGTTATAGAAATAATGCATCCTTGGGGTGAGATAATTTTCTCCTACATCATCTGAACAGTAGAGCATTTTGTAGCCATGTCTCAATGGTGAATGTGATGTAGTTCTGTGGCTGCTGTTAGATGACATCAACTCACAGCAACCTTTATTTTTCACTATCTGCCCTTCCTTGCTAGAAGTAGGAATTATACAATGACCCTTGTTTTTAAAAAATAGACAGGATAAAAGGACAGTACAGATCACTGTATGTACTGATTTTTTTTTTTCTTATATGGTGCTTCTGGTCATCTCTGAAGAAATTTGTTAATTAAAAAGATGGGTTTTTATTAAGCTCTTTTACTTAGATTATGTTATATTTGGTAATATAGGAAGGTCTGGGCTTCTTCTTTATCACAATGTCAATTAAAAAAATTTTTTGACATTTTATTGAGGGCTCTCAAAATGCTTATTACAATCCATACATCAATTGTCAGGCATATTTTTACATATGTTGCCATCATTCTTTTCGAGACAGTTACTTTCTATTGAACCCTTGGTATCAACTCCTCTTACCCCCCACCCCACCCTCGTGACCCATTGATGGATTATACATTATTATTATTTTTATATCTCACTCCGACCACTGTCTCCCTTCCTCCATGATTTCTGTTGTTCTTCCCCCTGGAGGTGGGGGTGTGTGTGTGTCAATCATTATGATAGGTTCCCCTTCTTCCCCCTCACCCCCTTCTCCCTTCACATCTGGTATCACTCTTCCCACTCCTCCTCCTAGGTTGCGAGTGGCGTGAGCTCTTATCTCTTATCTACACCTGTGTACAAGCTCTGGTCTAGTCCGAAGTGAGAGGTATCACTGGGGTTATGCGGGCAGGGGGTGAGGAAGCCTCAAAGAACCTGGGGAATATTCTATGTTTCATTAGTGCTTTACTGCACCCTGGTTGACTCATCCCTTCCCAGTGATCCCTGTGTGGGGAGATGTTTCATTCTATGCAGATGGGCTTTGGGTCTGTGCTACGTCCCCCCTCATTCTCAACCTATGGTTTTATTTGTTAAGTGTCTTCTGATGCCTGTTACCTGGTCCTGATGACACCTCATGATCACACAGGCTGGTGTGCTTCTTCCACATGGGCTTGTTGTTTCTCTGCTGGATGGCCACTTATTTCACTTCAAGCCTCTAAGACCCCAGATGCTAGGAGGCATATGAGGCAAGTGGAAATGCCATGGCTTGGTCAGGCACACTGTAGTCCTCTATAAAGAGACCTTGTGCAGCAGATTTACCCAATGCAATGTGTCATTCGATTTCGTGACTGTTGCTTCTTTGAGCATGTATTGTATATTTAAACAAGATGAAACGCTTGTCAACTTCACTCTTTTCTGCAGGAGGATTTTGGTCTCAGCATTGAGTTTTCATCCATACTGAAGTCTGAAATTCTTGAACTTCTTCATCAAATTGAACTACTTCCAATCTTTCCCACTGGCTGCAAGCACGTTTGTGTCATTTGCCTATCAAAGATTGTTACTATACTTTTCTTCAATCCTGATGCCACATTCTTCTTCACATAAGCCAACATCACTGATTGCTTGCACAACATACAGATTGAATCAGTATGGTGAGAGGATACAACCCTGGCACACACCTTACATTTAAAAAAATAAACTATGTAGTATTCCCTTGTTCTGTTCACACAACTGACTCAATCTACATACAGGTGCCGCATGAGCACAATAAACTTTTCTGGAATTAACATTCTTCTCGAGGTTATCACAATGTTATTCTCCATACAGCCCAATGTCTTTGTACAGCCAATAAAACACAAATAAACATCTGTGTTAGGCTGGGTTGTCGAAAGAAACAAAACCAGCGACATTCGTGTATAAGAAAAAGCTTTACATCAAGAAGTGATTTTATGAGGACCCGATACCAAGGGCTCAAGTAGAAAGAAAATGTTTTCAGAATGATGATGGCAACAAATGTCCAAATGTGCTTGACACAATGGATGGATGGATGGATTGTGATAAGAGTTGTACAAGCTCCCAAAAAAATGATTTTAAAAAAGTGATTTTATATCAAGAATACATGCCATCCCAGTCCAACTCAAGTCCCTAAGTCTGATCCTATCTGGGCCCCTCTTCACACTTACATAGCTGCAGGCTCATGATGGAGAAAGGTGAGGCAGGATGAAGGAACATCACCGGCCATTGGATGTCCGATGGATCCAAGTTTGCTGGAAATCTGATGGGGCACCGATAGCTCTGTGTCCAGCAGCCCTCAAGGGCTGGAGAACAGTCCCAACAGGGAGGAAGGCAAAGGGGCAAAAAGAGAGAGAGAAGTTCCCAGTTTGTCCCTTATAAAAGACCACACACCTAGGAAAGCATCATTAGGTGCTGACTTGATTGTCAGGTGGGACTCCACCAGTACATATTCACACAGGGTCAAGCTGACATAAAATCTAACTTCCACAACTTCTTTCTGGTATTCTCTGCTTTCAGCTAAAATCAATCTGGCATCAGCAATGATATCCTTTGTTGCACATCCTCTTCAGAATCCATCCTGAACCTCTGGCAGGATGTTTTGAGAATGATGATGGCAACAAATGTACAAATGTGCTCACTCTCAATGTGCTCCTGCAACCATTGATGGATCATCTTCAGCAAAATTTTACCTGCATGTGATATCAATGATGACATTCTATGGTTTTCTAATTATTTTGGGTCACCTTTTTTTGGAAAAGATACAAATATGAATCTCTTCTAGTCAGTTGTCCATGTAGTTGGCTTCCAAGTTTCCTGACAAATATGAGTGTTTTGAGTGCCTCATCAACTTTGTTAAAACATTTCAACTGGTATCCATTAAATTCCTGGAGCCTTCTGTTTGGCTAATGTTTTCAGTGCAGCTTGAATTTCTTCCTCTAGTAACATAGGTTGTTGATTAGACATTATTATCTGATCTGATGGAATGTCAACTAGCTCTTTTTGGTGCCGTGACTGTGTATTTTCTCTATTTTCATTTGATTCTTCATCTGAATCATTCAATATTTTGCCCATAGAATCTTTCAATATTGCAACTCAAAGCTTGAATTTTTTTCTTGAGTTCTTTCAGCTTAAGATATTCTGAGCATGCTCTTTCTTTTGGACATTCTAACTCTGTCTTTGCACATTTCATTATAACACGTTATTTTGTCTTCTCTAGCTGCCCTTTAAATTTTTCTGTCCAGGTTTTTTACTTCATCGTTTATTCCATTTGTCTTAACCTTTCTCCAATTAAGAGCAAGTCTCAAGACTCTCTGCTGATATTCAATTTGATCTTTTCTTTCTTTCTGCCTTTTTGATGACCTTTTGCTTCCTTCATTATGATATTCTGGATGTCATCCCACCTCAGGTCTTCTGTAATTCATGTTCAATGAGACAAATATGTTCTTGAGATGCTCACAAAATTCAGGTGGGATGGACTCATGGTCAGATTTTGGATCTCGTAGACTTCTTTTTAACTTTTTAATGTAGTAGTAGTTCTCCTTTGTGCCTAGAAAGGACATGTTGTTGATATTCTTTACAAAAGAGAAGGGCCATGAGATAAACTTAATAATGCCCATGCCCAGTGTGGGAATTGCACCCAATCTGACCCCACCACACTGAGATGAAATGCTAAGGGCGAACAACAGAGCAGAAAGGGGAGCAAAGCAATGAAGTCCCGGGGAATACCAAAAATGGACTTTGGGGTCAGGGAGTGGCACCCATCACACTTGACCAGAAAGCACACCTAAAGGTCAACAAACAGACCTGGAACTATTTATAAGCTTTTCTTTTTTGTTTTGTCATTTTTTGTTATTTGGGTTTTGTTTTTTTTTGTCTTCTTTTGTTGTTTTGTTTTGCTCTGCCTTGTGTTTATGCTTATTATTGTCTCTGCATGTCTATCTAGATAAGATAGGCGGGATAAACAATCCAGAGGAGAAAACCATGGGACCAATGGTTCCAGGGGGACATGGGAGAGGGGAGGTGGGGAAAGAAACTGGGTGTTAACAAACTCAGAGATAAGGGAACAAATGATCTAGCATCGATAGCAAGAAGGGTGTAGGATGCCTGGTAGGGCTTGATCAAGGTTAATGTAACAGAGGAATTCCTGAATCCCGAATGAAGGCCAACCGTGATAGTGGGACAAGAGGAAAGTAAAAGAAAATAGAGGAAAGAAGTAGGAGGCAAATGGGCATTTATAGCGTAAATACAGGCATGTACATATGTAAATATATTTATATATAACAATATGGAAATAGATCTATGTACATATATTTATATGTCAAGTATCAAGGTAGCAGACGGACATTGGGCCTCTACTAAAGTACTCCTTCAACACAAGAACACTTCGTTCTAAGAACCTGACATTCCCTGATGCTTATCTTCCCAATAGGATTGCTGAAGACAAAATGAGTGCATAGCAAATATGGTAAAGACAGCTGATGGTGGCCGGCTATCAAAAGATATAGCATCAAAAAAAAAAAAAAAAAGATATAGCATCTGGGGTCTTAAAAGGTTGAAGATAAACAAGCGGCCATCTAGCGAAGAAGCAACAAAGCCCACATGGAAGAAGCACACTAGCCTGTGTGATCATGAGATACCAATGGGATCAGGTATCAGGCATCAATGACCCAGAACCAAAAAAACATATCATTGTGAATGAGGGAGAGTGTGGAGTGGGGACCTAAAGCCCATTTGTAGGCAACTGTACATCCCCTTACAGAAGGGTTGAGGGGAGGAGACGAGCCCATCAGGGTGCAGTACAGCACCAATGAAACATACAACTTTCCTCTAGTTCTTTAATGCTTACAGCCCCCAACTATCAGGGTCCCAATTATACCTTACAAATCTAGCTAGACCAGAGCATGTACATGGGTACAGATAAGAGCTAGAAACACAGGGAATCAGGACAAATAAACTCCTCTGTACCAATAATGAGAGTAACAATTCCAGGAGGGAAAGGGGAAGGTGGAGGAAGAAAGGGGGACTTGATCACAATAACCTACATATAACACCCTCCCTGGGGGATGGACAAAAGAAAAGTGGGTGAAGGGAGACATTGGTTAGTGTAAAACATGAAAAAGTAATAATAATTTATAAATCATCAAAGGTTCGTGAAGGAGAAAGAGTGGGGGAAGGAGGAGGGGAATGAGGAGCTGATACCAAGGGCTCTAGTTGAAAGAAAATGTTTTGAAAATGATGATAGTGAAAAATGTACAAATATGCTTGACACAATGGATGTATGGATTGTGATAAGAGCTATAAGAGTCCCCAATAAAATGACAGTGGCGATACCAGGAAGGAAAGGGGATGTAGTAAGGGGGAATGGATCACAGGGAGCTACATATAACCTCCTCTCTGGGGGACGGGCAGCAGGGGGGTGGGTGAAGGGAGACGCCGGACAGTGTAATATGATACAATAATAATTTATAAATTATCAAGGGTGCATGGGGGAGAGGGGAGGAGGAAGGGAAGGGGAGGGGGGAAAAAAGGAAAATGAGCGGATTCCAGGAACCCAAGAGGCAAGAGAATTTTAGGAATAATGAGGGCAACAAATGTATAGATGTGCTTTACACAATTGATCTATGTATTGTGATGAATTGTATGAGCCCCAATAAATTGATTAAAATAATAATAATAATGTCCGTGCCAACAACTACACTGTCCAATACATGCTTGCTACATATGAGTATTTAAATTTAAATTAATTATAATCAAATTAAAATTTTAATAATCATTGACATTAATGATATTTCAATACATGGCATAATGACATGGCATGACATGGCAGAATCACATTCCCAGTGCTCAATACCCACATGTATCTAGTGGCTACTCTGGGGATATAGAATATTCCTATAATTATCTGAAGCTCTATCATACAGTTCCATAGTGACAATGGTACTTTAAAATGTAAAATAGCTGACCTGTTATAAGAAATAAGCAAAACACGAGTACACACACGCAATACTAAATAAGTCAATCCCAACATTGTAGAGCCATACTCATTTTCTGCTTGATATACTGTAGTCTCAAAGTACTGTTACAAAATCATGGAAACATTTGTTAAATAAAAACATCAAAATCGGAAGCTACTATTTCTTGGCATGTTCAATATCTAGATCTCTACAAATCTGAAGGCAATGTTCCCAACACCCTAATCCTTCTCCCCAAAAATTATGTTCTCTTCAATTTACAACCGTCAAAATGACAGTTTCGGCATACGCAAAGGACTCAAATTAGATTTCTTTTCAGTTTTTGAATTTGTGGAAGAAAATAAGGCAGAAATAGGGTAAGGTTCCTCAATGAAATTCTGGTACAATAACCATTTCTCAAAGAGTGAGCAGGTTCATTGTTCTGATGGGGAAAAAAAACATTCTTGGTATACTTTCCCTAACATTTTTCTCACCCATACTTTCAATTTTTTAAAAAATTTATTCCTAATAAAATTCTGTGATCCTTGTATATCCTTAAAAAGAAATCTATCAATATCACTCCTTGCAATTAAAAAAAACCCAAACTGCTATAAGCTTTTGAGTTACCTCTCTTTCTTGAATATAACTGGCCCCGAAGAAATCACAAAGAAGCCACTAGGGGGGGGTTGGATTTTTTGTCTTGAAGGCACCTAAGGAGACAAATGTATAACTGAGAGAACTTGTCTATAACCACTCACTCTTCACTGAGACATGCTGAAACATGCGTTGTTTTGGAATAAACCAAGTATGCATGAACTGGAGCCCCCATTAAGTGGAACCCCCACAGCTTACCCTGATACAAATAAATATGGTATATTTGCATGTAATTAAATGCACATTCATTTAAAGATCATTGGGAAACCCCAGGACAATATGATACGATCAGGCACTTATTGCTATCTATCCATTAAAGCCCAGTAGGATCTCGTCAAGTGATGCATGCCAAATCCTGACTTCTAGAGACTTTGCATACCTTCTTATGGACAGTTTACATTTTGGATTGGCTGTGTGTTAGGATTTAGTAACGCATCTGTAAAGCCCAATCGCCTGACAAACTTGCATTTCATTTCTAAATGCCTATGGAAGCATTTTTACCCAAACTGACAAGTATCTGATATAAAGTTATTCCTTGAACTCCACACTTCTGGGGCTATCTAGTAGACAGAAACTGATTCACCAATTAAATGATAGCTGCATTTTCCTAAGTAAAAAACAAGCCAACTGAGGTTGATTTAGCCAGAAATCCTTCTTACATTTTAAAATATGAGACATTAACAGGGAAAACACGGTTGCAAGATGACTAATTTTTAAAAATGAATGACTTTATGATAAAATTAGAGGTGGTTTGGAATCTTACCACTACCTGAGAGTAAAATTAAAGAAAAAATAAAGTGAACAAAATAGTATGCTAATTTATATATATATATAGTATACCAATTATGTTTATATAACTAAATATATATAATTATGTATATATATATCCCTAAAAACCCACAGCCATTGAGTTGATTCCCACCCATAACAACCCTACACAGCATTGCCGAGACTACATTTTGTGGAAGCATTTAGCCTCTCACCTTTCTTCTTCAGAGTGGCTGACCTTGACCTAAGATTAGCAATACAATGCTTACCAGACAGTGCCACCAGCCTCTTTTACATGTCACTAGATGTACTATAGCATAATATCTAGGACTTGGTAACAGTATGTATTGACTAAAGCATGAAAGAAGGATAGACTATGAATACATTTGGAAGAACTTTCTGCTTTGAATTGACTTGTGTTCCCAAAACTTGTGTTGCAATCCTAACACCTAGCTCCTGTGTACTTAATTTTGCTTTAAAAATGGCCCCTTTGAGGATGGTATCAGTTTTGTTAACATGAAGTCATGCTGCAGATGGGTAGGGCCTAATCCAGTTTGAGGAGTAGCCTTATATGAAAAAAAACCAGGAACTGATCCAGAGAAGGACACTCGACTGAAAATGCATAGGAAAGCCGAGGAAAGTCTGGGGCTTCCAGAAACAGGAGCAAAAAGAAAGGAACTTCACCTAATTTCGGAGGAAGCACAGCCAGTCAGTATTCTGATTTTATCTTCTAGCTTCCAAAATTATGAAACAAGAGATTCCTCTTCCATTGAAGCCACTCGCTTTGTAGTCATTGTTTTTCACAGCCCTAGAAACCAATAAGCATGTTCATCCTCCTTGCTTAGCTCATTCATCCCTGGTTTGGTATCCATTAGGCCTACCTCTACTCTGTACACGTGGAGTTGTCAGAATCAACTCCAGGGCCACTACTAACACCAACAACACTGTGGGAAGCAATTAGTGTTCTCTTTAAAAGAAGGAGTATATAAAACCAAGAAGGTTGTCTGGGGAAACAATATGACCTTTGGAAAAAGTACCACAAAATTATAAGCAAATTCTCTGTTTAAAAAGAGTACGAAAGAAATTATTTTATTGTGAGGCTACCCAAATTCAAGAGGTCAATAACTCATTGGAAACATGAATATAAAAGAACTTCTGCAGGGATTAGCCAACTCTGGAATGTTTCACGTTATAATGAAAATGAAAATCCCCACTTTGCAAAGGGAGCTCCAAGAGACCCATCTTAAGAAGGCACAAGAGATAGTATTTTCAAAAGGGCAATATGATGAGTAATTTGATAAAGGTTTTTCATGCCTTAGTAATTTTTATGATAGAAGTCACATTTGATTAGCCTGGTTAAGTGTCCATTGTCAAGAGTAACTTAGATAGAGAGAAATGTCCTTTCTCACTGCCAAAATGTCACTTAGATTGATTTAGAATCTCACTCATGTGTAAGGGGCTCTTTTCTGGGCATAAAATAACTGTTTTACAAAAACCTATTCAAATTGCTTCAAATGCTGCAAGGGAGCCTCAATATACACCTAATAGATGGTGGAAAGGCAGTTTAAGTAATTTATTTTGCAATCATTTGAACCTGCATTTCTGTAGAAGGGTGTTAAAGAAATGTCCCCCAAAGTTTGTTGTTAACAGAGGAAAGTTGATACTTTCCCAGCAGTGGCCCTGCCTACATATGCAAAAGAATTACTAGAGTTCACTCAATTCAATATTTAAGTCTAAATTAAATAAATATTACTGAATTTGGATGAAATAATTTTATATTTCGGTGCACAAGTTTTAAAGCAACTAAAAAGCAATAACAAACACAAGTCACTGAATAATTCAAGGGTTTAAGTGCTTTACAACTCTATTAGATAAAGGATTAGCCTAATTTTCAGATAAAAATATTGAAACCCAGAGAGTTTCTAATATATGGCAAAATATGTATGCATTTACTCCAACGTCATATCAAATGCATAGTAATTATCATGACCAAGTAGTAATTTTGCCAGGAATATAAGACTGATTTAAAATCAGGAAAATCAATCAAAAAACTATACCACATCAATACAAAATAGCAAACTCACTTCCATTAAGTCATTTTGACTTACATTGACCTTTATGGGACAGAGTAGAGCTATGTTGCAGGGTTCTTAAGTATATAAACTTCATAGAAAAAGTCCTGGTGGCCAAGTGGTTTAAAGTGCTGGGTTGCTAAACTTTGATCTCTGAGGGAGAACGACACGACGTGTGTGTCTGCTTCCACAAAAAGTGCAGTCTTATCTTACACTAAGATACGTAAGATATGACAAAATAATAATTTATAAATTATCAAAGGTTCATGAGGGAGGGAGGAGCAAGGAGGGAGGGGGAAAATGAGGAGCTGATGCCAAGAGCTTAAGTGGAGAGCAAATGTTTTGAGAATGATGAGGGCAATGAATGTATAAATGTGCTTTACACCATTGATGTATGTATGGATTGTAATAAGAATTGTATGAGCCTCCAATAAAATGATTTTTAAAATAAAGAAAGAAAATGAAAAAGAAAACAAATTACAGTCTTGGAAACTCTACGGAGCAGTTATACTCCATCTCTCTGAGTTGGAATCTACTAGATGGCAAAAGTTTGGGCTTTATTTCATTGTTATTGTGAATCTTTACCAAAACACACTGCCACATCTTTCTTCTCCAGAGAGCTTGGTGGGTTCAAATCACCCGTTTTTGGTTAGCACCAAGCACTTTAACCCCTGAACCATTGTGGCTCCTACCACATGAAAAGAAAAAGTAAGAATCCCATGATCATCTCAACTGATAAAGAAAAGATATTTGACAAAAATCCCAAACTCATTCATGATAAAACACTCAACAAATTAGGAATATATGGGAAAGTTCTCAATATAATAAATGATATTTATAAAAACCCACAACTAACATCAGACTCAATGGGGAGGGTGAGAGATATCCTTTAAAATAGGGTGAAGCTATCTAGATCAGATAGGTAGGATAAATCATCTGAAGGACGATTTATGGGACTGACGGTTCTGGTGGGGACATTGGAGAGGAGAAGGTGGGGGAAAGGAAGTGGGTGTTAACAAACTCAGGGACAAGGAAACAACAAGTAATCCAAAAATCAGTGGCACGGAGAGTGTAGGAGGCCTGGTAGGGCTTGATCAAGGTCAATGTAACTGAAAGGAATTACTGAAACTGAAATGAAGGCTGAGCATGATAGTGGGACAAGAGGAAAGTCAAAGGAAATAGAGGAAAGAACTAGGAGGCAAAGGGCATTTATGGAGGCCTAAATACAAGCATGTACGTACGTAAATATATTTATACATGACGTTGGGGAAATAGATCTATGGGCATACATTTATAGGTTTAGTATTAAGGTAGCAGACAGGCATTGGACCTCTACTCAAGTACGCCCTCGATGTGAGAACACTTTGTTCTATTAAACTGGCATTCCGTGATGCTCACCTTCCCAACATGATCACTGAAGACAAAGTAGGTGCATCAGCAAATGTGGTGAAGAAAGCTAATGCTGGCCAGCTATCAAATGATATAGCATCTGGGGTCTTAAAGGCTTGAAGATAAACAAAGGGCCATCAAGCTGAGACGCAACAAAGCCCACATGGAAGAAGAACACCAGCCTGTGTGATCACAAGGTGTCGAAGGGATCAAATATCAGGCATCATTCACATATCATTGTGAATGAGGGGGAGTGCAGAGTGGAATGGAGACCCAAAGCCCATCCATAGGCAACTGGACATCCCCTTAAAGAAGGGTCGCAGGGAGGAGACGAGCCCATCAGGGTGCAGTGTAGCAATGATGAAACATACAACTTTCCTCTAGTTCTTAAATGCTTCCTCCACCCCACCCCCCACTATCATGATCCCAGTTCT
>NW_022103902.1:10055876-10058468 GCF_000313985.2 Echinops telfairi | reverse complement strand
CAGTCCACAGGTTAGGTGTCCCACAGGTACTGTAGCTTGCAAATTGAGGCACAGAACAAGCAAGGCAGCCGCACCCTGGTCCGATGATCAAAGAGCTAGAGACAAGAAAGGCGAGGCTCGCTGAGCCATTTATCTCTCCGCCCTTCAATTAATCCCACATGTGTTTATTGGCCAGGTTGGCACAATAAATTACCTCCCTCACTTACCGAGCACAATAAGGAAAACTTAATTAATTAAATAGAAAGAAAGAAAAGGTATCCAAATCAGGAAGTAAAAACCAAAACTAACTTTATTCACAGGTGACATGGTCCTACATATAAAAAATAACAATGAAGTCCTACAATTCAGCAATAAAGACATACAATCTGATTCTTTAAAAGAGAACAACAAAGGAATTAAATAGAGTATACACCAAAACCCCACTGCCTTCAAGTTGATTCCAACTCATAGCAACCCTATATAGGATTTCTCAGACTGTGCATCTTTATGGGAGTTGACAGCCTCATCTCTCTCATGGAGAAGCTAGTTCATCTGAACTACCAACCTTGCAGTTAACAATGCTTACCCAACCGTGCCACGAGGTCTCCTTAGACAGCTCATCAAAGGTATCTCATCATCGATAAACATATAAAAATGCTTACCTTTATTAGTTACTAGAACATTCAAACCAAACCTACTACTACTGTATACTAGAACTACTCATATAGCTATTTTCCAAAGAAAAAGAGAAAAAAATATTTTTAAGGATGTAGAGAAACTGGGCCCTTTCCCTAGAAATGTGAAATTGTGTACCCACTGTGGAAAATTTGGCAATTCTTCAAAAAATTAAACATAAAACGATAATATGATCCATCAATTCCACTCCTAGATATGGAATGGGGCTTCAAAAAGTTCATTTAAAAATTCTACTGTTTTTAACTAGATTTTTCCATGAATTGTGTTAATTACTTTTGAATACACCAAGATTTGAAATCAGGGCTCAAACAGATTCTTGGACCAATATTATTCACACAATCGGTATTAATAATAGTCAAAAGATGGAAATAACCCAAGGGCTATCAATAGATGAATTAATAAATCAATGTGTTATATACATATAATTGAATAGTATTCAACTGTAAAGAAATATTCAATACTCTCTCAATGCAAGAATACTTTGTTCTATTAAACTGGCATTCCATGATGCTCACCTTCCCAACACAATCACTGAAGACAAAGTGGGTGCATAAGCAAATGTGGTGAAGAAAGTTGATGGTGTCCGACTGTTAAAAGATACCGTGTGAGGGCATTAAAGGCTTGAAATTAAACAAGTGGCCATCTAGCAAGGAAGCAGCAAAGTCCACATTGAAGAAACACACCAACCTGTGTGATCATGAGGTGTCAACAGGAATAGATATGAGAAGGTCAAAAATAAGCAACTGAATCAATGTGAAGGAGTGTGGATATAGTGGAGACCCAAAACCTGTAAGATAATTGGATAGTCCCACACAAAAGGGCCAAAACAAGGGATGATGTATGCAGGGTCTGTTATAGCACTGAGGAAACACATAACCATCCTGTAGTTCTTTAACATTTCCTTTCCCTACTATTATGGTTTCAGTTCTACTTCATTAACCTTGTTAGACTCGTACATAGTCATTGATAAAATTGAAATCGTTCAGTCCATGAAAGCCAGCATAGGTAATCCCCCAGAAAAAGTAACAGGAGCAATGGTTTCCTAGGGACATGGGAAGAGAGGGGGGAAGGGGGAAGTGGAAGCTGATAGCAATGACTGTATAACTCCACACAAGGGGAGCAAACCAGAGAATTGTAGGGAAATGGATATATCACATAGTGTAAGATATGGCAAAAATTATATGTAAATATAGATATACATTTTATAATGGTTCAAGGGAGAGCAAAGAGGGGAGCGGATAAAGGGGGACAGATGTCAAGGAGGTCAAGAGGAGAATATATTGAAAATGGTGGTGGTAACAAGTGTACAATACTGCTTGATGTAACTGAACTATGAAATGTTTCAGTGTCTGTACAAGCTCCCCATAAAACTATTTAAAAAAAGAAAACTAAATAAGGTGAAGATATGGATGTCCACTCTTTTAAAAATCATTTTATTGGGGGCTCGTATAACTCATCAAAATCTGTACATATGTCCACTCTTAAACACTGCTGCTGAATTTATTTGTTTTCGTTTTTTGCTGCTGAATATAATACTGGAAGTCTTACTGTGTTAGACAGGGTTCTCTAGAGAAACAAAACCGGAATGCTAATAAGTTTATATATATTCATACAGATAGATGTATAACATAAGAAATAAACAGTTAATTAAATTATAAAGCAGTACAAATGGCTCAGTGCAACTCACTCCTGTGAGACAGTTGTGAGACACTGGCAGTCCTTCAAATCTTGAAGGCCACCAGGCACTCCTCTGTAGAGCAATTCAGGTTATCTGGGCACAGGCAGCAAACAGCAAGGCAGGTCACCAACAGTCAGCCAGATGACAGGATCCAACAGTCCCCAGCTCAAGAGATGTAAATTCCAATGGTGTGGCGAAGCAGGTCTTGAAGGAACCTCAAATTACAGCGATGCAGTCCA
>NW_022103902.1:10053658-10055253 GCF_000313985.2 Echinops telfairi | reverse complement strand
GACCAGAGGATGTACACTGGTACAGATAGGAACTGGAAACACAGGGAATCCAGGGCGGATGATCCCTTCAGGACCAGTGGTGAGAGTGGTGATACCTGGAGGGTGGAGGGAGGGTGGGGTAGAGAGGGGAGACAGAGTACAAGGATCTACATATAACCTCCTCCCTGGGGGATGGACAACAGAAAAGTGGGTGAAGGGAGACATCGGACCGTGTAAGATATGACAAAATAATAGTAATTTATAAATTATCAAGGGTTCCTCTGGGAGGGAGGAGGAGGAGGGAAGGGAAAAAATGAGAAGCTGATGCCAGGGGCTTACATGGAGAGTAAATGTTTTAAGAATGATAAGGGTAACGAATGTATAAATGTGCTTTATACAATTAATGTATGTATGGATTGTGATAAGAGTTGTATGAGCCCCCAATAAAATGATTATATATATATATATATTCCAGTCTGTTGTATGCTACAACATGAGTGAATCTTGAAAGCATGATGCTAAACAAAAGTCAGATACAAAAAGATAGATACTGTATGACCTCATTTATGTGACTATGATAGATAAATTATAGGTCAAAGTTATTAGTAACACATAAGGGCAGGCGGATATACTGGGAAAATATTTTATAGGGGGAACTGAGTTTCTGTTAAAATGGATAAAAATGAAATTTATAAATGGATAGTAGTGATGGTCGAACATTTTGAATATAATAAATTTCACTGAATTATTGGTGTAAAAATGATTGAAATGTCAAATATTTGTCATACATATTTCATGACAATTTTAAAATTTTGGTAAAAGTAAATTCCAACTAGTTTTTCCTCTACTGTATTTCCTTTTACTTTTCTCTTGCCTCACTATTATGTTCGGCCTTCATTGGGGTTTCAGTAATTCTTCTCGGCTACATTGCCCTTGATCAAGCCCCAATTCTGCATTTCTAATAAGCTTCCAGGTGGTAATGATGTTCTATTCCATGAACTATGAGGCAGTGCCATTTGTTTTTTTGATGTGAGGGGTTATAGTGCATTGGGAGTTTGTTCTATCAGGTCAGACTGTTAATCCAGCTTTCTATTTAGAGGTTCTGCAAAGATTGCATAACTGATCGCCTAACAGTGTGCAACAAAAAAAGGCCTGCTTTGTGACAGGTGGGGCACTAGTTTTGCCATCACGACAATGAACATGTTCACATAGCCGTCTCACTGTGCCAGTTTTTGGCAAAAAACAGCATGCCTCTCTTGCTGCCCCACAAACTTTACTTACCTGGCCTTGCTCCGAGCAACTTCTTTCTGTTTCTGTGAATAAAGAGGGCCATGAAAGGACAACAATTTGATGATGTGGAAGAGGTAAAAAACAATACAAAACAAAAAAATGATGGAAATGCTGTCAGCCATTCAAACAGATGAGTTAGAAAAATGTTTCCACATTGGACAGTGTAAGACATGACAAAATAATAATAATGTATAAATTATCAAGGGTTTGCGAGGGAGAGGGTGGGGGAAGAGGGGAAAAATGAGGAGCTGATACCAAGGGCTCAAGTAGAAAGCAAATGTTTTGAGAATGATGATGGCAACAAATGTACAAATGTGCTTGACACA
>NW_022103902.1:10044246-10053558 GCF_000313985.2 Echinops telfairi | reverse complement strand
GGGAAAAATGAGGAGCTGATACCAAGGGCTCAAGTAGAAAGCAAATGTTTTGAGAATGATGATGGCAACAAATGTACAAATGTGCTTGACACAATAGATGTATGTATGGCTTGTAATAAGAGTTGTATGAGCCACAATCAAATGATATTTTTAAAAAGAAAAATGTTTATAGGAATGAAATCACAGATTTGACAAATGTATTCAGTGTAATAGAAAGTACTTTAAAAAGGATAAGTTTGTTTTGTAAAAAACTTTAAATATGTAGCTTTGAAAAAAAATTCCAGGATTTTTTTTGCTACCCACTGGTATATTTTGATAACCAAATTCTGTTAAGCATACAGAGATAAGGAAGTCTTGCATTTTAGATATTTCCAGGATTGTTTAGTAGAGGAACGGAGGGAGAAGAGATAAAGAGAAAAACATAAAAATGATCTTTTGTGATCTCATTTTTGATCAGCAAATTGTAATTGTCATATTATCTCCACAAGCAGAAGGACAGTGTGTAATCACATATTTCATGAGAGGGCTGGAAGATTTTCAGGGTCAAGATGCTATGCAATTACATAGAAAATCAAAATGGGAGAAGTGAGAACATTGTCATGCAGGGAACATTTTTTGCTGTAGGTATATGAAATTAGGTATAGCATACTTTCAGCAATATTCCATTTCCTTTTCTTTTTTCCCCAGTGACTATCTGGCAGTGATATTATGAGTTAATAAAATGTCTCATCCTCTTAATGTCATTTGAGGCTGTTGGGGCTGCAAAAATTCTTGTCAAGATAAGAAGATTCACTGGGAACAAAGATTAAGATGAATGCTAGCACTCTAAAGGTCTATGGGTAAAATAAAACCAGAGGGAAACTACACATTAAATCAAATCATTGCTGGGGCAGTCAAACATCATTAGGGTAGAAGGATAGAAAGGATAGTGTAATAAGTGCAGTTTAGTGTATAATGACTTTCAGAAAGAGCTAAGTTTTCAGAACAACCTGTCAATAATTGGAGACCTCTTTTTCTTTAACAATTGTGCTGGGATATAATTGACATGCCATAAACTGCACATCATGTATTAAAGTTTACAATATTATAGATTGTGACTTATGTACCCCGAGATATCATCAACTCAATCAAAAAAATGAAATGATTCATCCCTCACAAATGACACTGGTAAATTCTTGCTCACCCATGTTCCCAGGAAACCACTCATATACTGTTTCCTGTCTTGTTTCTTTCAGCAAGTATAATTATTTTGATATTTAACTCTCCTGTGGCATCCATCAGCCTTTTTAATGCTGAATAGTACTTTGATATATAAATACCCCACTGTTAATGGATTCATTCCCTTGTGAATGAGCATTTTGATGGTGTTGTTTTTAGGTTTTTCTACTACAAATAATTCTGTTGATGTAGTTTGCATCTGTAGAAGTTCATTTTCACATAAAATTGTGAATTCCACTTGTTGGATATTGGATATTTTTCTATTGCTACAAATGTTCTTCAGCTTCATTCTGGGATACAGTTAAGTTACTTGGTAGCAGATTGATTCTTTCCTTTTTAATACCCTCATGTTCCTTTATTTTACTTTTAGAACGTAAGAACTACTATTATAACAACTATTTTTAATGTGCATGACAGCTTATTTTAAATGGTTTACCATGAGTTGGATGAAGTTTTATAGAACAGATTTTTCCATTCAAAAGTTAACATATCTTGTTTTATCTCACTCTTACAATCCCCATGATATTTCATCACTGATCCCAATTCTTGTGTGTCCTATTGTCCTTTCCTAACTCTCCTCTGTCTGTGGGTAAACGCTGCCACTTTTATTTCAATGACTGTCTGTTCTAAGGTGTGCATGCCTCTCCAGTGTCATTGTTCTCCGAGAGTCCTAGCTATTGTTTGGCTAGGAGCCCTGCTGGTGTGAAACACAAGGTCAGTGTTTCAAATCTACCAGTTGCCCCAAGGGAGAACATTAAGGCTTTCTGTACCTCTAAGTGTTTGTAGCCTAGACGCCCCTCTATAGGGTCCGTGTGAGTTATAATCAACTATATTGCAGCGTATCTTGCTGGACTGGACATTGATCCGTGGGAGTGAATTTATTTGCAGAGCTGATGAGTGTCAAAGGGTCTTAGAATCAGGGTTCTATTAGTCTCTCTCTGACCAATAAGCCTGGTATTTCTTTTAAGACGTAATGCTTTTATTGCTGTTGACGGTAAATCAAAATGTGCTTTAGAAATAAAGTTAAGTTAATGGAAAATAGACATATATGCACCAAACCCTAAAACTGCATTTAATTAAATCGGGAGAAACATTTCATCGCATACAAATCACCACATTTCTGTCCTTTCTTCTCCACACCCTGGATCCGTGTGTGAGATCACACTCTGAATTCCTGGACCACCTCACGACACTACTCGCTGGCTGCTTGTTGGACAGCATAAAAAAGATGCTTGTGGACAGTCCACCCGGAGAGCCCAGGACCCCAGGCAACGCTGAGAGGTGGAGGAGGAAGAGGAAGAGAAGGCAGGGAGTCAAACACCAGGCCCTCCCCTTCTCTGCAGCCCCAGCAAAGGCACCTCATTTGGCCTATTGGTTTGGTGCAATCACAACATGCACCGACCGGCATGTCTAGTGTAAAGCAACAAGTCTGGGGAAGTAAGGAAAACGAGAGGTCACATTCCAGTTAGAGGGTCCCACGAGTGACCGCAGATCATTGGCAAAACTGAGCACTGCGGAGTGGGGCTGGTGGCACCTTGGACTGTGGCCACCTGCTCCCAGGAGGAGGCTGGGGCCCCAGGACAGGATGCCAGCAGGACTCCTGCAAATTGCACACAGTGCAAACCTTTGCAAGCCCTGGAGAGGCTGGGTGGGCTTGAGGCTAGGTTTTAGGGACTGCCTGGAGTCAGCCAGGTGGCCAGAGCCTGGTATTTTGATGCACCTGGTTGTTTTCTCCCCTCTATCCAGGACCATGTGATTGGTTTGGGGAATGATTGGTCATGATAGCAGTGCACCAGAGAGTTGTTCCGGTGCCAGGGTCCCAGAGACTGACGTTGTGTGGTCAGTCAGTCTACTGTACTAATCTTCTTCTGTAACTTAGGTGGGGCTTTAGATTTCAGATCATTAACTTTGTATCCCACAGTCTAGACTACTAATCAAACTCCCCAACAGTCTATCCCTCCCCCACTCCTTCACTTCCCTTCTCCCTCCTGCATATCACCATCTTCGACTTCACCCACCTTAACACCCATCAGCTGTCCAACACGTGGCTTTATCTTCACTCCCTTCACTTCCTCCCTTTTGGCAAACCCCAAATTCTGTTTCCTTTGGTGTAAAAGTCTTTGTCTTGTCTATTTTTTCCCCTTGTAACAGTGCTTCATATAATAGTTTTCCTGTTGTGATTGCCATTAAACTCAGAATAGTGTTCTCCAGCGCCTTCCATGTCATGAGATGCTTCACGATTCCATCATTTTTTGTTGCAATGAATATTTCCCTCGTGTGTTAGTATCAGAGTTTGCTTATCCACTCTTCGACTGATGGGCGTTTAAGTTGTTTCCATAGTCTTGCTATGGTGAACAGTGGTGCAATGAACATGGGTGGACACATGCCTCTTAGTGGGGGGGGGGGGGGTTGTTTGGTTTGGTTTGGTTTGGTTTGGCTTTAACAAACAGAAGTTTATGATCTTACCGTTTGGGAAGCTAGAAGTCTGAGTTCAGCAAGTCACCTTGAAGGGGAGGCTTTCTCTGTGGGGGAAGGTCTTTGAATCATGTGTTCCTTCGGGCTCCAGGTGTCTTGGCAACAGTTTTCTGCATTCAGAAATTTCTCAGTGCAGGGATCCTGGATCCAAAGAATGTTCTCTGGCTCTTCTTTCCTGGTGGGAGTCAAGTCATTTATCGCAGAGCTTCACCCTCCTCCCTCTGGAATTTCTAATAATGTTTTTCTCATATTTCGGGCTGAATGCGACAGGCCTGGGAATTGTTGCCTTCAGCCTCTTTCCAGCAGCTACTGTAGTACATGTGCTGTCCCTGCAGCCCAGCGTGCAGCCACCGCCACTGCCGCCAACACCCACATGCCCCTTTGTATTGTGATTCTTACTTCTTTAGGACATGTCCCTAGCAGAAGATTGCTGGGTCATATGGAATTTCTATTCCCCGTTGTTAGAGGTGGTACCATATTGTTTTCCACAGTTGTTTTACATAGTCACAGTCCCTTTAGCATAGCCTATGAAGGTTCCGATCTCTCCATAGCCTCTCCACCATTTGTTCTTTTCTGTTTTATTAAACTTGGCTATCATAGTTGGTGTACGATGATAGTTCTTTGTTGTTTCTTTTTGCTTCTCCCTGACAGCTGATAACAAAGAGGACTTCTTCATATGTTTGCTGGCCATTTGGATGCCATTCTTGGTGAGCTGTCTGCTCATATCACTTGCCTACTTTTTAATTGGGCTATTCATCTTTTCCTTGTTGAGATGCTGAAGTTCTCTATAGAATTTAGATTAAGTCCTTGTCAGTTGTATCATTGTCAAAGATTTTCCCCCACTCGGAGGATTCTCTTTTTTACTCCTTTGATGTACAAAAAGTTTCTTTTTTTTTTTCTTTTTTTTTTTTTGAGCACCTAGTTTGCAGAAGACTATGGATGACAGTGGGAACCCAACCTTCATTTTCAGGGTCCACACATGGATTAACCTCTGATGAATTCCCTCTGACCATAGTGTTGGGATGGAACTACCTTGTGTTCAGACAGAAAGCATCTGGGGTCTTAAAGGCTTGAATGTAAACAAGCGGCCATCTAGCTCAGAAGCAGCAAAGCCCACATGGAAGACGCACACCAGCCTGTGCGATCACGAGGTGTTGAAGGAATCAGTTATCATCAGGCATCATCAGAACAAAACATACCTTATCATAGTGAATGAGGTGGGGAGTGTGGAGTGGCGACCCAAAGCCCATTTGTAGGCCACTGGACATCCCCTTACAAAAGGGTCATGGGGAGGAGCGAGCCAGTCAGGATGCGATGTAGCAACGATGAAACATACAACTCTCCTCTAGTTCCTAAATGCTTCCTCCCCACCCCCTATCATGATGCCAATTCTACATTACAAATCTGGCTAGACCAGAGGATGTGCACTGGTACAGATAGGAACTGGAAACACAGGGAATTCAGAGTGGATGATCCATTCAGAACCAGTGGTGTGAGTGGCGATACTGGGAAGGTGGAGTGGAAAGGGGGAACTGATTACAAGGATCTACATATAACCTCCTCCCTGGGGGATGGACAACAGAAAAGTGGATGAAGGGAGACGCCAGACAGTGCAAGATATGACAAAATAATAATTTGTAAATTATCAAGGGCTCATGAGGGAGGGATGAGTGGGGATGGAGGGGAAAAAATGAGGACCTGATGCCAGAGGCTTGGGTGGAGAGCAGATGTTTTGACAATGATGAGGGCAATGAATGTACAAATGTGCTTTACACAATTGATGTATGTGTGGATTGTGATAATTTTTATGAGCCCCTAATAAAATGATTAAAAAAAAACAAGAGCTAAGTTCCTTTAGGATTATGGATAAGAAACAAAAACATTGTAAACTGTGATGAAGTTCTTCTCTGTACCATGTGGTGTTGCCCTGAGTCAGGAATCAACCAATGACCACCAAGAGCAAGATTTTTAAACAGGGTCTATGGTGTGTATTGGACTGTCTGTGAATAGTGATCAAAGGATCGAAGAACTAACTTAAGCATTTTATAAAAATAAACTTCAACATTCTTCTGTAATGTTTTGTTCGGGTGCGTATAGAAATTTGTGGACCTATATATTGAACCAAGGAATAAAGTTAAAATGTAGCAAAGCAAAGAGAACTGAGCTTGTTATTGTTGCTGGGTTCTGACAAGGTAGCGCCAACTCACGATGACAAGAGAAGGAAACACTGCCTAGTCTGGTGCCATGCTCACAATCATTGGTATGTTTGAGCCCATTGTTGCAGTCACTGTGTCAATCCATCTCATGGAGGGTCTTGCCCCCCTTTTTTAGATCAGTTTATTGGGGGTGCGTATAACTCTTATCGCAATCCACATGTACATCCACTGTGTCAAGCACATTTGTACATTTGTTGACATCATCATTCTCAAAACATTTGCTTTCTACTTAAGCCCTTGATATCAGCTCCTCATTTTCCCCTCCCTCCCCAGTCCCCCCTCTCTCATGAAACCTTGATAATTTATAAATTATTACTATTTTGTCATGTCTTACACTGGCCGACGTCTCCCTTCACCCACTTTTCTGTTGTCTGTCCCCCAGGGAGGGGGTTATATGTAGATCCTTGTGATCATTTCCCCCTTTCTCCACCCTTCTGGTATTTCCACTCTCACCACTGGTCCTGAGGGGTTCATCTATCCTGGATTCCCTGTGTTTCCAGTTCCTATCTGTACCAGTGTACATCTTCTGGTTTAGCTGGATTTGTAAGGAAAAATTAGGATCATGATAGTGGGATGGGGGTGGGGAGGAAGTGTTAAAGAACTAGAGGAAAGGTGTGTTTCATTGTTGCTACACTGCTGCACCCTGATTGGCCAGTCTCATCCCCGAAACCCTTCTGTAGCGTCTTCCCTTTTTTTTTTTAATTGACCCTCTACTTCACAAAGCATGATGTCCTTTTCCAGGGGCTGATCTCTTCGGATAACATGTCTGAAGTACTTGAGACAAAGTTTTGCCATCCTCATTTCCAAGAAGCATTCTGGCTGCACTCTTTGAAGATAGATTTATTTGATCTTCTGGGGGATTAAGACATTTTCAATATTCTTCACCAACACCACAATTCAAATGCATCGGTTCTTCTGTGGTTTTCTTTATCCAACTTTCACATGCATAGGAAGCCATTAAAACACCATGGCTTGGGTCAGGAGTCTCCCAGTCCTCAGATGACCTTATTCTTCAACATTGGGAAAACAGAACGGAGGCCTCCTCTGGCCACACAGGAAGAAGGATCTAACTCCTTACCAGCCTAAGACCTATCGTCATGAGGCAGAGGTTAGACATGCCTCCGTGATCCTTCTTTTACCATATTCGACACCAAACGTTCTTTCTGACTCTGAAAGACACTCTACCTCTCTGTTGCGTCCAGCAATCTATTGCAATGGCCACAGAGAATTCACATACAATACTTACAATTTTAGGAGGGTGTTAAAGAAGCCAATAAGTTACCAGGATCCAGGAGCAGAAAACATTAAAGATCAGCCTTTTGTTCACAAGAACAACTCTACTCAGCTAGCAGCTTAGTCTCGCTTTAGTCTTCAGCCCCTCAGCCAGGTGGTCTTTGGAATGGACACAAACATGGATCCTTCCCCATCATTAGACCAAGCCAATGTCTTCCACATTTCATGTCATAAATCAAGGAGTGCTCTCAATAGTTCATCAGCTTGTTCAAACATATAAATTGTTATTCTGTGACTTCCTGGGATGACTCATTGTTCATGAACGGCTTCAGTGTGGCTGAGACTTCTCCCTTCAGCACTGTGGTTTCATCATAGAGTACCTCTTGAAATGGTTTATGGACAACAAATTATTGTTGATACAGTGACTCTGCAGCCACACTACCTGAGGCAAAGCGCGATTCATCTTCCTTGGATGGTGCCTGCATTCTTCAAATGTATCCATGGAATCCTGCGGTGCTACAACTAGAGTCTTGAATTTTTTTCTTCAGTTCTTTCAGCTTGATCTATGCTGACTATGTTCTTTCCTTCTTGTTCTGTAACTCCCGGTCTTTGCACATTGCTTGATAGAATATTCTTTCTGTTCAGACATTTGACTTCATCACTTCTTCCATTTGCTTTAGCTGCTCCACACAGAAGAGCAAATTTCGGAATCTCTCCTGACGTCCACTTTGGTCTTTTCTGCCTTTTTAATAAATGTTTGCATTTTGAGATGCTCTCTGAATTCAGGTGGCAAATACTCAAGGCTGTATTTTGGTACCGGTGGATTTGTTTTAATTTTCTTAAACTTCTACCTGAATTTGCATGGAAGCAATTGGTACTTGATTCCCTAGCCAGTGTCTGCCCTTGCTCACTGCTGATATTCTGCTTCTCCGTCATCTCTTCCAGTACTGTAGTCAATTTCATTCCTTTGTGTTCCGTTGGGGAAATTCATGTGGATAGTCACCAATGATGTTGTTGAAAAAGGGTATTTGCAAGGAAGAAGTGGTTTATCTTGCAAAATTCTATCATGAACGCTCTAGCTTTCTTTTTTTGTGATGAATCACTGTGCCTTAATTATGTTTAATTTGTAACCATGAAAATACATCCTGCATATCAGGTATTTACATGACGATTCATAACAGTAGTAAAATTACAGTTATGAAGTAACAATGAAAATAAATTTATGGCTGGGGGTCAACACAACATGAAGAACTGTATTAAAGGGTCGTAGCATTAGAAAGGTTGAGAACCACTGGTCTAAGGGCTTCTCAACTTACATGATGCGTACGAATCACCCGGACAGCTAGTTAAAAGGCACCTTGTGCATGTGTGGTCAGGGATGGGGCAGAGAGTCTGCAGTTTGAACAAGCTCCCAGCTGATGCCAGTTTTGCTCAAACCAGGCTTTGGGTAGCAAGGGGTCTCAAGGCAATGCTTGAGTGTCCACACACAGATGTCCATTGAGGGTAGGGGCCAGAACAATCGGAGAGGGATGGGCTGGACTTTCTGCTCTCCTGGTACATCTGTTAAGGGATGGCAGAAGCCCTTTGAAGAAGCCAACAAGACCTTAGAAGGTGACAATGGCTCAGCATCTCAGTAAGTTCTAGATCAGACCTTTCATTTTGCAGGGCTAGACATGCTCAAGATTCAAGCTACTCCCAGTCCCCAAGGACCTACTTAAGCCACACATGCTAATTTTGTAAACAACCACTAAAACACTGATTGCAGTGGGTTCTCTCCTTAGCCAGGCAACACGTTCGCTGCCTGCAAGCAAAGCCACGTGGAGATCCAAACTGTGAGATGCTCATCAGCAGGTGGCTTGGAGAACAGGCCTTTGGACGTATCAGCTGAGTGGCTTGAGTGGCCTCTCCCTCCTTCCTGTGGGGACACACCTGTGGCTTGGCCAGCTGTCCCAGCTCCTTATTATTCTGTGAAGTGTCTACTTCTCTTGAAGTGTTTGGATTCAACTCATCCCTTCATCCCTCAAACACTAGCCCCCTCTTAAATGCCAGGTGCTGTGCTGCGCACCAAGGCCACCGAAATGTGGATCAGTTTTGGACCCTGCTCTTCCTGCTCTGGGTCTGGAAGTCATTCTATGTATCCTTTTTTTTTTTAATCATTTTATTGGGGACT
>NW_022103902.1:10020494-10043368 GCF_000313985.2 Echinops telfairi | reverse complement strand
GGTTGTGTCGGGAAGGTGAGCATCATAGAATGCCAATTTAATAGAAGAAAGTATTCTTGCATTGAGGGAGTACTTGACTGGAGGCCCAATGGCCCTCTGCTACCTTAATACTAAACCTATAAATATATGCTCATAGATCTATTTCCCCAACCTCATATATAAATATATTTGCATATGTACATGCCTTTATCTAGACCTCTATAAATGCTCTTTGCTGCCCAGCACTTTCCTCTATTTCCCTTGACTTTCCTCCTGTCTCACTATCATGTTCAGTCCCCACCCGGGTTCCTCATTATTTCCAGATTTCCCATTTCAATTTCAAGTAATGATCAATGATTCTTGATGGCATGTTTGATCAATTTCAGCCTGAAGAAATTTTCAGTAATCTTCAATTTCTTCATCGTACTTCATCAATAAGTATGATGGAAGGACGTAACGCTCACACACACTTTACTGATTTTAAATCAGGCGGTATCCTTTTTTTTTCTTTTTCTACGGACAGACACCTCATGAGCACAATGAAGTGTTCTGAAATTCCAATTATTTGCAATTCCATTCATAATTATCCATAATTTATTATGATTCGCACAGTTAAATGCCTTTGTATTGTTAATAAGCCACACATAAGCATCTTTCTGCAGTTCTCTACTTCCAGCTAAACTTCATTTGATATCCCTCATTCCATGCCGGTTTCTAAATTCTGCTTGAATTTCTGACAATTCTGTTAATGTGCATTGCAACCAATTAAAAATTATCTTCAACAAATTTTACTTGTATGTGATGTTAATGAAACCCTTCAATAACTTCTGTAGTCAGTTGAGTTACTTTACTTAGAATGAGCACCATTATGGATTCTCTCCAATTGTTCGGTCATGTAGCTATCTTCTTAATTTCTTAGTAGTCCACGGAATAGTTGATATTCTTTATTAGCACCCCAATTTAAATGCTCATTTCGTTTTAGATTTTCTTTATTCATTATCTAGCTTGTGCACAAATACAGAGCCCTAGGCTTCTAACTGCAAAGTCAGCAATTTGAATCCACCAGTCGCTCCATGGGAGAAATATGAGGCTTTCTACTCCAGTAAGGATTTACAGGGGGGTACCCAGAAAAAGAAACAGAATCGTGCTGGGCAGAGTGGAGCATTTGTAGTACCATTTTTCCTGCTAGCAAGCCTTGAACAACTAACTCTGAGTTAGTGGTTAGTGCACCCAGTGGCGTCATCTGCAAAGGTTCTCTTTGGTCAGTGAAATTTTCCTTGAAAGCAGTTTCACTCAAACCTCGTGTTTTGCTATCACCGATTTAAGAGAAGAGTATGCAGCTGTGAAATTTTGTCTGCTGCTAGGGGAAAATGCTACAAAAACTGTTGTGATGCTGAGCACAGCTGACAAGGACAGCACTATGGGAAAAACTCATGTACAAGTGATTTTCTTGTTTCAAAAAAAGGTGAAATGTGCATGGATGGCAAACCTCATTCTGGACGTCCATCAACTTCCCGAACAGACTAAAATGTCAAATCATAGTGCATTTGGAGTGCATTCCACCAGGTCAGACTATTAATTGAGCTTTCTATTTAGAGGTTGTGAAAAGATTGTGTAATAGTGTGTAACCAAAAAGGCCTGATTTGTGGCAGAGGGAGGACTGGTTATTCCACTACAACAATGCACCTGTTCATCCAGCCATCTCAGTGTGCCAGTTTGGGGCAAAAATCAGCATGCCTCTCTTGCCCCACACATCTGACTCACCTGACCTTGCTCCATGTAACTTCTTTTTGTTTTCACGAATGAAGAGGGACATGGAAGGATGGTGACTTGACAATGCAGAAGAGGCAAAGCAAAAAAATGAGGGAGGTGCTGTCAGCCATCCAAACAGATGAGTTTGAAAAATGTTTCCAAGAATGGAATTGCAGATTTGGCAAATGTATTAAGTGTAATGGAGAGTATTTTGATGGTGAAAAGGTTGTTTTGTAAAAAAATTTTAAGTACATAGTTTTGAAAAAAAAAATCCAGTTTGAGGGGAAACCCCCTCATCTTGGAAACCCAGAGGGGCAGTTCTACTCTATCCCACAGCATAGCTATGAGTTCTAATCAGCTCTATAGCAGTGAGGGGGGGGTAGCTTGTTTGTTTTTGTTGTGTGTGTATGTGTGTGTTTAATCAACTCTATTACAATGAGTTTTGTTTTCTTGGTTTTGTTGGTCATTTTATGCAGATGAGGTAATTGAATGGATCATGATTTGAATCAAGTCCATCTTAGTTGTCAAAATGATATCTTTGCTCTTAACACTTCATTGTAGATGTCTCTGTGGATCCCTTTAAAGAGCACACCACAAAAGTTATTCTAGTGGTGTGAGAGTGCATACAGCTGTAGGAGAGAATAGTGCGCATGTTCCTTTAAAGAGCCATGTAGTACCACCTTAAACATCAAGGAGGAGCTCACAAAAATAAGCTGTTATGCCAAGGAAAAACAGAAACCATATTTTATTTAGCCTGTTATGCAGAAGTCAAAGAGTGCAGAACTTGTGAGCAGCCATTAGTCATGGGGGTCAGGAGCCACAGCCCTGAGCAGCAACTGATGTGAGAAAAATACCTTTTTGCTACCCATTCCACCAATCGGCACACATCACACTAATGAATGGAGCCATACCTTTTACATATTGAGCCTAGGAGAAGAGGAATCAGAGGTAAACTTAAGAAAGGGGGGAAAAAAATTTTCTGCCATAAATGTTTTAAAGTTGTAGGCCACAAGGCTACTACTACAATGATGGTATGAAAAACTGACACCAAGAATGGGCTTACATTAAATAAATATAAAGTAAAATTTCTAAGTGAATCATTACTCATACATTTACACCCACTCCCTCGCGTCTTTAAAACTTGTCGCCAAATCAATTCCAACTCACAACAACCCTATGGGCCAGAGGGTAACTGCTCAATAGGTTTTCTCTGTCCATAATCTTTATAGAATTCGACTATCACATCATCCTTCTCCCAGGGAGTGACTGGTAGGTTCAAACTACCAACCTTAGACACTTAACAACTGCACCACCAAAACGCCTTCCAAATTCCTTCAGATTAAAATCTCATTTTGTGCTTTTCAAGATTTTAAAATTTTGTTTATTTGTTTTGTTGGTTTTTGTTTTGTTGAGAACGTACACGGCAAAAGTATACATAGGTGCTACAGTTTCTTCATGTACAATTCAATAACATTAATTTCATTTTTTAAATTGTGCGACCATTATCATCCTCCTTTTCTGAATTGTTCCTCCGCCAATAAAATCAAATCACTGTACACAAGTTTTCTATTTAATCTTTTGAGTTATTTCTGTCAACTTGATCCAATATAGATAGTTTTAGAAAAACACAATCTTAAGGCAGACATTTGTTACTAATGCAGTTTCCAGGTAAACTTTTATTAGTTTCTTTTTTTTTTTTTTTTGTGAGTGAGTGAGTCAGTGAGTGAGAGTGAGTGAGAGAGTGAGTGAGTGAGTGAGTGAGTGTGAGAGTGAATGAGTGAGTGAGAGAGTGAGTGAGTGAGAGAGTGTGAGAGAGTGAGTGAGTCACTTTTATTAGTTTCTAAAGACTTCAGGGGATATTTTGGTTTAAGGTTTAAAGATTACCTCAGGGCAATAGTTTCATCAGTTCCTACAGGCTCCATAGTTCCAGAAGGTCTAGATTACAAATTAATTTTAAATTCTGTTTTGTATTTACCTCGTTTTGATCATTTTGTTTTGTTTTGTTTCTGTGAATTTTTTAAAATTGGGAGTTCATACACTTATATCATTCCATAGTTCAATCACATCAATCAGTATTGTACAATTGTTACCACATGCAGTTTCCAAACATTCTTTTCCTTCCTGGACTCCTTGACATTGTCTCCCTTTTAACGCCCCCTCCATCTCCCCTCCTCCCCTAGACACACACATACACACTTATGTGCTCCTATGGTGGCACATACTTAGCATTCATAGTGAAAAGCAGATCTAATATTTCTTTGTTTAGAAAATGAATTTTTAATTAACTTATTAAGTAAACAGTCTGATAAATCAAGGGAGGAAAAGCTAAAGCCATTTGATGGGGGCAATCAATTGAATGCCGCATGGTTTAAAATCAAGAAAGGTGTGCTTCAAGGTTGTCTCCTCTCACCACATTTATTCAGTCTGTATGCTGGCCAAGTAATCGGTGCAGCTGGATTATGTGAAGAATAAGGCCGCGTCAGGACTGAAGGGAAGTTTATTAGCAACCTTGGATATGCAGTTGACACAACCTTGCTTGCTGAAAGTGAGGAGGACTTGGAGCACGTGCTGGAGAAGATCAAGGACTGCAGCCTTCAGGATGAGCTACAACGGAATGTCTAGAGAACCCAAATCCCCAAAACTGGACCAATAGGTAAAATCATGATAAAAGGAACAAAGACTTAAGTTTTCAAGAAATTTGTCCTGCTTGAATTCACAGCCAGTGCTCATGGAAGAAGCAGTCAAGAGACCAAAAGACAAATAACAATAGCTAAATCTATTGCACAAGATCTCTTGAATGTGTTAAAGAGCAAGGTTGTTACTTTGAGGACTACAGTGGGTCTGACCTAAACCATGGTATTTTAAGTTGCCTGAAAATGAAAGTTGGACATTGAACAAAGATAGTCAAGGGAAAATCGGTGCATTTGAATTATGATGCTGGTGAAGGATATCGAAAGTGTCATGGACGGCCAAAAGACCAAAGAGACCTGTCATACAAGAAGTACAGCCAGAATTCTCTGTAGGGGCGAGGATGGTGATCCTTCATTCCATGTCCTGTGGACATGTTATTAGGAGAGAATAAACCCAGGAGAAAGACATCATGCTTGATAAAGTAGGGGGGCAGTGCAAAAGAGGAAGGCCCTCTACCACATAGATGACCACAGTGGTAGTAACAATGGGCTCAAACAGAGGAACAGGTCCGAGGGTAGTCCAGGATGGAGCAGTGCTCTTTGGGTCATAGGGTTGCTATGAGTAGGCACTGACTAAAAACAATTGGATACTCTGTCACTTTGCATTCAAATTGGTACCAATGGAGCTACCATTGACCAGTATTTTCCTCTTCCTTCCTCTGAAAAGGTAACTTGAAATTGAATTCAGAGCATCCGTATGGAAGAAAGGCATAATTGTTAATAGTTACCCAGAGTCCAGACTAAACTGGAATCACCTAACCCAGCAGCTTGGCCACTAAGAAGTTAATCATAGGCTGTACGTCAGTTCTGTGTTCTATAGCCTCTCCGTTGCTGCTGTGACATACCGTGCAGTCAGTTGTGACTCACAGGGGCCCAGCAAAGAGCATGAGGGAACACTGCCTGGTCCTAGATCACCCTCCCAATCGCTGCTCTTGAGTCCATTGTTACAGCCACGGTGTCCATCCATCTTGTTAAAGACGTTCCTCTTCTTTGCTGCCCTTCTACTTTACCAAATATTATGTCCTTATCCAGGGACTGGTCTCTCCTCATAATATGTCCAAAGTACATGCACAAAGTCTTTTTTTTTTACATTGTTTTATTAGGAGCTCACACAACCCTTGTCACAATCCATACATACATCAATTGTGTAAAGCACATTTGTACATTCATTGCCCTCATCATTCTCAAAACATTTGCTCTCCACCTAAGGCCCTGGCATCAGCTCCTCATTTTTCCCCTCCCTCTCCGCTCCACCCTCCCTCATGAACCCTTGATAGTTTATAAATTATTATTTTGCCCTGTCCTTCATCTCCCTTCACCCACTTTTCTGTTGTCCATCCCCCAGGGAGGATGTCACATGTAGATCCTTGTAATCGATTCCCTCTTTCCAACCCACCCTCCCTCTACCCTCCCAGTATCGCCACTCAAACCACTATTCCTGAAGGGATCATCCGCCCTGGATTCCCTGCGTTTCCAGTTCCTATCTGTACCAGTGTACATCCTCTGGTCTAGCCAGGTTTGTAAAATAGAATTGGGATTCTGACAGTGAGGGACGAGGAAGCATTTATGAGCTAGAGGAAAGTTGTATGTTTCATCATTGCTACATCGCACCCTGACTGGCTCATCTCCTCCCCGAGACCCCTCTGTAAGAGGATGTCCACTTGCCTACAAATGGGCTTTGGGTCTCCACTCCACACTCCCCACCTCATTCACTATGATAAGATGTTTTGTTCTGGTGATGCCTGATACCTGATCCCTTCAACACCTCGTGATTGCACAGGCTGGTGTGCTTCTTCCATGTAGGCTTTGTTGCTTCTGAGCTAGGTGGCCGCTTGTTTACCTTCAAGCCTTTAAGACCCCAGATGCTTTATCTTTTGATAGCTGGGCACCGTCAGCTTTCTTCACCACATTTACTTATTCACCCGCTTTATCTTCAGTGGTTGTGTCGAGAAGGTGAGCATCATAGAATGCCAATTTAATAGAAGAAAGTATTCTTGCATTGAGGGAGTACTTGAGTGGAGGCCCAATGTCCTTCTGCTACCTTAAAACTAAACCTATAAGTATATGCACATAGATCTATTTCCCCATCCTCACATATAAATATATTTGCATATGTACAGGCCTTTATTTAAACCTCTACAAATGCCCTTTGCCTCCTAGCTCTTTCCTCTATTTTCTTTGACTTTCCTCTTGTCCCACTATCATGCTCAGTCATCATTTGGGTTTCAGTAATTCCTCTTGGTTCCATTACCCTTGATCACATCCTACCAGGCCTCCTACACCATCCTCAGCACTGATTTGGATCACTTGTTGTTCTCTTGTCCCTGGGTTTATTAACACCACTAACTTTCCTCCCTCCTCCCCCTCTCTGTGGACTGGCTGCTGTAATCAGGAACATCGTCCTCAAGGCCTGGTGGGACAGGGTGTGCTCCACTCTCTTCTCCACCCCCTTCATCTGCTCCTGTGCGCTCCGATCAGATATGTCTCTCTCCTGGAGCTGCAGATTCAATGCCATCCTTTGAAATAAATTCTTCTGGGGGGTGGGGCAGGGGTCCATGTACGGTAGTAGTTGGGATTGGGGCCGGCCCCTCAGAGACAAAGTCTTGCCATCATCACTTCCAAGAAGTATTCTAGTTGTACTTCGATCAAGACAGATTTTATTTTTGTTCTTCTGATAGCCAATGGTCATTTCAATTGTCTTCACCAGTACCATAATTCAAATGCATCAATTCTTCTGTCTTCCTTAGTTAATGTCCAGTTATCATATCCATATGAGGCGACTCAAACTACCATGACATGAGTCAGACACAGCGTAATCTTCAACATGACAGCCTTGCTGTGGAAGGTCTGCTGCACAAGACCTCTTCAACATGGTGAAGGACAACGATGTCTCTTCCATAGAAGTATGTAAAAACATTGACTTCTTGGTTTTAGTCTGGAAGAGTTTCTTCCGAGAGGTTTGGCTGTAGAAGCCCGTAATCTAAATGATGATGTCAGAATGAAAGAACTATGAAGAGATTTTTGTAACCCATCAAAAAATAGAAGATCTAAGAAAGTAGGTGTGTTATTATTTTTAAATACAACTCTATGAATACATATAACATCAAATATAAATTACACTGTTTATATTCTATAGCTTTGACTTTTATGTTCATAGGAAGAAAAGTCCTAAAGTAAAACTAAACTCTATCAACACTGGTAATCTCTGAAAAAAGGCATGCATATTAGAGAAGGAAGAATTCCTTGTAATCACTTTATCTGTGGTGGGGTTTTCTTCCATTCTTCCATTTAGTGCACTCGCAGGACTCTTCTCATTTAAAAGGCATGGTGGGATTATTACACAAAAGCTTACAGAAAGAACAAGATGTTAATGTTCATGCCAAAAGCCTTTCTGCAAAAGCAAAACAGAATGGTAATGATTGCAACCACTTAGAAAAACAGCGGATATTGTTAACGACTACATTAAAAAGAAAAAGGTCGATGAAACACATTGGATTTTTTCCTAGGGGTGTAGTAACAAATTACCACAAACTAAGTGACTTCAATTAACAAATTTATTCATCACAATTCTGGAAGTCAGAAATCCAGGTGTCAGCAAAACGTGACTCCCAGCCTCCAAAGACTGAGGTAGAAGTCTTCTCTGTTTCTTTCAGTGTCTGGTTGTTTATAGAAGTTTTTTGTGTGCCTTTACTGCTGGCAGCATAACTCCAACCTCCACTTCGGTCTTCACATGATTATCTTCTGCGTGTGTGTGTGTGTGTGTGTGTGTGTGTGTGTCCCCAAATGTCCTTCTTTTGAAGGACAGGAGTCATATTGGACTGGGGACACACGTTCATCCAGTACAACGTCATCTGCACTGTATGATATACACAAAGACATTACTTCCAAATAAGGTCATCCTCACAGGTTTTGAGTTAACATAAATTTGGGGGAAACACAAATCAACACTAATGGCATGTATAATCATAATTAAAGCTACTCTATTCTTAACAGCCCATAAACTCCCTCACTGCCTTAGAGTCAGTTTTAACTCATAACAACTCTGTAGGGCAAGGTAGAAATTCACCTGTGTGTTTCTGAGAGTGTGATTCCTGACAGGAGTGGAAAGCCTCATCTCTCTCCCATGTAGTAGTAGTTGAAGTTTCAAATTACTAATTTTTCAGTTAGCAGTCTGACGCATAACCCACTATGTCATCGCAGCACATAAAGCCCATTTCATGAGCTAATTCAATGCCCATTAGTGAGGGGGAAAAATGGTAGTCAGCTTTGGATGATGATACTTGCTATAAAAAATATGGTCTATACATCTTCTCAATATTTTCTCCTGTGTTTTAGTCTTTTCTGCTTTTCTGAAAATAAACTCCTTTGTTATCCTCAATGAATCTTATGCCTAAAGATTCTTTCTAGAATTCTTATTTCAGGACTGTAGTTACCGAGAGGAATATGAGAATACGAGATGGTTGGAGTAGTTCTTCCAGATCACAAAACTTCTGTCCCAGTAAGTGAACACATTGTTTGGCAATCCATTTGAAATGTATCGCAGTGTTCCTAGCTTACCTGGGCCTATAGGCTCACCCTGCTTCCCCGCCTAGTGGTCCAGGGGAGGCAACAATGAACTGGCATCTGAAAAATGAGTTGGAGCTAACGAGAAAGAGAAGAACAAGAGGACATTTAAAGGAGAATGAAGAGAAGGAGCATCGCACTTGTAAAAAGCCTGAGGCAGTGAGTATGAAAGGCTAGTTCTGGTCCTAAGAGATTACTAGTGTCGATGCAACACGGGGAAAGTGGTTCAATGTAAGCAGGAGGAGTAGCCAGGCGTCAGGTCATGCACGGTGCTGAATACTAAGAAAAGTCCTGGTGCAAGATATTGAGACACTGGACAAAAGAGAAACAAAAAGGACTACTAGGCTGTGCTGAAGATCTACTTGAAGCAGGAACCCGTAAATGTGTACTTATATTAAATTACCTGATACCAGGGAAATTGTCAAATATTTTGAGGAATTGTGGAAGAAACAGAGGGGTGGGGATGTACCTTGACCAGTTTTCCTACCCAGTATCTCCAGATAGCATTGCCTTAAACTGTTTTGGAACCCTGCAAATTATAGAAAATGTATGATAATGCTAATGACTTTTGTCTCTATAAATGCAAAATCATTGTGTCCAATTAAAGGCAATCGAAATATGGCTTGGTTGACAGACCCATTTGTGAATTTATCTGGCTTTTCTTGTTAACTGCTGGAATCGCTGATTCTGAAGCATGTAAACAGTTCAAGGCCAGTTTGTTGACCTTTAGGGCTTGCTCAAAGTGAGGAAGACTTGAAGCACTTTGAAGCACTTGCTAAGGATTTCTGCCGTCGGATGGATGACAACTCAATGTCAAGAAGACCAAATCCTCACAACTGGACCAATAGGTAACATCATGATAAATGGAGAAAAGACAGAAGTTGTCAAAGATTTTGTCTTGCTTGAATCTACTAGCAATGCTCATGGAAGCAGCAGTCAAGAGCTCAAAAGACATGTTGTGTTAGGCAAATCTGCTGCACAAAACCTCTTTACAGTATTGAAAAGCAGGGAGGTCACTTTTAGGATGAAGTTGAGCCTGACCCAGCCCAAGATATTTTCAATCACCTCATATGCTTGCGAAAATTGCACATCAATAGAGAGACTGGAGTACCATGGGCTTCCATAAGAAAAAAATCCATCTATTATGGAGGAAGTGCAGTTGGAATCTTAGAACGGGAAGACTTCGACATCATACTTCCCACATTTTATCAGGACAAACAAAACCAAAACTAAACAAGCTCTATTTTAATAGAATGTATTTGGACTTACAGCAACCCTGAAGGACAGAGTAGACTGTTTCTTAGAGTTCCCAATACTAGAACTATTTACAATAGAAGACGGGCTCATCTTTCTTCCATAGAGTAGCTTTCAGGTTTGGACATCTGGCTTTGTACTTAGCAGCCCCATGACTAGCTCACGGTGCCAGCAGGACCCCTCTAAAAGAGACCAGTCTGTGCACAGGACAGTTGGCTTGGTAAAGTAGACAGTGAGAATAACGTAGGAAGATCTTTAGTGAAACGGATTGACGCGATGGCTGCAACAAATGGGCTCAGACAGAGTACATGTGACTATGGCCCAGGATGAGGACAGTTTTTTCTTCTCTTGCACATGGGGTCACTGTGAGTTGGGGCTGATTCGATGGCAACTAACAACAAGACCTCTTCTACTACTAACTGAATTCGAGTCACTGTCATCTTTCAACTAAAATAATGTCTGTCTCTATTCTTAAGGGGTCTGTCTTAGACTGTGTTCTCAAGAGAAATGAAGCCAGTAAATCTTTTTTTTTTCTTTTTTTTTTCTTTTAAACATTTTATTAGGGGCTTATACAACTGTTATTGCAATCCATACACACATCAATTGTGTGAAGCACATTTGTACATCATTCTCAAAACATTTTCTCTCCACTTAAACCCCCACATTAGGTCCTCATTTTCCCCCTCCCTCCACGCTCCCCCCTCCCTCATGAGCCCTTGATAGTTTATAAATTGGTATTTTGTCATATCTTGCCCTGTCCGTCTCCCTTCACCCACTTCTCGGCTGTCTGTCCCCCAGGGAGGAGGTCACATATAGTTCCTTGCAATCGGCTCCCCTTCCCTACCCATTCTCCCTTTACCCTCCCTGTTTTGCCACCTACACCACTGGTCCTATAGGGCTCATCCGTCCTGGATTCCCTGGATTTTCAGTTCCTAGCTGTACCAGTGTACCTCCTCTGGTCTATCCAGACCTGCAAGGCCGAATTCGAGTCATGGTAGTGGGAGCGGGAAGGAAACATTTAGGAACTAGAGGAAAGTTGTATTTCTCATCGTTGTTACATCGCACCCTGACTGAAGCCAGTAAATCTTATAAATGTGTGTGTGTTGTTGTTGTTGTTATATTGCTAGAAGGTGCTATCAATTCTTAATGACCCTATACACTGACTGGCCCTATGCCACCCTCACAATGTTAGGTTTGAACCATTGTTTCAGGCGGTATCAATGTATTTCATCACAGGTCTTCCTCTTTTTCACTGCCCTTTCTCTTTTCCACATATCATGTCCTTCTGCAGGGACCGTTCTCTCCTGATGACATGTGCAAAGTTCATGAGCCAGTCTCACCATCTTCACTTCCATTCAGCGTTCTGGCTATGCTTTGTCCAAGACAGATTGGTCTGTTCTTTGGTGGCACATGGTATTTTCAGTATTCCTCCCCAGCATCCTAATTGGAATGATTGGTTCTCTTCAGCCTTCCTTAGCCAGTGTCCACCTTGACTGTGCATAGAGAGATTTACATCAAGAAACTGGCTCCCAAGTTGTAGAAATGGGTAAGTTCCATGGCTGTGGGTCTGTAGGTCAGGTGGCATAGAGAGATGTACATTAAGAAAGTAGCTCCCAAGTTGTAGACCTGGGTAAGTTCCATGTCTGTGGGTCAGGTGTTAGTCTGGAGGGTTCTCCTCTCTCAGGTATCTTTGGAGATTGTTGAAGAGGGTGGACAGGAAGATAATAAAATTCTGGCTGAATGATTTCATGGTGGTAGGTCAGATGGCAGACCACTGATGCCTCCCAGGAGGAGTATGCAGTGTGGCAGGCCATTGGTGGAAGACAAAAAAAAACAGAGGTCAATGAGCAGATGCAGGATCTAGACCCAACAAAAAGCAAGTGGGCTGTTCCACAGTATCTACTTTATTAGGAGCATGCCACGCTGGAATAGCTCACATCATGAGGGATCACAAATCACTGAGAATCCGAGCCCAGCAAAGTTGACACAAAAATGTAACTGTTTCATGGCTTTTGGACTTATTTTTTAATACTACCTCTAATTTGCTTCTTTCAACTATTTTATAGATAAATTCTTTATTTTCATTCAGGCTTTTCTCTTGTACCATTTTCTCAGGGAAATACTTCTTGGTCAACCTATCTAAAATTTTGTACTCTTCCCAACATCTCCTATCCACCCTTCCTCTTTATATTGGAGTTATTAAAATATAACATCATTTATTTATTTTGTTCATCACCTACTTTATTGGAATATAAGCTCTTTGATGGTAAGGCTGTGTATTTGAATTCCAAAAACAGAAACCAGTAAACAATTCAAGCAAATTAATCTGTCAATCATTTATTGTAGGTGACATGTATTAAACAGAATTGCTGTTCCAGAAGACATTTTTGTGCAGCCTATACACTCCTTAAAATGATCCTCGTGGTGCTGTAGGTTAGGTATGGGTCTACTAACCACTAAGTGGGTAGTTCAAACCCATTAGCAGTTTAAAGAGAGAAAACAAGACATTCTTATCTCACAAAGATTTATAATCTCAGAAACCCTATATAAGGTCACTATGAGCTAGAATCAACTTGATGGCAGTGTGTTTCATTTATAAGCCTCGAAGGAGCTCTGGGGAGCTGAAAGGTCAATAATGCCAATTTGCCACCTGATATAAGCGAAAGATGTGATAGTCTGTGGTAGTTGCATAGTCTTCTGTCAACTTGAGTGAAGGGTTGGAGTCTAGCCTATCAATCAGGTCACAGCCAATGATGCCTCAGTGTGGGTATGGCCTTCTCCTGAGGATTCTGGGAACTCCTGTCCTCCTTCCTGGGGGTGGGACAGACTCTCTGCTTCATCTGCCTACTGACAAGTCACATGGAGCCATGCATATGGAGCCAGAGCCCTGGAACTAGAGGAGCCACTAGGAGACCCATGCCAGTGCTGAGATGCTTCCACTGCCACAGGATCCACAAGACCTCCTACTCCCTGGCCTGTAGTCTTCCTGCACATGTCATCATTGCATGTGTTGTGTGAGTTTAAAGGGGAATTTATGGACAAGTATTGGACATATGGGCTAATATTGGATTATATGGACTTACTCTGGACTGGTCTGGGATTTTTTCTCAATATACAATTGCTCTTTTATGTAAAGTTCTTTCTTGTCCACATATGAGTGTCTATGAATTTGTTTCTCTAGTCAACGCAGACTAGCACAGTCTGCTTCTGTAATGATTAAGAAACTTGGGTTTCTTTGGAGTGGTTTTATTCTGTCCTATAAGGTGTCTGTGAGTGAGAAACAACTTGATGACAATAAGCTTGATTTTTGTATATGTTCCTTGAAATTAAAGCTTTGATATTTTCTTTCTCCATGCTATATCTTCAATTCTAAATATAAATTCTAATGCATTCATCAGGCCACAAAAGAACTAACGGAGAGATATATTTTGAGACGGTCTCACTATTGTCTATGGAAAGTGATGGGATTTTATGTGTCATACATGAAAAATGAATGATAATATTTACATTATTTCAATGATTTTTTGTGTTGTAGTTCATATGTATATTTCACTCATTGGAGAATTCCTTAAATCTCTTCAAGAAAGTCATCCAGAGAATAGTCCATACGCTCTCCAAGAATGACATACTACGTGAAACCTAAGTTTCCATCAATTACATAGCTCACAATTATATTATTCGCTGCTAAGAAAACATTTTTTAAAGGGAGAAGGAAAAGTGCTGCCCATTAAAATACAAAAAAAAGTTTACGGTGATTTAGAATTTCTATTTTATCCTAAATAACAGATTAATATTATATATCATCCCTGTACTTGTATAAAAAGGAAGACACTGGTGGTATAATTGGTTAAAGCTAGTCCTAGTCCTAGAACTCTTCAATACCAGGGGTCCTGATGGTGCTCTCAGGTAAAGCATTGCACAGCGATGCTCTCAGGTAAAGCATTGCACAGCGATGCTCTCAGGTAAAGCATTGCACAGCGAACTGTAAGGTTGCAAACCCAGCAATTGCTATAGGCAAGAAAGCCAAGGTTATTTGCTTCCTTGAATATTTACAGCCTCAGAAACCCTGTATAGTGTTACGATTGTTACCAGAATCAGGGTCTTGTCTTTAGCAAGAGAACGATTTCCTGTAAGTAGACATAGAAGTAACACCGGAGAATTTTATTGGATGCTGGTAGGAAGGAGGAGAATCGTTGTAACCTTGAAAGTACATGCTTGCCTCGCCCTTTTAAAAGTTCATGCAAGTGCTTGAGAATCCCAGACCTGCCCCAAGCATGCTCTGTACCCACTAGAGGCTGCCTGATAAACGGGGTTCTAGGGAATGCAAGCCCAAGGGCGAGATGTTGTGCACAAGAGGCAAGCTCTGTGTCAGATGGTTGAAAGATTTTGTTGAGAGAAAATCTGATTCTAGAGTTTTCCTGGAGCTCTCCTCCCATGAGGGAACCAGGAAACCAGTGTCTGGTTTACATCTCTACTTGTGCCCTTCTGCCAGTCTCTCTGAGTCCGATTTGGCTCCATGGCAGTGTGCTTGGTGTGGAATACCTAACTTGTCCCAGCGATTGAATAATCTATACTCATCTTCCTAAGCAAAAGAAAACGAACTTTGGCTTCTGGAACTTTCCTGGTGTTTCTATACAGTTTCAAGATAAAGTTTCAAACCACATTTAAGATTTACAGTCTTTCTCCTATGATCCTAAAATAATCATTCGGCGGGCACTTTGAGGAGACACAGGGCTTCTTTCCTGCCACCAGCAATAACAGGCTGTCTGCCAGCTGGGTGACAGTTAATACAAAGTGCACTGGATTGGAAGACACAGTCCAGTTTTTATAAATTAAAAAAAACGTGCAAAATGTCGATATTAAAATGTAAAATCTTAAAACTTTTGCTGTTGTTAGGTATCAGCAGGAAATGGACTGTGCGTGCAGCACAGGTATGCTGACATTCTCTTTGGCACATTCTGTGGTATAGAGAACTTATCTTATGGCTCGATCGATCCCATAGAAAAGTTTCATTATAGTAAACAGGCATGCTTTACACAAAAGCTGTGAACCAGATCATTTGAGTTTGACATCCTGCTGAGAATTTGCATTTCCACCCTAGATAGAAAGAATCAGAATGTATATTTTAGCACAGTACTCAAGTGGTTTTTATGGATGCCCAGGTGATATATACATTTTATACATATATCCATTAGATCATTTGGGAATCTTGTTAAAATGCAGATTCAGATTCAATATGTATGGAGCGGAAATGCAAATTCGCAGCAAGGACTCAACTAAAAAGGAGTAGTTTGAGGTCCTGTTTTAAGGATGTTTAAAGAAAGGTAAATAAAAGAAAGCTGAGGTCAATACAAACATGGACACTGCTCAGGCAGCACCAGGATCAGAGAATACATCACAGAATCCTTTAAGAAAGATGTCATGGATCAGTTGGTTTTTTTCTTAACAACTCAAAAACTTAAAATTTTGTGAGATTTCCAGATTTTTTCTTACTGGAATTGATTATAGAATATGTGGCCTGAATAGCAAAAGTAAGATATTCGTTGTTTAAAATGTGAGTTTAAGAAGGGAAAAATACCATATTATAGATTACTGTTTAACATATATTGAGTTCCCTAAGTTTTATAAAAGGTTATGAAATACAGTATTGAAGTAATCTTCTAATCCTCAGGGGGTAGGAATCTTAGCCTTTTCAACCCTATCATGGAAAGAAGGGGTTGTCTATATTATGAGCCAATTCACATTCTTAAAAAACTTTTTAAAACAGTTGGAGATTATGCTCAAATATCTTATACTCCTTAAGTACAGGACAAAGATTAGAAACCTGACTATACAGAATTTTTCAGATCTGTCCATGGTTAAATGTATTCTTATACTTCGGAAGCTTCTTTTAAGAAAGGAAGTGTAATTTATCTTTCCTCCTAGCATAAAAGCAATTTCATATATATATATATCACTACAAGAGAGTAGATTTCAACTCAGAGTGAACTAAATGGCAGAGTATACCTGCCCCTATGGGTCACCAAACGGTAAATCTTTACCAGTGCAAAAAGCCTTATCTTTCTCCCCCAGAGTAGCTGGTGAGTCTCAAGTACTGACTCTGAGGTTAGCAACCCAATGCATAACCTACTATGACATCAGAGCTCCTAAATTATATCTAACTACCATCAATCTATCTACTTGTCTATCTATTTATAATCTATCATCCATCCACTTACCTACCTACCTGCTTGCCTGCCCACCTCTACATTCATTCATTTATTTGATTGTTTTAAACAGTTTTACTGGCACATCACATATCATACAACTCCATAGTTCAATCATATTAAGAAGAGTAGTACGATCATTACCACAATCAATTTTAGAACATTTTCTTCCTTGTATTCACTGCTATTAGTGCAATTTTCTTCTTCATGGTGGCAAAAAATATATACAACAACACATTCTCCATTTCAACAACTCTGGGTTTTTTCTAATCATTTTATTGGGGCTCATACAACTCTTATCACTATCCAGACATACACCAATTGTGTCAAGCACATTTATACATTTGTTGCCATCATCATTTTCAAAATATTTGCTTTCAACTTGAGACCCTGGTATCAGCTCCTCATTTTCCCCTCCCTTCTCCGCGCTCCCTCCCTCCCTTCAGCCTGATAATTTATAAATCATTATTTTTCCATGTCTTACACTGACCGATGTCTACCTTTACCCACTTTAACAACTTCTACATGTGTAATTCGGTGTCATGAAAAATGCTTTGCATGATGGACATTGGGCCTCCACTCAAGTACTCCCTCAATGCAAGAACACTTTGTTCTATTAACCTGGCATTCCATGATGCTCACCTTCCCAACATGGTTGCTGAAGACAAAATGGGTGCATAAGCAAATGTGGTGAAGAAAGCTGATGGTGCCCAGCTATCAAAAGATATAGCATCTGGAGTCTTAAAGGCTTGAAGATAAACAAGCAGCCATGTAGCTCAGAAGCAACAAAGCCCACATGGAAGAAGCACACCAGTCTATGTGATCATGAGGTGTTGATAGGATTAGGTATCACATATCAAACGTCCAGAATAAAAAAATCATATCATTGTGAATGAGAGGGAGAGTGCAGAGTGGAGACCCAAAGCCCATCTGTAGGCAATTGGACATCCCCTTAAAGAAGGGTCGTGGGGAGGGGAGGACCCAGTCAGGGTGCAATATTGCACCAATGAAGCATAAAACTTTCCTGTAGTTCTTTAATATTTCCTCTCCCCACCCCGTCCCACTATCATGACCCCAATTCTACCTTACAAATCTGGCTAGACCAGAGCATGTACACTGGCACAGATAATAGCTGGAAACACAGGGATTCCAGGACAGATAAACCCCTCCAGACCAATATTGAGAGTAGTCATACCAGGAGAGGAAGGGGAAGGTAGGCTGAGGAAGGGGGAACCGATCACAATGGTCTACATATAACCTTCTCCCAGGGGGATGGATAACAGAAAAGCAGGTGAAGGGAGACATAGGTCAGTGTAAGAGATGAAAAACTAAAAGTAATTTATAAATTATCAAGGGTTCATCAGGGAGGGAGGGAGGGTTGGGAGGGGGAAATGAGAAGCTGATACCAAGGGCTGAAGTAGAAAGAAAATGTTTTGAAAATGAGGATAGCAACAAATGTACAAATGTGCTTGACACAATGGATGGATGTGTGGATTGTGATAAGAGTTGAATGAGCCCCCAATAAAATGATTTAAAAAGAAGAAAAAGAAAAATACTCTGCGTGTTGTGCAACCATTATTGATACTCTTTTCCAAATTATTCCACCACCATTAACATGAACTTAATTCCCCCTAAGCAAAAACTCTTTCTCCTTCATCCATGTTAACCAATGGTCAGTTTTAGTTGCTGTTGGTTTTTTTCTTAGAAACATTGCATCAGTTATTGTCTCTACGCACCCACTCTTCCTATGCTTCATAAACTGGGAAACCTAATAGACACAATAGGAAACAAAAAGAAATGAAATAGAAGTAATAAAATAATAATAATATGAAGATTAAAATAAAAATAAAGAATAAGAAAGAAAAGACCACCAACAATATTAAAAACTAAGAGAATAAATTCTTGTCTTTGAACAAGTGAGAACTATTTAAGCCTAGATCAAATTCTGGTTGGGTCAACTGAACAAGTGTCATATTATACCATGATTTGATTCACCATAATCAAATTTACAATATGTCTGATAGCAAAGCGATTCAAGTCCCTCAACTGTGGCCAGAGGGAATCTGGCAGAACCTTAATCTGATAGATAATCTGCAGGCGGATTTTGATCTCCCACGGTCTTTCATAGCCTTTCAAATTGGGTGTTCCCAATTTAGGTTCTGATAATTTTCCCTTCATCATATTTGGATGTTGTTATTGTCATTTTTGGATCACATAGGCTGGTGTGCTTCTTCCATGTGGACTGAATTGGTGCCTCATTGAAGTGGTTGCTTGGTTGAATACAAGCCTTTAAAACCTTAGACCAATGGTTCTCAACCTTCCTAATGCCGTGACTATTTAATGCAGTTCCTCCTGTTGTGGTGACCTCCCCAACCATAAAATTATTTTCGTTGATTTTGCTACTGTTATGAATCAGGCGACCCCTGTGAAAGGGTCGTTCGACCCCCAAAGGGGTCACAACCCACAGATTGAGCACCGCTGCCTTAGACACTCCAATTGATAGGCAGGCACCATCTGCTTTCTTCACCACACTTGGCTGTTGCACCCTTGTCTTCAGTGATGGTTACATGAGTGTGAGTATCCAGCAGGGCCGGGTTATCATAACTGCGTGTTCTTGGATTGGGGCTAGAGTTCAGTGGGGGCCCAGACTCCATCTGCTTGTCCCTGGGAGATGTATCACTTGGGTTTACTTTTTGCGGTCGTATTATGGTCAATTCAAAACCCCATAAGACCAACTACACCCCCAACAGCAACAGACTATCTAGCAGACAACAAAAGACAAACAAAAACAAACAACCCCGGGAAACCAAAAGCCCAGAGAAACCCATTGAAAAGTGAAACATTGTCAATCATCCCCCTGGGGTAAAAGGCAATTGCACTTGAAACATCATCGATTTTTTCCAGTGACACATCCCTCTGGACACTGTCGGTGTGAGGAGTCTACGCCAGGACAGTTCCACTGTGAGCGCAATCCCATGAGTGGTTGTTCCACAAAGTTGAATCTCCCATTCGATTGAAATCTGTTTACCCCAAGCATGGGGCTTGGTGCCAGGGCGAAACTTTCCGGGTCAATTCTTCCAAGTTCAAATCCTGCCCAACAGATCAAAACCGGTCATGTCCCTATGAGGGGTGGATCGAGGTACTAAACATATGGTGATGCTAGGTATCCTTCTATTGGCCTCCCATCAAACCAGAGGCTCCCCCCAAGATCCATCGGCCACCACTTCCACAGCTCCGGGGTGGCCACTCCCTGCTTCCCCTCCCATCCAAGTACTACAGCTCTTAGTCCAATGGTGCAGGCATCTTTGAAACAGGACTGAGTTCATTCTGCTGAGCTCTATTTTAAGTCCTTCTGGTGTAGCCCCTGCCGAGCTCTATTTTAAGTCCTTCTGGTATAGCCCCTGGATTATGCTATGCTGGACACAAGGTCGGTGTCCAAGGTCATCTTGGTGTTCAGACCATGGTGTGTTTCATTGCAGGTTGGGCAGAAACGTATTCCTAGTGTCTACCCAGGAACAGGAAATCTGGACTATTGCCCCTGTGGGCTCCATAGAATCATTGTTTAGCACCCCTTCCTGAGATTAGGTTTCTTCTCCGCAATCACCCACCATACTCACCAACAGAACTCTCAGTGTCTGCTCCAAAACGGAGATGTTCCTCAACTCTGGTCTTGGCTTGATTTCTGGGCAAGGTTCTCCTTCCATTCCTATGCGAGGGGGTGGGGAGTGGGGCATTGATTTGCCCCAGCCTTGTCTCGATGTTGTACAGCCCCAAGTGAATAGTCCTCTCCCATATCCCCCCTCTGAGTGACCCCAGATGATGTGAGGTCTCCTCCTTCACGATGGGTCTTCTGAGGTGCGTAAGAAGGGCGTGATGTATAGTTCACGGCCAATAGGTAACCTTCTCGCCTTTTGTTCAGAAGTTGGTCTCTAAGATGGATTAATTGGTGTTTCTCCTTATTGTATGAGTGGGCTCATAGAATACTTGTCCTTCTGTGATTGACTTACTTCGCTCAGCATAATGGTCTCCAGGTCCTTCCTTTTCATGGCTTTTCAACATTTCAAAAGCGTCTTGTGCAGCAGATTTATCCAATGCAATGCATCTTTTGATCTCTTGCCGCTGCTTCCATGTGCATTGATTGTGGATCCAATCAAGACAAAATCCTTGACAGCATCATTCTTTTCTCTGTTTATGACAACATTACCTGTTGGTCTGGTTGTGAGGCTTTTGGGTTTCTTTGCATTGAGTTGTCACTCAGGTTGAAGGCCACAATCCTTGAAATTCATTAGCAAGTGTGTCAAGTCCTCCTCACTTTCGGCAAGCAAGGTTGTGTCACCTGAGTATCAAACATTATCAATAAGGCTTCCTCCAATCCTGATGCTGCATCCTTCTTCAGATAATCCAACCTCTTAGCTTATTTGCTCAGCATACAGGCTGAGTCATTGTTATAAAAGAATGAAGTGCTGTTTGTGAAAGCCATCCCTTTGTAGTCTTTACTGCTATAGCAGTTCCTGCCAGCTAGGACACTTGGTAGAGGGTCACATACAAAACAGAGGAAGACATTCAGCCATATGGGTGACACAGTGGCTGAAGCAGTGAGCTCAGTCATCGTAATAATTGTGAGAACAGGCTGCATGTCCTTCTGCTGTGCTTTTGACGTCTATGAGTTGGAACCACCTGAATTATACCTAATAGCAGCAGACTACTTTTTATAGATTTTCCATTTCTTAAAGTTCCTTATTGAGGTTTTGAAATTCTCTTTAATGTTTATAGTACAAAAATCATATTTGGAGCAAATAAACTCATCCTAAGGATGATGCAAAGATCAATGTGTGATAGCTGCAAATAAACCTAACTCTTCTTTCAGCCCTTCAAATGCCTCAAACAACACAATCTTCTGAATTCTAATAAAAGTAGTTACACACGGATTTTAGTTATGGAGGAGTTAAGAAAATTCAAGTGTAAAAAACCTGAAACTATGAAATTTATGTTTGTTTTTGTTAGGTAGATAGCTTAGGGACAGGGGGGTGGTCCCTCTCATGCCTGCAAAGGTCCCCATTAAGGAGTTTGGAAAGAAATCAGAAACCATTAGACACCTATGAAGACCCCAAACTGAGCATGCTCATAGCAAGCCCCCAAACGAGGTGGGAGATATACCTGTGACGTCCAAACTAGCTCCAGGCTCATGACATCACACAGGTGGGCCTAACTCAGCCAATGGGGTCAACCAATACAATCAAGCAGGTCTTCCCTGCCAAAGGTTTGAAATACCCTTGGTGTGGGAGACCTCACTCTCTTACCCTGCTCCTGGTCAGAGGCAGGTGGAGCGTGAGGATCTCCCTCACAGGTACACATACAGGCACACTCCGGGCCTACTCGAGACCCACAGCCTCTGGGCCAACAGGCTTTTAGTCTCTGAGCCCTCATTCGCTTAGCCTCTAGGGCAGCAGTTCTCAACCTGTGGGTCTCAACCTGTGGGTCACAACCCTTTTGGCGGACAAACGACCTATTCACTGGGGTCACCTGATTCACAACAGTAGCAAAATCACAGTTATGAAGTAGCAATGAAACTAATTTTATAGTTGGGGGGTCACCACAGCATGAGGAACTGTATTAAAGGGTCCCAGCATTAGAAAGGTTGAGAACCACTGCTCTAGAGTTTAGGGGCTTCCAGCCTCCCAGGATCCCTCCCCAAGTTCTGCACGTATGGGTGCTCTTCCACACATGATGGTATCGTATGCAATTGGGAACCCCAGCGCAGCTTGAGCATGGCTTGGCATGCTTCCCAGAAATAGTGTGCACCCTTTTGAGACTTTAACACCTGAAACTGTTCTTGTCCTTCACAAAAACCCACTTGGATCACACAACATGCTTCGGCGTGAATTCTTTCAGTGTGCAAGGCAAAGAACCGAGGTATTACCCACTCCAGAAACCTAACACTCTCTTAATGGGCATTTCTTTTCCCCCAATTAAAAATGCCTTCAGAAATTTGTGAAGTTTTAAATTTGAAGCATCCTTTGTCAACAATCTGTCTCCACATAAAAACATCACACCATTAAATAGAACAGGGAATAAAAGTCCTGTACTAGCCAAGGTTGGAACAAGTAAAATGTCTTTAGGTTCTAGATAAATTAAGGTTTCTGTTAATAATCAACACAATTAGATTTGAAAATCGATTCTTCCCCTGACTCTTCAGAAGTGATCTGGTGTAAAATTATTTGAACCAATGATGGGGGGAGTGCAGAGTGGAGACCTAAAGCCCATTTGTGGGCCACTGGAAATCCCCTTCCAGAGGTGTCTCAGGGAGGAGATGAGCCAGACAAGGTGCGATGTAACAACGATGAAAAATAAAACTTTCCTCTAGTTCCTAAATGCTTCCTCCCCACCCCACCCCCCACCCCCCCACTACCATGATCTGAATTTTACCTTG
>NW_022103902.1:9998442-10020148 GCF_000313985.2 Echinops telfairi | reverse complement strand
AAATGTTTTGAGCATGACGAGGGCAATGAATGTACAAATGCGCTTTACACAATTGATGCATGTATGGATTGTTATAAGAATTGTATAAGAATTGTATGAGCCCCTAATTAAATGATTAAAAAAATTATTTGATCCTTGGAGCCAGAGTTGAGTAGTAGGGACTGGAACACATGGGAGATTTGATATACATATATGATGGGAGATTATATATATTCCTAGTTCAGTGCTGGGTTCTTGAGGCAGAATTTAGAAATACCTGGTGATATTTAAGTTGTTTAGAATGTTGTAAAGGAAAGTGATAATTTTCCGGAGGGTTGTTTTATTGGATCATTTTATTGGAGGCTCTTACATCTCTTACAACAATCCATAAACCAATTGTATCAAGCATATTTGTACATATGTTGCCATCATTATTTTCTTTCTTTTTCAAAATCAGTGTTAATTTTCATGGAAGGATCACACTACTAATGATCTCTTCTCATCCAAGTCCTTAAGGATTTTTATTTGGTCTAATATCTATATCTAAGTATCTTCTTTATTAGTAGTACTATGATTGTGTTCAAACCAGAAACACATTTAATATAATGAAACCAGTTGCTATCTTGCAAGTCCAAGATGGAATCACTCTAAGTCCCAGATCAGAGAACAAGCAACACCTAGCTATTTTCTATTTCCCGTAAATGCTTGACTTTCACAAGAGCAGAAACCTGTCAGCAAATCCAAACTTACCACTTTGATATTCCGCTGTATTACTTCTTTGTTCCTGCATTGCTTTGACCATATATCTTTGATCCTTTCTACTTGGCCTTCAGAATTATTGTCTAATTTCCAAACCAGAAGTTTCTCAATTCATACATTGCAAATGAAGCTTATGAATTCTCTACACAAATGTATCCTTGTCAACATTTTCTATTTCACATGTGATACCTGAGAAACATAGTAAGATCATGTTGGATTCTGTAACAACCATGCCTCCCTCCCTTCACTCCCTGAAGTTTTTGACATAGTTATGAAACAAAAGGATTATGAGTTGTACGTTTCTTCTGTGATAAAGCTAATTAAACAAGAATAATGGGTAAAGCAGGCGCTGCCCATGTCATCTCTAAATTAAAATCATTTTCTATTTCTAGATAAATGAATTGACACTGTTGGTGAACTTGTGTGCCTAATTTTAAAGTAGTGCTCCCAATAGGTCCAATCCACTTTGAACTACTGCCAAGAATTTGCATCTCCATCCTAGATACAGTAAATCTTAATCTGTATTTTAATAATATCTTTGGGTGCTTCCACTGCATGATGAGAATTTGTGGACATAGGGATCACCTGGGGAGACAAAAGGATCATCTGGGGATCTGTTACAGCAGTGGTTCTCCACCTCACTCATGTCGCGACCCTTTCATACAGCTCCTCATGTTGTGCTGACCCCCCAACCATAACATTATTGTCATTTCCACTTCATAACTGTAATTTTGGTACTGTCATGAATCAGGCGACCCCTGTGAAAGGGCCGTTTGACCCCCAAAGGGATTGCAACCCACAGGTTGAGAACTGGAGTGTATAAGCAAATTGTCAGCAGAGGATTAATCATCCGGGGATGTTATTAAAATGAAGATTCTGATTTACTCTATCTGGGTTGGGCATGTAAATTCTCAGCAGGGGTCAAAACAGAATGAACCTGTTTGAATCTCTGTTGTTTCTGTTTTGGTTTTTCTGATTTATTTTCGATTAGAAGCTCTGTTTTAATGGCGTGGGCATCATCATCTTAAGCACGTGCTCCTTTCCTTTGGTGTTAAAGTACAGCTGCCTATCTGTTTTATCACAACATGAAGCTGAGTCTGCTTCAGCCAGCACAGACCCTGTCAATAAGTGCTTCACCTTGAATCATGATTCCCCCAGGCACAATTCTTTAGGTATTAGCTACTTATATGTATACAACACAGAGAGAGACTTTGTTTGAAAAGTGTAAAATCACCAAGCATCTTTAAAATGTCCAGAAAACGTGAACAAATGTAACTGCACTGCAATTTGCTAATGTAAAATATTAGATGCTCCCTCCGTTACCGCAGCAGCTTGAAGACACTCTGAGGGTCCCTCCTTAATTTGGTTTCTGGCACCTGGGAACATTTTAAACTATAAATAAAGTAGCGCAGAAAGGGGAAAGAAAAAGCCAAAGAGATGTCTGTTGCTGCTTCAATGAGAATGAGAAGACCTTTCAAGATACACATAAAAATAATCACCTCTGGAAAGGAATTAGAGGCCCATTCTGCTGTGGGTCTAACATACACAGGGTCTCACAGCATATATTATAGTTAGAAGTCCCTGAATTCTTGTTGAGTTTGCAGGACTCTTCATAATTTTTGGCAAAATTACAGAATGCTACTTAACATTTCCAGGATTTAAACTTTATTGTAAAGCCCCAGGGCTCTGGGCTAGGAAACAGGTACAAGGAGGCAGACAGGAACACAGTATTTTTTGTTAGGTTTTCCCAATCCCAACTACTTCCATGAGGAAGTGAAGGGGCAGGTAAAAGACTACGTGAAGAAAAGAGAGTTGGTGGAGGTTCACCAAATGATCTGGCTTGCATCTGAGGAAAGGGTCTACTTAGTGGTGTCACCAAACTGATCTAGAACCTGACAATACTCTAGAAACAATTCCACAAATATAACTGCCACACTTATTACCTGGCAGATAGAAACCACATCTATGTTTGCCTCTGTTTTATATGGATTAGCTTCTTTCTCAGGAGGCAGATTATCCGATAGGCAAGGCAAACACAGGCCCACTAGTGATGACACATTAAACCAGAGTTAACAGTTTTACATGCGGTTTGTCCACAAGTAAGCAAAGTAAGCCCACACTGATTTTGCTTACTGGTCATTCCAGCCCTATTAGGGAATGTAAATCTGAAAAGGTTTTTCTTTTCTTTCTCTCTTTTTTTAAACGTTACCTACATTTATTTATTTGCAATACAATATATGTCTCAAATGTGTAAGTATCTTCAGTTGTTTAAATAATATGTCTAGCAGTTCATGTTTTTCTCAGTTTCTACCCCTCAGGCAGAACTGAGGAGGTTTTTCTGTAGTAAGGTACTATGGGGTTGGAAGAGACTGATGCCAGTCAACAGAACCTTCGATGTGGTAGAACATGTGAAATTGTTCACTACAGATTAGTAGGTAAGCACAAGTAAACTGTTTTTACTTACTTTATTGAGTAACATGACACTGCCTCTTTGAGAAATCTAGAAATATAAGGGAACTTCAAAGAGTTTGTAGGAAATTTTCATTATCTTTTAATTCCTGGATTCCATTAACTTTTTGAAGCCTCCTCTCTTATATATTAGCAGAAATGATCAAAATCGTAGATTTAGGAATTTGCTAGCAGGTGTGAAGATGTTAAACTCTTAAAAAAGACAAGATCAAGCAGTTATGACCCAGTCTTAGTAATGCTTTCACAAGCGTCATTTTCTCAAGTTCATAAATTATACATCCAAGATTTGATTTTCAAAAACACCTACAGGTATGCACTGAATTGTGCCCTTAATGTGGCAGTCCTGATCCCCATACCTGTGAATGTACGCTTGCTTGGAAATATGGTGTTTAAGAAGCTCTTCAGTTAGCAGGAGGCCATACTGGAGTATAATAAATTCTATCCTAATTACTTGTCGGTCTGCTAACAACAAGGTCAGTAGTTCATAACCACTAGCACTCCTCAGGAGAAAGATGGGACCAATGTTCTACTCTTATAAACAGTTACTGTCTCTGAAACTCATAAAGGGCAGTTCTACCCTGTCCTACAGGGTCGACTATGAGTCAGAATCAGCTCGATGGCAGTGGATTGGGTTTGGTTTTAACTTGAGTGGCCATAAGAGAGAAACAGCATGACAAGACAAAGAAGGGGAAGATGATCCTGTGAAGATGCATCTGTGCTACAAAGACTACCTGTGGCGCTCAGACACTGAAAGATACAAGAAAGATCTGTCCCGAGAGCCCTTGGAGAAAACTTTAGGAAAAAAATCATTTTATTAAAAAAATTGACCGGCATACCCAAGACATGACTTTCATTTAATTAACAATAGGGATGTTTGGGGGGAATATGCTCAAAGATTAAAATAGTCTGAGAGGCAGTGTTATGCCAGAGTAAAATGACTTCAAAACCAGCAAATGGCTTTTTAAAATAATAAGCTTTCTCCCTGTCCCATTAGGAGGCAACCGATCCTGAGAAGGGTGTGTCATCCTGGACTGTGCTGATTCTCAGAAACTGAAACCAACCCGCTATACTCATTAAGGGCATCATCAAAACACTGCGGCAGGTGGTGCCTGAGAAGGAAAGAGTGCTACTGTTTTTCCACCTGTAAATACAGAGACCAGATGTAGACGAGGCCCAATTTCAGTGCAATGCAATCACCTGGTGAAGCTAATGGATTTTTATGTTTATGCATCAAATATGAGAGGAAGAGGGAAGCAAAGGATCATGGGGAAAATTCCTATTTGTACTAAAAAAAGAAACTCACAGACCACTTAATTTTTTTTCCTTTTTAAAATCATTTTGTTGGGGGCTCCTACAACTCTTATCACAATCCATACATCCATCCATTGTGTCAGTACATTTGTACATCTGCTTCCATCACCGTTCTCAAAACATTTGCTTTCTACTTGAGTCCCTGGCATCAGCTCCTCATTTTCCCCTCCCTGCCCCCTCCCCCATCCCTCATGCACCCTTGATAATTTATATATTATTATTTTGTCATGTCTTACACTGTCCGATGTCTCCCTTCACCCACTTTTCTGTTGTCGGCCCCCCAGGGAGCGGGTTATATGTAGATCCTTGTGATAGGTTCCCTCTTTCTACCCCACCTTTCCCCTACCTTCCTGTTATTGCTACTAACATTATTGGGCCTGAGGGGTTTATCTGTCCTGGATTTCCTGTGTTTCCAGTTCATACCTGTACCAGTGTACATCCTCTGGTCTAGTTGAATTTGTAAGATAGAATTGGGATCATAATAGTGGGGGGGGGAGCATTTAAAAACTAGAGGAAATGGGGGGCCAGCCCCAATTCCAACTACTAAGTGGTTACCTGACCCTCCCCCCAAAAGAATTTATTTCAAAGGACTGCATTGAATCTGCAGCTCCAGGAGAGGGACATATTTGATCAGAGCACATGGGTGCAGATGAAGGGGGAGGGGGAGAGAGCGGAGCACATCCTGTCCCACCAGGCTGTGAAGGCAATGTTCCCAATTAGAGCAGCCAGTCCACAGAGAGAACCACATGGCTGGCCCCACTATGAGACATAACACCCCTCACTGACCCATAACCCTACAGGGGACAACACTGGAGAAACAGTGTGGGAATTGCACTCCATCTGATCCCACCACACCAAGGCAAAACACAAAGGGGATGCAACAGAAAAGCAAGGGAATGGAGCTGTGACGTATCCAGGGAATGCACAAGGTGGACTTTGGGGCCAGGGCGTGGTGCCCCAACACACTGGACTGGAAAACCCTCCTAAAGGCCAACAAACAATCCTTGAACTAACTACAAGCTTTTGTTTCTTGTTGTGTTTTGTATTTTGTCATTGGTTTGTTGTTGTTTTGTTGTATATTGTTGCTTGGTTTTGCTCTGCCTTGTTTTTGTGCATGTTATTATCTCGGCAGGTCTGTCTAAATAAGATAGGCTGGATGAGCAATCTGGAGGAGAAAACAATGGGACCAACAGTGCCTGGGAGACATTGGAGAGGGGGAAGTCAGGAGGAAAGGTAGTGGTGTTAACAAATCCAGGGACAAGGGAACAACAAGTGATCGAAATCGGTGGTGAGGAGGGTGTAGGAGGCCTGGTAGAGCATGATCAAGGGTAATGTAACCAAGAGAAATTGCTGAAACCCTGGTGAGGATTGAGCATGATAGTGGGACAGGAGGAAAGTCAAAGGAAATAGAGAAAAGAGCTAGGAGGCAAAGGGCATTTATAGAGGTCTAGATAAAGACATGTACATATGTAAATATTTATATATGAGGATGGGGAAATAGATCTATGTGCATATATTTTTAGGTTTAGTATTAAGGTAGCAGAAGGACATTGGTCCTCCACTCAAGTACTCCCTCAATGCAAGGATACTTTCTTCTATTAAATTGGTATTCTATGATGCTCACCTTCCCAACACAGCCACTGAAGACAAAGCGGGTGAATAAGTAAATGTGGTGAAGAAAGCTGATGGTGCCCAGCTATCAAAAGATATAACATCTGGGGTCTTAAAGGCTTTAAGGTAAGCAAGTGGCCATCTAGCTCAGAAGCAACAAAGCCCACATGGAAGAAGCACACCAGCCTGTGTGATCATGAGGTGCTGAAGGTATCAGTTATCAGGCATCAAAGAACAAAAAAATCATATCATTGCATGCTCAACTCCATGATACTATCCCTGAAGACAAATGGGTGCATAAGCAAATGTGGCAAAGAAAGCTGATGGTGCCTGGTTATCAAAACATATAGCATCTGGAGTCTTAAAGGTTTGAAGGTAAACAAGCAGCCATCTATCTCAGAAGCAACAAAACCCATATGAAAGAAGCACACCAACCTGTGTGATCACGAGGTGTCCAAGGTATCAGGTATCAGGCATCATCAGAACAAAAAATCTTACCATAGAGAATGAGGGGGGTAGTTAGTGCAGAGTGGAAACCCAATGACAAGCCAGTCAGGGTGCGATCTATCAACGATGAAAAATAAAACTTTCCTCTAGTTCCTAAATGCTTCCTCCTCCCCCACTATCATGATCCCAATTCTCCCTTACAGATCTGGCTAGAACAGAGGATGTACACTGGTACAGATAGGAACTGGAAACACAGGGAATCCAGGGTGGACGATCACTTCAAGACCAGTTGTGTGAGTGTCGATACTTGGAGGGTAGTAGGAGGGTGGGTTGGAAAGGGGGAACCGATTGCAAGGATCTACATGTGACCTCCTCCCTAAGGGACAGACAACAGAAAAGTGGGTGAAGAGAGACATCAAACAGGACAACATATGACAAAATAATAATTTGTAAATTATCTAAGGTTGATGAGGGAGAGGGGAGAGGGGAGGGAGGAGAAAATGAGGAGCTGATGCCAGGGGCTTAGGTGGAGAGCAAATGTTTTTAGAATGATGAGGGCAATGAATGTACAAATGTGCTTTAAACAATTAATGTATGTATGGATTGTGATAAGAGTTTTATGAGCCCCTAATAAAATGATTTTTTCAAAAAAGGAATGTAAATCCTAGAATACTACATTATGTTCATGTGGAAACTCTACATGGATTAAGAGGCAGTTGTGTGTGCAAGCAAATGTGGTGAAGAAAGCAGATGGTGCCCGGCTATCAAAACATATAAGATATGACAAAATAATAATTTGTAAATTACCAAGGGTTCATGAGGGAGAGGGGAGCTGGGAGGGAGGGGTAAAAAATGAGGAGCTGATGCCACAGGCTTAGGTGGAGAGCAAATGTTTTGAGAATGATGAAGACAATGAATGTACAAATGTGCTTTATACAATTGATGTATGTATGGATTGTAATAAGAGTTATATGAGCCTCCAATAAAATGATTTTTTTTTAAAAAAGCTATAGCATCTGGGGTCTTAAAAGCCTGAAGATAAATAGGCAGCCATCTAGCTGAGAAACAACAAAGCCCACATGGAAGAAGTACACCAGCCTATCCCAACACGATCGCTGAAGACAAAATGGGTGCATAAACAAATGTGGTGAAGTAAGCTGATGGTGCCCGGCTATCAAAAAATATAGAGTCTAGGGTCTTATAGGTTTGAAGATAAACAAGCAGCCATCTAGCAGAGCAGCAAGAAAGCCCACATGGAAGAAGCACACAAGCCTGTGTAATCCAGCATGTCTAGAGGATCAGGTATCAGGCATCAAAGACCAAAAAAATCATAGCATTGTGAATGAGGGGGAATGCTGAGTGGGGACCCAGAGACAATCTGTGGGAAATTGGACATCCCCTTGCAGAAGGGTTGTGGGGATAAGATGAGCCAGTCAGGGTACAGTGTAACAATGATGAAACATACAATTTTCCTTTAGTTCTTGAATGCTTCCTCCCTCCACTATCATGATCCCAATTCTACCTTACAAATCCAGTTGGACCGGAGGATGTACACTGGTACAGATAGGAACTGGAAACACAGGGAATCCAGGACAGATGAACCCTTCAGGACCAGTGGTGAGAGTGGCGATACTGGGAGGGTGGAGGGAAGGTGAGGGAGAAAGGGGGAACAGATTACAAGGATCTACATATAACCCCTTCCCTGGAGGACGGACAACAGAAGAGTTGGTGAAGGGAGACATTGGACAGGGCAAGATATGACAAAATAATAATAAGTTATCAAGGGTTCATGGGAGAGTGGGATGTGGGGAGGGTGGGGAATAAATGAGGAGCTGATACCAAGGACTCAAGTAGAAAGCAAATGTTTTGAGAGTGGTGAGAGAAACAAATGTACAAAAATGCTTGACACAATGTATGGATGTATGGATTGTGATTAGAGTTGTACAAGGCCCCAATAAATTTTTTTTTTTAAGAAAAGAGGCAGTTGAGGGAACAGAATAAGGGAATGGTTTAAAATCAGGAAAGATGTGTGTCAGGGTTGTATCCTTTCACTATATTTATTCAATCTGTATGCTGGGCAAATCACCAGAGAAGCTGGATTATATAAAGAAGAATGTGGCATCAGGATTAGAGGAATGCTTATTAACAACAAGTTACAGATCAGACAACCATGCTTGCTGTGAGCAGGACTTGAAGTGTGTGCTGATGAAGATTAAGGGTTGCACCCTTCAGTATAGATTACAACTCAATGTAAGGAAAACCAAGTCTTCACAATGGAACCAATAGGTAACATCATGAAAAGGGGAGAACCTTTGAAGTTATCAAGGATTTTGTCTTGCTGGGATCCCTTAGCATAGCTCATGGAATCAGCAATAAAGAGATGAAACTAAGCATTGCACTGGGCAAATCTGCTGCACAAGGCCTCTTAAGAGTGTTGAATGTCAAGGATGTTAGTTTGAGGACTAAGGTGTGCCTGACCCAAGCCACGGTATTTTCCATTGTCTCATATATATATGAAAGTTGGACATTGAAAAAGGAAGATCAAAGAATTGATACATCTGAATTATGGCACTGGAGAAGAATATTGTAAGTACCATGGACTACCAAGAACAAACAAATTCGTCTTGAAAGAAGTACAGTCAGAAGACTCCTTAGACGCCAAGACTGTGAAACTTTGTCTCATATACTTTGAGCCTGTGTCAAGAGAGACCAATCCCTAGAGAAGGACATCAGACTTGGTAAAATATCAGGGCATGGAAAAGAGGAAGACTTTCAACAAAATGGATTGACAAGGTAGCTGCATCGATGGGTCCAAACATAAGAACAATTGTAAGAATGGCACAAGACCGTGCAGTGTTTTGTTCCATTATACATAGGGTCACTATGAGTAGGAACAGACACGAGGTCACCTACCAACAACAATCACATATTACTGTAATCATCCCCACGATGGGATAAGTGTTAATATGATGTAAAGAGATTGGGTGAAACATCAACACAATCAGATCTAAGCCCTGATCCTATGTAAGAAGAGTGTCCCTAGGCTGTGGACTACCTCTACTGAGAGAGGAGGCAAAACCTCCCCTAGAGCTAGTGCTCTGTCTTTGGACTTCTAGCCTCCTACCTAAACTGTGAAAGAATACATCTTTATGTTAAAGATATCCACTTGTGACACTTCTGTTATGGTAGCACTAAATACTAGCACACAAAACATCCATGATACTTAAAGGATTTTGTGGCCTTTGCCTTATAATTATGGCTATTCTTATTAGCTTTGATTTACACGTGTACTCTTGTTCCTTCGTAAGTCTATTCATAACGAAGATTTGTTTAGATTTTGTACTTATTTTTTCAGTGGCTTTTTCTAATACTTGGAGAGAAAATGTGTTTGCTAAATTGATCGGATCTGTAGCCATTGTCAGGAACCTAATTGAATGCTGGGTCTGTCATCCCTATACCCAAGATTACCTCCCAGTGGGCCATGCATATAAAATTATGGCATGCTCCTGAATTATTGACTCGGTCTCACATGCCATGATTTAATGAAATTCAAATAAGACCAAAAGCAATTTATATGCAAGTACTTAGGGCACTTCTAACCTGATCTGATCTGATTTGCCAAACGCTACCCTTTAAAGACGTGGACTAAAGACATGGAATAGCCCATTGATCTGAATAGCTTTTTCACCATAAGGAATATGTAGCCCACTTAAAGTGAACAGATCAAATAAAATGCCAGAACCCTACGTCTCAAAACCCAAATTGAGGTGGGTATTTGTCCAGGCCTTTCTGTTTGGTATTTTTCCAGGCCAACTTGGAAAAAACAGAGAAACAAAAAACATTTGCAGTATTATCTACTACTAGGGCTATGTTTGGGCAGCAAAAATCAGCCGTCTCTTGCTAAAGTTGTATTGTATAATAGAATAGCACTCAAATTTATTTCACTCCAACAAGGAGGACTCTGTGCTGTTGCCAAAACCCCTGTTGCACTTGCATAATACCACAGAAGTAGAAAATATCACAAACGCTTACCAGGAGACTACTTGGTTGCACTCACTACCTCCCATATCCAGCTCTCCATTTTTTGTTTTTAGCTGGTTACCAAATGTTCTGGTTCTTGGTTGTGCCCGCTATGGCAGACTATTACCTTTATCTTTATTCTTATACCAATCTAAGATTTGTAATTTCGCTGAGATTCCCCTTGATAGGTAAAGAGTTATATATTTTGATGAAGGCTACTTCCCAAAGGAGGCTGATTACACACCTTGAGTTGGCACTTTTAGAAACCAAAATATTCCTCTAATCTGGAAGGCTACAGTCCCCGATGAAAAGTGATTCAAGTGATTCAAGACCTCTATTTCAGCAAACAAGGTTATGTCATCCGCATATCAAAGTTTGCTGATGTGCTGTCCTGATAGTTCCTTCTGCATATAGTCCAGCTTCTCTGCTTGCTTGCTCAGCCTTCAGGCTGAGTGTGGTGAAAGGACACAACCTCGTTGCACACCTTTCCTGATTTTAAGTCAGGTAAGAATTCCCTTGCTCTGTTTGAATGACTCTCCCTCTGGGTTCATGTACAGGTTCTATATGACCACAAGGACGTGTTCTGGAAGTCTCAGACTTTACAATATTTTTGTAGTTTGTTATTATCCACATGCCTGTGCACGGCCAAGAACATCTTTTTCGCATTCTCTGCTTTCAGCAAAGATTCATCTGAGGGCAGCATTGATGTACCGCGCCCCAAATCCTCTTCTGACGTCAGCTTGAATGTTTCACAGCTCCCTATCAAACTACGGTTGCAGTCACTTTGTATGTATCTTCAATATAAGTGAGTTCTTAGGATAACCTTATTGTTATCGTAGAATAACTTTAATAGGTAAATCTCTATAAACAATGGCCAATCAAAGAATTACCTTTTGTTCCCAATATATGTGAATATATATGTGACTTTAAGCCATCCTTCAGCTCCAGCTCATCAGAGCTTATTGTGGCCTCATTACAAGTTGTCTCGTTGTATCTGTCTGTTTATCAAACAGTCCTATGTTTTCTTTCAAGAAATTCACAGTTTTATTGCTGGCAGACTTTTTGTCCATTTCATTAATTTTCATGTATGGTCTAAAGTATGAGTAACTGCTTGACTCTTTTGCATGTGGAGATATAATTATCCTAACATCATTATTTTTTTTAAAAAAGTACTATAACCTCCCCCCATTTCGCGTGTTAAGTACTCTTGTTAAAAATTATTGGAATTTAGATTTGTGGGTTAATTTCTGGACTCTCAATTCTATGCCCCTGGTGAAAGTCTCTCATATAATGCCAGTACTGAACTGTGTAGAGCACCAGTGCCAGGCAATGAGCCATCAAATAGAACGACATTGAAGAAATTAAAATGCGCAAGATTATTATAAAAGTGATCCTCAGTTTCTGTCGTTGTTATTAACTGCCATTGAGTTTGTTCTCACTCAGCAACCGCATGCGTGACAAAACGCTGGCTAGTCCTGTTCTCTTAGTGCTCTAGGTGGCGCTGTTGGTAAGCGCTTGACAGCTAACCGCAAGATTATTGGTTCAAACTCAGCAGCTGTCTCTCCAGAGAAAAATGAGGTTGGCCCTTGTAAAGAGTTACAAAGGCTCTGAAACACTCACAGGGTCGCTATTGGTTGGAATCAACTCAATGGCAGTGGGTTTTCCCCGTTGCTTCGGTGCCATTTTTGTAATCATTGCGATATTTGAATCCATTGTGGTAGTCTCTCTGTCAATTCATCTCATGGAGGCTCTAATAGTCTGTCATTGACCCTCTACTTCACCAAAAATCATGCTCTTTTTAGGTCCCTCCTGATAACAAGTCCAAAGAATGTGAAATGAAGTCTCACCTTTCACTCATCAAAGGAGCATTCTGGCTCCAGTTCTTAATATTCTTTGCCAACACCATAGTGCAAATGCACTAATGTTCCTAATGTATTTCAAATGGTAGTCACGAATGTAGAGTTCAGCTTCATTGCTAGTCCCAGCTTTTCTAAATACATAATGTCTTCAGGGAAGGTCCTTTCTTCAAAAAGAGGTGGTACTATGCAGTCAGGAGGATTAGTGGTGACGTGATTAAGTGCTTGGCTGTTAACCAAATGGTCAGTACTTTAAGCCCATCCTCTGCTCCATGGAAAAAAGACGTGGCTTTCTGCTTCCTTAAATAAAGATTCAAACAACCCAATCCATTACTGACTCAATGTCCTGATAGAACACAATGGATCTCTCCAGCAAAGTTCCAAGGCTATAAGTCTTTTTAGAATAGACTTTCAAATCTTTCTCCCACACAGGAATTGGTGGACTCAAACAACCAACCATTTGACTAGAAGCTGAATTCTTTAACTCTAATACACGAGCAGGTCTCCCCATAAATAATTCTGCCTTAGAAACACTATAAGGCTGCTCTGTCCTACAGGGTCTCTGTGGAATGGATTCTAAAGGTACTAGCACTTTGCACCTCAGAAGATTTGTTCTGCACCCTTTAAATCAATTCTGGACTAGTTTCTGGGCATACATTGGAATTCCAGGGGTCCCAATTATAATAAAATCCTGCTATTGTCATCACTGCCTCTCTCAAATGATGTCTTTGCACACTAAATGTTTCATACTGGAGGGAGGTGGTATATGGCAGGAAGGAATGAAACAGAGAGAAGTTCTAAATTGTTACATAAAGATTGTATTAGAGCTTAAAATTTTAGCACTAGGTTTGCAGAATGTAGTATCAAGATTGGAGGAAAGCTTATTAAAAACCCGAGATATGCAGATGTCACAACCTTGCTTGCTGAAAATGAGGAGGGCTTGAAGCACTTGTTGATGAAGATCACGGACTTCAGGCTACAATGTAGATTACAACTTAACATAGAGAAAACCAAAATCATGACCACTGGGTCAGTCGGTACCATCATGGTAAAAGAAGAAAAGATTGAAATTATCAAGGGTTCATCTGGCTGGATGCTTATGGAAGCAGTGATCAATAGGTCAAATAATGCATTGCATTGGGTGAATCTGCAGCACAAGTCTGTGATGGAGTGAAATTTCTTCATACAGCTCTTCTATCAAGTCTCTGTAACTCCTACCAAAGGATTGGGTAGAACTCTGCACATAGGGCGCACGCAACACTAATAGAGGGGATTTGTCAATGTTCATGACCACCCCCTGGTTATAACAATGAGCCATCATTGAAGCAAGAAGAAAAGAGAAAGTCTGAAGACCTTGGAATAGCACCTTCAAGATCTCTGTCTGAAGCAGCCAAGGTTACTGAGACCAGATGCATCAGAGATTGTGGTACGGACGCTCAGAAGAACAGTGCTGAGACTCCGGGGTACCTTCTCCTCATCTGGCCCAAGACTATGGAATTGTGGGACAGAGTAATAGGCTGGCTGGCTTCCTGGCCCGTGCAGGCTAAGGTCAAGGGACCCCATGACGGAGAGTCAAAGAACATGACAGAGACTTGGCTGCTGGTTGAGAAGACCAATGACTGTATCTGGGCTGTTTGTTGATTCTGACTTGGGATAACTTGTTACCTTTCCTAATAGACCCCTTCTCTGTGAATATTATCTGTGAGCTCAGTGTGGTCCTTGCAATGAATTACTGGAGCCAACACATAGAGAGAGTAGACTGGAAGGAATGGTTGGTGTCAGAATACGTAAAGAAGGATGGACGGTGGAAGCTTGTCTGACTCTTGTTTTGTCCCAAAGACAACTCAGAGGAGGTCAGACATGACCCTCCATTATCCTTTATTAGAAACCAAAATGACACCGACTCTTTTGGACAGGACAGGACAGGTGAGAACTGCACTGAGTTCCTGAGACTATCACTCTTTATGGGAGTAGAAAGCCCCACCTTTCTCCCAAGGAGTGGCTAGTGGTTTTGAATTGCTGAGCTTTCCGTTAGCAGCCCAACTCATAACCACTATGCCACCAGGGCTCCTTACATTTTGCAAAGGTCACTTTAAAGTGTTGAACAGCAGGGGGGTTACTTTAAGGACTAAGGTGTACCTGACCCAAGGCATGACTTTTTATTTTCTTTCTTTTTTTTATTAAATACTTTTATTGGGGGCTTTTACATCTCTTATCACAATATATACATTCATCCACTGTGTCAAGCACGTTTGTACATATGTTGCCATCATCCTTATCAAAGCATCTTCTTTCTACTTGAGCCCTTGGTATTAACTCATTTTTCCCCTCCTTCCCTCATGAACCCCTTTTTTTCCCCTCATGAACCCTTGATAAATTATTGATTATTATTTTCATATCTTACATCATCCTCTGTCACCCTTCACCCACTGTTCATCCCCCTGAGAGGGGGTTATATGTTGACCCTTGTGATTGATTCCTCCTTTCTCCCCCAACCTTCCCCTTATCCTCCTGGTACCTCTATTCTCATTGTTGGCCCTAAGGGGTTTATCTATCCTAGCTAACTTGTGTTCGGGCTCTTATCTGTAGCAGTGTGCATGTTCTGGTCTAATCTGATTTGTAAGGTAGAATTGAGGGCATGATAGTGAGGGGGAGAAGCATTAAAGAACTAGAGGAAAATTCTGTGTTTCATCGGTATTATACTGCACCCTAACTGGCTCAACTATTCCTTGTGATCCTTCTGTAAGGGGATGTACAATTGTCTACAGATGGGTTTGGGGTCTCCACTCCTTGTTCCCAGCCCCCATTCACATTGGTATGATTTTGTTCTGGGTCTTAGATTTCTGCTTTGTTGCTTCTGAGCTAGATGGCTGCTTGTTTATCCCTGATACTGTATCTTTTTATAGCCAAGCACCATCAGCTTTCTTCACCACATTTACTTATGCACCCATTTTGTCTTCAGCGATCATATCTGGAAAGTGAGCCTCGTAGAATTCTGGATTATTAAAATAAATTGTTCTTGTGTTGAGGGAGTACTTGAGTCAAGGCTCAATGTCCATCTGCCACCTTAATTCTTAACACATAGATATAAGGACATAGATCTATTTCCCTCTCATTACATATAAATATATTTACAAATGTACTTTCCTGTATTTAGACCTTTATAAGTGTCCTTTGCCTCCTGGTTCTTCCCTCTATTTCCTTTTACTTTCCTCTTATACCACCATCATGTTTGGCCTTCACTTGGGTTTAGTAATTCCTTGGTGCTACATTGCCCTTGATTAAGACCTAGTAGGCATCCTGCACCCTTCTCTCCATTGATTTTAGTTCACTTGTTGTTCCCTTGTCCCTGGGTTGGTTGACCACCACCCCCTTTCTCCCACCTCCCCTTTTCCTGTATCTTCACAGAACTGTTGATTCTGTTGTTTCCATCTCTGAATTATTTATCCCGCCTATCTTATCTAGATCAGTGGTTCTCAACCTGTGGGTCTCAACCCCTTTGGGGTTGAACAACTCTTTCACAGGGGTGCCCTAAAACCATTGGAAAACACATAAATATTTCACAAATATATAATTATATATTCTTTTGTGATTAATCACTATGCTTTAATTATGTTTAATTGTGTTCAATTTGTAACAATGAAAATATATCCTGCATCTCAGATATTTACATTATGATTCATAACAGTAGCAAAATTACAGTTATGAAGTAGCAACAAAAATAAGTTTATGGTTGAGGGTCACCACATGAGGAGCTGTATTAAAGGGAACAGTATTAGGAAGGTTAAGAACCACTGATCTAGATAGACATGCAGAGACATTAATAAGCACAAAAACCAGGCAAAGCCAAACAAGACAACAAAGGAAGACAAAACCAACAAACCAATAACAACAACAAAAAACAAAATAACAACAAAAAGAAAGCCAATGACAAAAAAGGAAAAACCTGAAAGTAGTTCCAGGTCTGTTTTTTGACCATTAGGAGTGTTTTCCAGTCGAGTCTGATGGGGTGCCACACTCTGTCTCCAAAGTCTGTTTTTGATATTCCCCGGGGACTTCATCGCTTTGCTCCCCTTGCTGCTCTATTGCATGCCCTTGGTGTTTCGCCCCAATGTGATGGGGTCAGATAGGGCACAAGTCCCGCAGTGTGTCTCCATTTCTTTTCTTTTCTTTTTAAACCATGATATTTTCAATTATCTCATAGACATGTGACCATTGAACCAAAGAAATACCAAAGAAGAATTTATGCATTTAAATTATAGTGCTGTCAAACAATATTGAAAGTACCATGGGACTGCCAAAAGAACCAATTAATCTGTGTTGGAAAGAAATACAGCCAAAATACTCTTGCATTTTGGACATGTCATGAAGGGTCAGTTCCTGGAGAAGGACCTCAAATGTGGAAAAGTTGACGAACAGCAAGAAAAAGATGGGTTAACACAGTGGATGCAAAATTGACTCAAACAGTTGTGAGGGTGGTGCAGGACTGGGCAGTGTTTCGTTCTGTTGACCATGGGGTTATATGAGCCGGAACCTCTTCCAGGGCATCTAACCATGATGCTTTACGATGGAAGCCCTAAGCTCATTCTGAGTCTTCACATTGTGTCCACCGATTTCTTTCTGATCGTTGAAAAGCTTTCCCCAGGGAGAGTATGTTTGAAAGTGAATTAAGGCTACTGCCCTACCGTGGCCATGGAGGGGCAGCCTTGCCCTCAGGGACTTGCCTCAATATGACTTTGATAGAACTTGTGATACTAGGTTTGTATTGGGCAAAATCTGTCTTGGAAGAAATACAGTCAGAATGCTCCTGAGAGGTGAGGATGGTGAAAAGACTTCATCTCACATACTTTGACATGTTGTCAGGAGGGACCAGTGCCTGGATGTCAGCGAAAATGAGGAATTTCACTGAGCTGGATTGACACAGTGTCTACAACAATGGGCTCAAACATAACAGCAACTGAGGATGGCGCAGGACCAAACAGCACTTCATTCTGCTGTACAGAGGGTTGCTATGATATGGAACCAGCTTGATGGTACCTGACAATAACAGCAGAGTCTTATAGTCATGAATTATATGCCCTGATACCTTATGGTGAAGGTCACTGAACCAATCTTATAAGCTTTTCTAATGTTCAATAATGTATGGATCCCAATCATGGTAACTCTCCACTACTGTAGTCCAGCCTACAGCAATGATGAATTGATCTATCACCAGTCATGATTTTGTGACAGTTTTCTTTATTCACCATGTCCTGTTTAAATGTCTGCCAAATGAGTAATACGTCGATACCGTTTTGGTTTCAAGCTCCTGGTCTCCCTCATATGGATGATTCATTTTTGCCTTTGTTCTGCTTGAGACTTAAGAAATGTGTCTCTCACAGTTCAGGAAGTGTGCCTGATCTGACCCCACCATACAAGGGGAGCAAAGCAATGAAGTCCCCAGGGACTACCAAAAATAGATTTTGTGGCCAGGGTGTGGTGCCCCCTCAGACTGGACAAGAAAATACTCCTAAATGTCAACAGACCTGGAAGTATGTATAGGCTTTTCTTTTTTTTGTCATTGGTTTTATTTTGTTGTTGTTTGGGGATTTTTGTTTTCTTTTGTTGCTTTGTTTTGCTCTGTTTTATTTCTGTGCTTATTATTGTCTCTGCATGTCTATTTAGATAAGATAGTCAGGATAAATAATCCAGAGGAGAAAACAACGGACCAATGGTTCCAGGGGGGAAACGGAGAGGGGGAGGTAGGGGAAAGCAAGGGGGGTGTCAACCAACCCAAGGTCAAGGAAACAAGAAGTGATCTAAAATTGATGGCAAGGAGGGTATAGAATGCCTGGTGGGGCTTGATCAAGGGCAATGTAGACTAAAGGAATTACTAAAAGCCGAATGAAGGTCAAGTATGATAATGAGACAAGAGAAAAGTAAAAGGAAATAGAGGAAAGAGCTAGGAGGCAAAGGGCATTTATAGAGGTCTAAATACAGGCATGTGCATATATAAATATATTTATAAATGACGATGGGGAAATATATCTATGTACATATATTTATAGATTTATTATTAAGGTAGCAGAGGGACATTGGGCCTCTACTCAAGTACTCCCTCAATGCAAGAAAACTTTGGTCTATTAAACTGGCATTCCATGATGCTCACCTTCCCGACACAGTCGCTGAAGACAAAATGGGTGCATAAACAAATGTGGTGGAAAAAAGCTGATGGTGCCCAGCTATCAAAAGATATAGCATCAGGGGTCTTAAAAGCTTGAAAATAAACAAGCAACCATATTGTTGGGAGGCAACAAAGTCCACATAGAAGAAGCACACCAGCCTGTGTGATCATGAGGTGTCAATGGGATCAGGTATCAGGCATCAAAGACCCAGAACAAAAAATCATATCAATGTGAATGAGGGGGACTGAGAGTGGAGACCCAAAGCCCATCTGTAGACAATTGTACATCCCCTTACAGAAGGGTCACAAGGAAGATAAGTGCCAGTTAGGGTGCAGTATAGTACCATACAACTTTCCTCTAGTTCTTTAATGTTTTCTCCACCACATTATCATGACCCCAATTCTATCTTACAAATAGGCTAGACCAGAGCATGTACACTGGGACAGATAAGAACTTGAAACACAGGGAATCGAGAACAGATAAACCCCTCAAGAGCAATAATGAGAGTAGTGATACCAGGAGGGTAAAGGGGAAGGTGAGGTAAGAAAGGGAGAACCGATCACAATGATCTACAACAGAAAAGTGGGTGAAGGGAGACATCGGTTAGTGTAAGACATGAAAAAATAATAATAATTTATAAATTATAAAGGGGTCATGAGGGAGGGAGGTTTGGGGAAGGAGGGAAAAAACATAAGGAGCTGATACCAAGGGTTCAAGTAGAAGGAAAATGTTTTGAAAATGAAGATGGAAACATATGTACATATGTGCTTGACACACTGGATACATATATGGATTGTGATAAGAGTTATATGAGCCCCCAATAGAATGATTTTTTTTTAAAAGAAGAAGAAATTTGTCTCTATAAATTTTATTGGAATTTGGGGTCTCTTTTTCCCCCAGAAACAAATGTAACCTCAGGCTTTTGAAGCAGTCCTGTAAAACATTCCATTTAACTCTCCTTCCTAGCTTATCTTTACTAGGCCCTCACATGGCACAATGGTTAATAGCGCAACTGCTGACGCAAAGGTCAACATTCTAGCCCATCTAGAAACGCCATTAAAAAAAAATCTTGAAAAGTACAGCCTAGAAAAAAAACCCTGTGAAGCGGTTTTGCTCCATCATGTGATGTCACTATATGTCAATAGTTACCCAATGGCACAGTCAATAAATAAATACCATTACTTATTTAAGAGAGCAACGATGAAGGCAGTCTCTAAATCTCTTTAGGTTTTCTAAACTTGATTCCCAATGAGGAAAAGGCATGGGGGCCACGTCTGACCTCCTCTGGCCTCCCTATGTCCATGAAGCAGACATGTACCACCCTCCATCCTTCACTACGCATTCTGACACCAACTGTCCTTCCATGACACTCTGTTTCTAGGTTGGGCTCCATCATTGTTTGCAATGATCCCACAGAGCTCATAGACAATACTTAAGATTATGGGAGCAGGGCTGAGGGAGCATTTGTTAGTTACCATAAGCCAGGATCAGAAAACATTAAGGATACAGAGCAATTGTATATTCAGAAAACATCCCAGCCCAGTTCAGATCAAGTCCATAAGTCTGATATTAGCCTATATGTCTGATATCAACCTATAAATTCCTCTGCAGACACACACAAAACACGCAATGACCCCAAATGCAGGAAGATCACAGACTAGTGGGCAGAAAGTCTTGTGGATCCAGTGTCATTGGAAGCATCTCAGCATTGACAGGGGTCTCCACGTGGCTCCTCCAGCTCCAGGGCTCTAGCGACCTGATTGACAGGCTAAACTCCAGCCAATCACTGTTAGGCTCAAATTGACAACAGATTAGGTAACGACCACACCTTCTATGCTGACCTCTTTGCCTTGAATTTAACTGGCACAGCAGAGGCCTTGGGAAGCCACTGTTTTGACTGGGTTAATTTAGAAAGAACCATAATGAGACTAAGACAAACGAATGACTGAGAGAACATGACTGCGGGCACATATTAAAACTTGTTTTGACCCCATAGCCGAATGGATGAGGAGATGGGCCTCCTCAGCTCACTGTATTCAGAATAAACACATGAGCTGACACCGTAACACCAGCACTTTGGTCTTTCCCTCATTCACAGGTTCCACGGGAGGCAGAGCCCACTGACGGACACCTCCAACAGCACGGGCCTGCGCTTAGCATCCCGTTTGAGAAGGGACTTTTGTTACATTGGGGGTCAGTCTGCCTGGAGTGTGATTTAAATCTCTCTCCTTTGAGATATGAAAGAAGACCAGGACTTCCCCTGGGGTTAACCGAGAGAAAGCTTTCCCCTAAATTCGGACATCTAGCCGCTTAAGGGTAAGAAAATAAATTTCTTGTTGCTAAAACCACCGACTTCTGGTATTTCCGTTAGAGCAGCATTGGACAAGGAGGATGTTCTGTTACATCCAGACCCATGTCTGCTGGTCTTCCTCACATTGCAACCCCCAGCACTGTCCTTGGGTAGCGGAAATGTCATTCCCCTTCTAAGAACGTTTATCTACTATTAGTGCAAGCCTCTCAAGCCTCTATATACACGTACACATACATATACATTTAAATTGTGGTGAATTTTTGCCATTTCAACATCCTCCACATGTACCATTTTCAAGCATGTTTAATGTAACCAGTGACCTCATTACATTTGCATTACATGCTCTTGTTTGATTTCTAACCATGCTTTGTGTTTCTGTTTTTCCCCTGCCTTGGGACACCAGGTTTATCCTTCTGCCTAGAACGCTCTGGCCTCAAATCTTTCACTGGCTCCTTACTGTTCCTTTCTCAGCTTATTTGTTCCCTTGTTAAAAACAGTTTAGTCACTCGAGCTAAAGTAGGCCACAGATACTCTGTTACACAAGTCATTATGTCTTTGTGTCTCTTTTCTTTACAATGGCTTTTTCTATATGCGAGATCATACTTACAGCTGATCCCTGGTACCTAGAATTGTACATGGGATATTGCAATTGCTGAAAATGTTTCAATCTCGAAGAATAAATTTATAAATTCGTTATCATCCAATAAGAAATCTAGCAGTAGGTATGGAAGAAAAGCCACTTGTCTTACACTATATGTTGAGGTACAGGCAGTCGGGGG
>NW_022103902.1:9994291-9998342 GCF_000313985.2 Echinops telfairi | reverse complement strand
CCAAACCCAAGGATGTACACATCCTTCCAAACCAAAGAACGGGAAAGGTGGGAAGTGGAAGGAGAAAAGGGGGGTGTGAAAGAGGGGGCGAGATGATGGCACTGGGGGAGCAGGGCACTAACCCACCCAGGGCGAGGGTATTGGTTATGCCTCCCCAGAATTGGGAGTGTGCATGCAGAACCCACCACAAGCTCCAAACTTTGAGGGCAACGTAACCACATGGAGCAACTCATGAACATGGTGGACTAAAGAGCAGGCCCCAGTCAGAGCCAAACTGACCCCCTCCCTAGAAGTATGTGCTACAGAGGACAACACTAAACCTACAGGTTGGGGAGAAGGGCTGGCCTGCCACACTCACACAGAAGCAAACCACAAAGGAAAAGGAGAGAGTGGGGCTTTCGCCCCCATACGGGCACACCATGACCTAAGGACAATTCCCCTGCATGAAGCTGCTAAGGCATGGAGAGGGCTGTAGGGCCCACAACATGATGTCCCCTCTTTGGAGCATACCATGATACGGAACAATACTGGGGACACACAGTGGGGCGTGAGTCCAGTCTGAATCTCCCACAGTGGGGAGAACCAAGAAGGGAACATAACAGATCAGCAACAGGAGCAAAGCAAATCCACAATGGCCCTGAGGAACCCCCAAAATGGGCTTCAGGCTAGGAGGAGCAGTTCCAGGACCAGTGGGGAGACAGTCATAAAGGTCAGCAGACAGACCTGGAATTGTCTATGCTTTCTCTTTTTCTTTTTTTGCTAGTTATTATTTTGTTATATTTTTTCTTTTTTTAACTTCTTTTTCAATTTTTTGTTTTCTTTTTGTATTGTCTCTGTTATTGTTGGCTTGCCTATCTATATAAGATAGGCATGGGAAGCAAGCCTGAGGAGAGAGCAATGGGACTGAAAGTTTCAGACGGACTTAGAGGAGGTGGGGGCAGAGGAGGTGGGGGAAGGGTGCCATATATAGGGGAACAACTAGAGAATTAAAATCAATAACGAGAAGGACATAGAGATCCTGGGGGTGTTGGAGCAACAGTAATCTAGCTAAGAGGAATTATTAAGAGGAAGAAGAAGGGCAAGCATAATGGTAGAAAAGTAGGAAGGTAAAAGGAAACAGATGAAATATGTAGGAAGCAAAGCTATGGATAGAGGTATAAACATAGGTGTGCACATATGTAAATACATTGATTCATAAAAATAGAGGTATTGGCATAGGTACAGATATTTATATGGCAATACATTGAGGAATTGGATCAACGTTGGGCCTCTGCTCAGGCCCTCCCTCAATGCAAAAACACTTGTTCTTAAAAGCTTGAAGCTAAACAAGTGGCATCTAGCAGAGAAGCAACATGCCTACATGGAAGAAGCACACCAGTCTGTGCTGGTGTGTCGTCAGGACCAGATAACAGGCACCAGAAGACCCCAAACACGCAAACAAACATATTTTTGAGAACGAGGGGGGTCAGAGTAGAGATCCCAAACTGATCTGTTGACAATGTGACACAGAAATGGGAGAAGCGATACCAGGACGATGGGGGGGAAGGAGGGGAGAGGAGGGGGCAAGAAACCTTGGAGGAAGGGAGACAGTTGTCTGTGTAGGAGAAGCGATACCAGGACGATGGGGGGGAAGGAGGGGAGAGGAGGGGGCAAGAAACCTTGGAGGAAGGGAGACAGTTGTCTGTGTAAGGCATGAAAATAACAATAATTTATAATTTATCAATGTGTCACGATAGGGGAGGGAGAGTAAAAGCGGAACTGACACAAAAGACTCAAATAAAAAGTAAATGTTTAAAAAATAATAATGATGGCAACTTATGTAAAAATATGCTTGATTCAATTGATGTATGGATTGTTATAAGAGCTGTAAGAACTCCCAATAAAATTATCTTAAATTAAAAAAAAGGAATCTACCAGTGTGGTTAGATTGAAATAAAACATTATAAATCTTTACTTTTTTTTCCAAAAGTTTTATTGGCAAGTAATTTACATAGCATATAATTCAAGAGTTTCATCATTGAATCATAACACGGAGAATTGTACAATCACTCCCATTTCTATTTTAAAGCACCCACCTCCCTTGGTTAAATTGCCTTTAAGATGATTTATATAATCACAATCTGTTCTAGTACTCCCTACCCACCTCCCATCTTCATGAGTTACTCCTTAAATCCCCTTTCCCTCCTTATCTCCCATGCTCCCCTATTCCCTAATCCCCTAGTACCAGTTATTATTCGTTATGCATCCACTCCTCCTGTGCTTCCCAGCTGCGAGACCCAACAGAAAACAATAACAAACAAAATTGCTCTAAGATGGTAAGGGTAAAAACACAACAGTATGCACACAAAAATACCAATAACGCGAAAGAAGAAAAAGATCCCCCAGCAATAATCAAAAAGCCAGGGAAGAAATTTCTGTCATGGAACCAGGAAGTGATACTTGCACCCAGAACAAATTTAGGTTGAGTCTATAGGTTGGCCAACTGGTCAAGTGTCGAGTTTGATCCAGCATAGTCAAGATGACAATGGTCGCAGCCTGATGGTAAGGCTGTTCGAGACTCTTGCCTGTAGCTGGAACAAATCTGTCAGTGGCTCAGTCTGACCAGATACTCTGAAGATGGATTTGGGGCTCCCACCGTCCCCCATAGCTCACCACAAATTGGGTGTTCATAATTTTTGCTCTGATGCTTCTCTCCTCACCATCTTCAAGTCTTGCAATTATCATCTTTGGATCACAGGAGCTGGTGTGCTGTTTCTGTGTGTACTTAGTTGACTCCTCCCTTAGATGGCTGCTGTTTTGAATACAAGCTTGAAGTTAAAACAAGCGGCCATCTAAAAGAGAAGCAACAAGCCCGCATGGAAGAAACACAGCATCCTGTCGGATCATGAAGTGTAGATGGAATCAGGCATCAGGCAGCAGAAGATCCAAAACACAGAAACAAACAAACAAAAACATATTGCTGAGAACGAGGCGAGTCAGAGCAGAGACCCAAAACACATCTGTAGACAATGGGACATCCCCTCACAGGAGGATCACAAGGAAGGTTGAGTCAACCAGGGCACAAGATAGCACTGATAAAACACATAATATTCCTCTGGTTCTTTGAGGCTTCCTCCACCATCATGACCCCAGTCCTGCCTTTCAGTTCTGACTAGACTGTAGACTGGAGCATGTACACTGGTACAATTAAGAGCTCACAACCCAGGTCAGTTACACTTTTAATGTAAGAAAGGCAAGCAAATTTCACAAAAAATGATAGAGGTCAAATTGCAAACCTGAAGTTTTTAGTTGTGGTTGTATTTGTTTGTTTTGTTTGCCCAATGTCCAGGAATAATGAAAATGTGATTGGATCTTTCAAATTGTTTAAGGTGGATTAAATTTGCATTTTATGATGCTTATTGATAAAACTTTTCAACTTGTACAATTAGCCCAATGTACCTTCTAAATAGAAACACTTTTTAAAAAACTCATTTTACTGTGGGCTCTTACACCTCTTATAACATTCCATACATCAGTTGTATCAAGCATATTTGTACATATGTTGCCATCATCATTTTCTAAATACTGTATATGTTTTCTATTTGAGCCCTTGGTATCAGCTCCTTTTTTTTCCCTCCCTCCCCTCATTCCACCCTCATGAACCCTTGAGAAATTATAAATTATTATTGTTTTCATATTTGAAATACTTTAATATTATACCTTAAAGGTGACATTTTCTGCCAAGTTATCACAATAGGCAATATTTGAAGACTACAAAAGTGATAGGTAGGCAGATTAGGGATAAAGAGGGTTGTCTCCACCGAATGCCTGTGCCAAACAAAAATCTGCCGTCCAGGGCAAAATAAAGGGATTTGAAAGAAATCAGGCACACATTAGACACCGATGGGGACAATCCAAAGCTGGGCATCCTCAGACCAAGGTCCCCTAGACCCAGATGAAGGTCACCATGCTGATGAAGGTCAACCATGCTGATGAAGGTCAAGCACCCTGGAAACCAACATGACATCATACATGCACCTAAACTCAGCCAATACCCTCAACCAAATCCCCC
>NW_022103902.1:9965302-9993975 GCF_000313985.2 Echinops telfairi | reverse complement strand
CCCGCCCCTGCGCGCCTCCAGCGCTGCGTGCGCTGTCCGAGACTGAGATGCTGAACGTCCCTCCCTGTCCCTCCTAAAGTTACCTGATTTGCAAAACGTGCTTCCGCCGCGTGAACTCTTGCAGCGTTGAGAAGCCAGAACCGGACCAAACCATTGCAGAAGCCTAACAAGTATTTTTATTTTTTCCACTTAATGATCCAGCACACGAAGGCTAACGATAATTGTTCAACCCATTTCTTCTTTTATACTTTAAAACAGTGGTTCTCAACCTTCCTCATGCTGTGGTGCCCCCCCACCCCTCAACTATACAATAATTTTCCATGCCACTTCATCACTGTCATTTTGCTACTGGTATGAATCTGAATCGGGCGGGTCGGGACCCACAGGTGGAGAACCGCTGCTCTAAACCATGGTCATTATGTTGCTTGATGAGGGAGGCCTACAAGAAGACTGGGGTACCCAAGGTCCATCCAACCTTCAGCCACCCAGGTTTGCTATTTACGGCTCCCGAATGTCAAGACCCATGAGAGCCAGGCCGCCAGCATTCCTGCGGACAGCGCCATCTTGCCCACCTATCTCCCAGGTTGGACCTTTGGATGGTGTTTGAAGTTCTCTCTCTGTGACTGCAACTCCAATTGAGGCACCTTCTCAGAAAGGCAGGCCAGGTCACAGTGATAGAGCATAGAAAGAGGGGACTAAGAGGGGAAGTCGTGGTAGGAAAGGTTTGGGTTTTGTTTTATTATTTATTTAATATAAATAACGCGTTACACATTTTCCAAATAAATCCATCGCAAAGGACCATTTGATTCCAGTCATGGATTTGCATTTAGTAGCCTCTATCCTTGTGTTCCCCCAAAGGATATGGATCATCATGTAATTCATCATAGGTTGAACCACAACAGCCATAGCAGGGAGATAACGTTCCTGTAACCATGAATGCACAGGCTTAATACATCATTTAGCTTTTCCATAAGCTGCCTTCTTTTCCGAATCCTGGTTGCTTCGAATCGCTGCATATTCCATGTGTGTTTGAAAGAGGGCTGTATTTTTTAAACTGCTCTCTGCTTATGAGGTATAGCTTGACTTATATGGGGACTGTCATGTTTTTGCTCCTCGCAGAAAGATGAAGTGATCACCTGTGGCTTGGACTTGGACTTGGCAGGTATTTAGGTTGTTAGGCATTTATTTAGGTGGACTTGAAAGTGCCAGCTGTTCTCCAGTTGCCAACGTCGTTCTTTCAGACCCAGCTGTGTGTGGATCACGCCATTTAATTCTCCAGCTGTATTGCTCTCTGCTTCTTGTGTAAATAACAGTTTTGAAAGGCTTCCCAAGGAGTGTGTCCCTTCTTAGTTTTGACTTCAGTGTCCACAAGGAACTTGGAGACAAAGGTGCTTGCCTTCATCTACACGCTCAATCTCTTCATCACATGGTATTAAAAGCATCAGTTGCAATTCTGACACTCCATCGGCAAGAGCAAAGCAGCTCTTGTGCTGCCTGAATCAACTGGGATTATAGTTTGCTTCAGAATTCAGCTAGGCATTGTGAAGAGCTTTCACAAAAATGTTTACTGTTTTCTGGAGAATGCACACTAAAAGTTTATGCCAACTAAATGCAAGTCATGCTACACCAGCCTTACTGAAGGATGTGATAAAAGTATGTTTTAAAATAATTTTCCCAACTCTCCAAACCTGTTGAAAGTATTTTAATATCATTAACATATGTATATTTGAATAATCATTTTTGAGTACATAATCCGACTATCCCAGTAGACATTATCACTTTCAAATTAATTTTTTTATTTAGAAGACATTCTTATAGTTAGTTAATATCTCTTTTATAATGTCTCAAACTCAGAGAAAAAGAAAGTAAATAATTCTCAGTTTACAGGAAAAGTATAAACATGTATATGTATACATATTTATTTTTTAAATGGCATTTATTGAGTGATTACTATACATCACATAGTGCTTAAAGATATTTACAGTTATGATCTCATTTAATCGTAAGGTAGAAAATGGTATTCCTTCTATTCAACATAAAAATAAACTTATAATTACTTTATCCAAGGCTAAGACTAAGCAATGCAGACAAGATTCTAAATAGAATATAAGGATAATAAATTTTTACCTCATGTCTTTTGAAATCTTAAGTTTGGAAGCTTACTGAAATAGGCTTAAAAGAAGAAAACTTAGGGAGACTGGTATGCTCTTTCCAATGTTTTTTGTTTGTTTTGTTTTTAATTGCAGTAAGCTTCAAAGAAAGTAGAGAGAACTATAATGAATCTTCAGATGCCTACTACCTTCAATATCAAAATGTTATAACTTCTTACTTTCATCTACCTTTTATTTTAATTTCTGAGTTATTTAAAGCAGATGCTACATGTGTTATTTCACCTCTCTATATTTCATCATGCAGTTTTATTTTCTTACTGATTTTAATGCCGGTATCAACCTAAGAGAAGCAATAGCAATTCTTTGGTATTGGTTAATACCAAGGCCATACTCTGGTGTGAGTGAAATTTCTTGATAAGGCGCTTCTACCCAAGTCACTAATACCCACTAAATGTTTGGGTGGGGCTATGCAAATAAAGCATGTGTAACACTAATAGAAGGGATTGGTCAATTTTGTTACCACCCCCAGCTAATAGGATGAGCCGCCTTTGAAAGAGTAGCAGGAGAGAACACCTGGTGGAGCACGTTCAAGATCTTGTCTGAAGTGGTGAAAGCCAACAAGACCAGAGACATCAGAGAAGGGCTCCAAGATTCAGAAGAGCAGTGCTGAGGCTCTGGAAGATGTTCTGCTCTGACCTGAGGCTACAGAACTGTGGGACAGTCTCAGGGAGGTCAGCTTCCTGGAACTTGGAACCCAGAGCCAAGGGGACACATGACTGGAGGCAGAGACCCTTGAGAGACTTGGCAGCTCATTGAGAAGACCAATGACTATATTGCTGCTGTTCTCTGAGCCTGTTAACTTCCCTAATAAACCCCCTTAATGGTGAGTATCGTCTGTGAGTCTGGCCATTACAATGAATTCTCCAGCCCAGCATAGATGAGTGGTGTGGGAGGACAGCTTGGTGTTAGAAAGGTAAAAAAGAGTGGATCATGGTGGCTTTTCTGACATCTGCCTTGTGACAAGAGGTAAGTCAAGGGGATCTCAGATAGGTTCAGTTCCATTGCTGTTCGTTGCACATACATTTCCCTGCCTTAAAATTTTATTTTTCAGTTGGTTTAATTCAGGATCCATACAAGGTCCACATATTACATTTGATCATTTTATTATCTCCCTATGGTTGTCATAACAAATTACCCAAAGCTCTCACTCTCTTCAAATTAATGCCTACACACAGTGACAACATAGAACTGTCCGGTGAACGTCCGAAAATAGAAAGCCCTGTCTTCCTGTCTGGAAGCAGCCTGTGGTTTCAAACTGCTGACCTTGCAATGAGCAGCCCAATGCATAGCCACTGTCACGGTTCTAGAACACAAATCACTCCCATCGAGTCAATACTGACTCATAACAGGGTAGAACTGCCCCTATCCATTTCCAAGGCTAACTCTTTACTGAGGTCAAAAACATCGGCTTCCTCCCCAAGAGCTGCAGCAGCCCTCCTTTGAGCTGCCGCCCTTGAAGATTGCAGTCCAACCAGTAACCACCACGCCACCAGAACTTTGAGTCCTGGAGACTAGACATCTGAAAGCAACGTGTTAGCAAGGTCACGCTAGCTTCAAAGGCTGGAAGTGAGCATCCTTCCTTAATTGTTCACGCTCTAACAGTGTGTACTAGAGGTCTCAACAATATTTGTCCTTTTCTGATTGGTTTATTTCACTCAGTATAATCTCTTCCGGGTTCACCCACATTAGGTATTTTGCAGACTTGTTACTCTTCAGTGCTCTCAGTATTCCATTGTGCATATGTACCATCGTTTGTTGAATCAGGATATTTCCAACTTTTGATGGCTGTACCTTAATACTATTCTGTACAGTGGTTGTAGCTTTTACAGTGTCACCAGCAGAAGAAGAGATTTCAAGACTCTCCCAGCACTTGTTTTCTGTTGTCAGTTTCTAACTTTGCTATAGCTGAGGGTGAGAGATTTGACTGTTGTTTTGATTTACATCTCTCTAATGGCTATTGTGACCCCTTGTGGCACTGGGGGACGAGCATGGAGGAAAGATGGGGCTGTCTGTTCTCATGAAGATTTCCAGTCTCAGAAACCCCATGGAGCCCTTCTCTGAGATATGGCGTGGCTGTAAGTCAGAATCAACTCAATGGCAGTGGATTTAATTCGGGGTTTTGCAATGGCTGATGATCATGAGCATTTTTTTCAGCTGTTGACCACTTATATGTCTTCTTTGGTAAAGTCTCTCTCTGCCCATTTTTAATTTGCATTATCTGTCTTTTTGTTATTAAGAGGTTATAGTTTTCCATATATTTTAGAGATTAGTATCTTGTCAAATATGTTGTTGGAAAAAATGTTCCCCAGTCTCTACGTTCATTTCTTACTGTTTTAGAGAAATCTTTTGATGCATGTAAGTGTTTAATTTTTTAAGAGGCCCCAGTAATCTAATTTAGCTTCTGTTTATGCATTTTAGGTATGCTTCAGAATCTGTTTATGCCATAAGTTAGGGTTCCTAAGTTTGCATATATATATATATAATATTTATAGTTTTACATGTTGCATTTGGGTCTTTGACCCATGTTCAGTTGTGTTTTTTTTTTTTAATGGCAGGAAGTATATAGCAAATGGTAATCCTGTTCTGCTGCCATGATTTGTCGAAGAGATGATCTCTTTCTCAGTTAATGGATTTAGGCCTATTGTGGAAGAGCAGTTATTCATAGGTGGATGGGTCTATTTCTGGCTTCTCGTTTATGTTCAATTGGTGTACGTGTCTGTTCTTGTATGAAAACTAGACTATTTTGACACTGTGACTGTATAATAGATTTTGAGATCAGAGCGTGTCACTTTCTCATTTTTTATTTTCATCAGAAGGTTTATTAATTTTCTTTGCGCTTTTAGCTTTTTATTGTATCTATCTGGGTCAGTTTCCAAGTGATGCTGTCATGGGTCTTAATCTCTGGTTGTTATCTGATGTTATTGAGTCTCTTGTATGAAAGTCTTCCTTTAGCATCTCTTGAATTTTAGTTTCATAAATTCCCTTAAATTTTGTGTACTGTATTTAACTCAATGAACTAATTCTAGGATTTTATAAACTTACTTTTTCTTGAATAATTTCTAAGTTAGTAACAGTACAATATTCATAAAATAAGGATCCAAGTTTCATGTAAGGAAATATAATACAATTCTCAGACACAATATCTTAATTTCTTTGGGCTCCAGTAACAAAGTACCACAAATTAGATGGCATAAAACAATAGGAAATTATTCATTCACATTTCTAAAGACTGAAAATCTAAAAATCAGAAAGAAAAAAAAAAGAAAATCTAAAATCAAGGAATATTCTACTAAAGCCCCAGCATGTGGTTCTATCATGCCTCTTCTACTTTCTGATGGTCGCAGGCATTTCTTGCCTAATAGGGGCATCACTTCAATCTTTCTGTCACATGGCCATCTTCCCCTTGCATATATTTATATATGTATATATAATTTTATAAAGACTCCAGTCACATTGAATGATGGCCCATCACACTCAAGATAACTAATTACACCTGAAAAGGCTCTGGTTCCAACTAAGATCACATTCACAGTGCTTAGTGTTAAGATTTAATGTGGGGAATGGATTACTTGGTAGCACTCTCCTGTCCACAGTTTTTGCATAAACAAGTGTTTATATGGTAGCATGCAGAGAGGGTGTATGAGAGGATGGATGGAAAAAAAAAGAAAGGATGGATGAATTTTGCCATTCTGCTGGGTATAAAGGAAGCTATCTCAGAAGGAGGAGCCGAGAATGTCATGACCATCAAGAAGAACTACAAAAAAAGAAGAACCATAATGGAGCATGTTCAAGACCCCTTTGTTCAAGAGAAGTGACAAGGGCAGCAGACACCATGAAACAGTGGTGGCTTCCCAGCAGGCCCACAGAACAAGCAAAGCTGAGAGACTTCAGGCAGCAGGCTGGCCTACAGAGTGGGGTGCCATGTGAGCATTAATCAGCTCTAAGGGAGCTTTTTGACACTTTCCTGAGCAGGGCAGAGGTCAAAAGGTAAGTCACAGGCAAGTCACATGGCTGAGTGACCAAGGGTCAGACAGTAGTATTCATCATTGAGAAGAAGTACTGCAGACAAAAGAAATGAATCCTGAACATGTCTGATCCTGACTTGTAAGTTGTTAATTTCCCTAATAAATCCCCATAATTATGAGTGAGTTGTGAGTTCTGTGTGGTCACTGCAATGGATTATTGAACCTGTGTTAAAATAAATAGAGATAGATAGATGATAGATAGATAGATAGATAGATAGATAGATAGATAGATAGATGATAGATAGAGAGATAGAGAGATAGATGATAGATAGATAGAGAGATGATAGATAGATGATAGATAGATAGATAGATGATAGAGAGATAGATGATAGAGAGATAGATGATAGATAGATGATAGATAGATAGATAGATAGATAGATAGATAGATAGATAGATAGATGATAGATGGATGATGGATGGATGGACCTGTGCTGTAGAAGAGATGATTGGCGTCAGAATAAGATAAAGTTGCCTCCTAGGAATCATCCGTGGGCAGATCCTTTCCCCTTGGGTAGCCAGAGGAGGTCAGATGTGGTCCCTAAAGCAGTTTCTCACTTAAAGCTTATCTGTTGAGGAGGATCTATCTTTAGGAGCTTTCTGTTCTCTTAATGATTTAAAGCCTCAGAAACCCAAAGCGGCAGCTCTTCAGTGTCCTATAGGGTTTCTCTGAGTCAGAATCAACTCAGCGGAAGTGGTTTCAGTTTGTTGATCTTTCTGATGCCCATATCTAAACTGCACTACGGGAACAAACTCAATTCCTTATAGCTGACAGGTCTCCTATATTCTACCACTGCAAAGCTTCATAGAGCCTTCTTTGTTTTTCCAGTCCCACCAACAATCTCTCCATTGTAATCATCATGGGCCCTAGGAAGGAGTCCCACATTAGCCTCTGATCAGATTCATTTTTCTAAAGCACAATTACCACCATGCCACTCAGAAACGCAGCTGTGCTCATCATTAAATCCTCATCAGTGCTGGCCCATAGAACTCAACAAATGCTTCTTGGAATTGACCCCTGGTTTCTGCTAATAAATATCCTGATGTAAGTAGAGAGGGTTTGATATTCTTAGTATCCGCTTCACTGTAGTGTCATGGATGTTTATATGTACTACCTGAAGTCTCTTTCCCTTGGACATATTTAAGCATTAGCCTATTCTATTTTTTTTTAACTCCACTGTTTGGTTTATATAACAAGGTATGATCATACTACCCATCTTAGTTTCCAGCTCTTTCAAACCAGTTTACATATTACGATGTTTACAGACTCTTTTACATTGACTGCATTTCAGGCTGGTTACTTTCAAATAGTATAAAGTTCAGAGCAAACATCTTGTTAAGAGTCAGCTATTAATTATATCCAATAAGTTATTTGTAGATTCTCACATGCTTTAAGAAGAAAAACTGTATATATTTATTTTTTTTAATTGCATGATCTCAAAATAATAATAATTTATCAATTATCAAGGGTTCATGAGGGAGGGGGAGTGGGGAGGGAGGGGGAAAATGAGGAACTGATATTAAGGGCTCAAGTAGAAAGCAAATGTTTTGAGAATGATGATGGCAACAAATGTACAAATGTGCCTGACACAATGGATGTATGTATGGATTGTGATAAGTATTGTATAAGCCCCCAATAAAATGATTTTTTTTTAATTGCATGGTCTTTTGCCAAAGGGATCCTAGGGTAAAATTGGTGAGGTTCATCCAATTTGTATATCACACCCATTGCCATTGAGTTGATTCTAACTCATAGCAAATCTGTCTGCTTTTCTAAGACTATAAATCTTTGTAGAATCAGGCAACCCGATCTTTTGCCCACGGAGCAGCTGGGTGGTTTGAACTTGTGGTTAGCAGCTCAATGTCTAGCCCAAGGCACCACCAGAAATGATCGATATTCATAAATAACCTAAGTACTGTATTTGGTATTGTTGGAGCCAATATAAAGGTCATGTGAGCTGAATGTTCTCATGTGTTCTTTTTAAAACTAACTATGCATAGACAAAGTGGAAATGTTCCTGGACAATGTGTTTTTACAGGACACCCACAAGACCACCCACTCCAATGTATTTATGACACCATGCTGCTATAATTACTTCTAATTGACTGTATTCTTACAGCTCCTGAAAGCTCAGGGATGATCTTTGAAAAAGTACCGCCGTCAAGGATATAAAGACTATACGCTATGGAATGGTTCTATATGAGGTCACTGTGAATGGGGCCCGACTCAACTGTAGTCAACCACCGTTTGGAGGTTACCATTCCAGGCTTGCTTCCAGATTTGAATCTTCATCCCATCTCACATGAACTAGATGATGCTGGGCGACCTCAGGAGTCCTCAGTATTCTCATCTATAAAACAGAGATAATAATGAGAAATAATGGTATAAGTAAATAGCATGCTTTGTACATACATAGTTAGCAAATGTTAACTTTTATCATTGTCTATACCTGCCTATGATTTTCTTGTTACCCACCTGTGCTCACACAAAGAAAGAACTACAAGTAAAGGAAATGGGTAGGTTTGGATGGATCAGTGGGAAGCAAGTACTAGGGGTCAGTGTGAGAATTCTCAGAAAAGTACCCGCTCACTGCCGTTGAGTGCATTCTGACTCATAAGTAGCCTGGGTGGTATCGTGGTTGTGCTTTGCACAAGGACAGCAGTTCAAAACCACCAGTCAACTTTCGAGGGAAAGATGGGGCTTTCTACTCCCTTTAAAGAGTTACAGTGTCAGAAGCCCACTGGAGGGAATTCTTCTGTGCCCTATAGGTCACTATGAAGTAAAAAGTACCCTAGTGTATAAGATCCCGGGTTTCTAGGGTGCTGCCTGACTCACTGGTAAAGTTCACAGGGTCCTGAAAGTACCAGGAGAACAGAGCAAACATCGACTTTCATCACTTTCTACACTTTCTGAGTGGGCCCTGACCCTCTCACCCTCCAAATGCCTGGGGAAATCTCTGCTCCTTTCAGGTATATTGCCTGATTAATTGAAAAGTTGTGTTTTATTTTCCCTTAGTTGGACTGAACCCATCCCTAGGGAGAAAAAAGAGAATTCTTTCACGCTAATGCCCAGCCATTAAAGTTGTGCATAAATTAAGTTTCTTTTCCTGTACACATTTAAACTATTTTCAGGTATAAAATAATTTATTCCGAAACAGTCATTGAACACAATGGATAATTATTTTTTAATGCTGGTGTTTTTAATTCTGAAAAGCAATTAATATTAATGCAATAATTTGTAATGTTAGAGAAATGCTTGACATACAAATTGACAATCATCACAATCCATCATCCATTCTCTTATTATTGTACAGAAATGATGTGACAGCCTGCACATGGCTCTGAAACTTCTCTATTACTTTAAATACATACCTGTTTTCTTTACTATGTCAGAGCACATTGCTCTCGCTCATTATTTTGGGTGACAGTAAGGTATTGCATGGCATGAATACACCACAAATTTACCTATCCCGTTGTACACGTGGCTGGGTGCTTGACCCTCGGGTAGTCCCTAGAGTACAAACAAGTTTCATTCCTAAATCCATCTATAATTAGACTGGTATGTAAATCAAGAGTCCTGGCATCGTGGTCATTTCACGTAGGCTGCTAACCGCTAGGTCGGCAGTTTGAAACCACTGGACACTCGGAGGGAGAAAGGCAACACTTTCTACTCCTGTAAAGAGAGTCGGAGCTCTTTGCTTTCGGTCAAAGAAGTGAGATGAAGTGTAGCAATAACACACATACCAAGTGCCACCGCTGTGCGCCGCTGTGGCTCCAAGGGCCATCTACAGAAGTCGCTGTGTGGCAAATGTGGCAAGGAGGGAACGTGTAACTGGGTGCCAAGAATAACAGGCAAAATATCATCGGTACTCGTCGAATGTGACACCGAAAAACTGAGTACTGCAGAATCAGGCATGGATTCTGTGAAGGACGCATCCTTAAACCCTACTTGGTTCTGTCCATTCACCCCAGGTGACGGAGTAGAACTGCCCATACGGCTTTCTTGTCTGTGCTCTTTATAGAAGTAGCTCTCCGGCTCTTTCTCTGGCGGATGAACTACTGATGTCTAACCACCAGCCTTTCCGTTGGCAGCAGGGTGCTTAATTGTTGCTCTACAGAAGCTATTTCCATAGGCCTGGAAGTCTAAGTTCTCGGATGCTAGGTAAATAACTCTTTTGGCAAAATCCACATGATAATTCTGACGATGGCCCAGGACGGGAGAGTGTACCGTTCGGTAGTGCATCGGTCACTCTGAGTTAAAACTGACTTGATGTCACCGCATCACAGCACTGAGCTGCTTACCAAATTGAGTAATATACCAAATGATGATGATTTGCACGGAGCAATACGAGTCCCAAGAGAGCCAAATAGCAATTTTAAGTGAACGAATCATGGGAAACCAATTTATAACTGGAAGGTAATTTAGTGAGCATGAAATCTATTTACACTATGTCTTTTTAAACCTTATTGTTCAAAGTGACTACAAAGTTAATTGTGTTTATTATAAGAACTCAAACCACAAGAAATAGATGAAGTGAGTAATGAACGTGTTGTTCCAACTATACTTTTTCTGTTTCTTTCTTCTTTGCTTCTCTCTCTATTTCTATATCTCCATGGAGTTCTCCCTCTGTGCTTTTCTTTTCCTATTTTGTTTCCCTTGCTCACCTCCTTCCCTCTTCCCCTTCCCATACCTTCACCTTGATTAACTGCATAAGCTAATGAAAACATATTTTATAAAGAACATGCTTATTCAAGATTCCGCAGAGCTTGAGAAAAACCCAAGACACTACCTTCTTTTGAAACTCCAGGTATTTCTTGAAATGAAGAAATGACAACATGCATTGTAATGAGTTAAATTATGCCCCTCAAAGAGAGGTTCATGTTCTGCTACATGGTCCAGAGTAGATAATCTGACTTTATTTAGAAACAGTATCATTGCAGCTGTAATTATTTAAGATGTGACCATTAGGATGAACCCTAAACTTTTCATGACTGGTATACTTAAGTCCTTATAAGAAAAAGAGACATAGAAAGAAGAAAACTAAAGGAAAGACCGAGGCAGAAAATGGAATTGTAAACAACCACAAGTCAAAGAACGTGTGTCCACCAGAAACGGAAAAGGCAAGGAAGGCTCTGCCCAAGTTTACAGGCTTTAAAGAGAGCACACCCTGACTTCAAACATCTAGCCTTCAAACAGCATTTCCCAAGACTTGGAGGAGTCCTGGAAGCACAGTGCTTAAGCGCTAGGCTGCCAACCTACAGACTAGCTGTTGGAACATAGCAGCCCCTTCTCAAGAGAGGTGTGGTGCTCTGCTTCTGGACACCTTACACCACAACTCAAGTTGAATGATGAGCTTGGCTTTTTTTTCTTGATGGTGTATCTCTAGCTATAGGTATAAACTTATTTTGGTCATAATTTTAAAGGTGAGGCTAGTTGAAAATATAAAATCTCTCTCATTGCAAAAAAAAATCTTTCTCTTAGTTCCTTTTGTCATAGATCCCGATCTTATTTATCACGCAATTTTTTTTCACCTTGAGAAGGAAACGATAATATTATCTTTTTTTTTTTAAATCATTTTATTGGGGGCTCATACAAGTCATATCACAATCCATACATACATCAATTGTGTAAAGCGCATTTGTACATTCATCGCCCTTGTCATTCTTTTTTTTTTTTTCTTTTTTAACATTTTATTAGGGGCTCATACAACTGTTATCCCAATCCATACACACATCAATTGTGTAAAGCGCATTTGTACATTCATCGCCCTTGTCATTCTTTTTTTTTTTTTTTTTAACATTTTATTAGGGGCTCATACAACTGTTATCCCAATCCATACACACATCAATTGTGTAAAGCGCATTTGTACATCGTTTCTCAAAACATTTTCTCTCCATTTAAACCCCCGACATTAGGTCCTCATTTTTCCCCTCCCTCCTCGCAATCATATTATCTTTAAAAAGAAAAAAAAAAACAACAACTGATTCCCTGGCAAGGAAACCAGAAAATTATATATTACCTCATGATTAAACCAAAAATCTGATTAAACTGTCAATGCTGGCTCATAGCAACCCCCTGTAAACAGCCTTTCTCGGCTTCCTTCAGTGAAGCGCTTGTGATGTCAAGCTGCTGACTCTGAGGATCAGATTGCAGCCCAGTGCGGAACCACTAACTTCCATTTCTTTTCCTGTGGATGAGTAACCCTCAAAAAATGCTTTTCTTCCCTCATCTACTTAAAGATTTAGAAGCGATTTCATTGCTCATAAACCAGCAGTCAAAAACCAGTTAACATCCAGTCAATTCAGATTTATGGTAGCCAAAGGGGAGCAGTGCAGGGCGGGATCTACCCGACAGGGTTTCAACGCGGACCTTTCAAAACCTATCTCCAACCCTTTCTTTCTTTCTTTCTTTCTTTCTTTTCTGGACCTTTTTTTCCCCCCAAGGTATCTCTGAGTAGGTTTGAACCACTAGCCTATCAGTTGGTAATCTAGTGCTTAACCATTTTAGCCAACCAGGGGCACTACAGTGCCTATTGATAAGTATTATATCAAATCTTAAAGCCATAAAAGGACACGATCACAAATTCACAATAGAAAGAATGTGAAGAGGATCTATATCCACCTAAGCACGTGCAGGTCTGCCGTCCATATTCAGAGCATTCGTAGGATTATAAATCAGGGCTTGGAGCGGTATATGGGTAATTTCCTTCTCAATGCACAGCTTTACACAGCCGAGACACCGTGTAAAGCTTGGGCTTCAAGGGACTGGGCCAGCCAGTTGCTGCTGTATTCCTCAACCATTTGCTAGCACAGGGAACTGAGTCTGAGGGTGCAAAAGATGTTTCACCTCCACCTTCATCTCTGACAGAAATTTTCCACCAGAATTTTTTAAAAACTCAGAAAGATTCCCTTCCATTCCTATCCTTATGTTTTTCTTTAATGACAGCAAATCTTTCAAAACCAGAAAGGCTGGCCATCCATCAATGCCTTTTGCAACTCTGGGCTGATGTTAGAAGAAAAGAAAGAAAGAAGGAAAGAAGGAAGGAAAGAAAGAAAGAAAAGCTGTGTCCAAGATAAATACACAGTGAATTCTAGAAGTATCATACTTGAACATAGAAACACTCAGGAATAAGGAAATTGTACCGTTGTAATGCTGGACCATAACACAGCATCAACCTCATTTTGCTTTCCTCTAAGAGAGTCCGAGGAAAGGCAGGCTTATATGAATGCAAAGTGTTATTACCCATCTTCTCTTTGAAGCTCAGTCTTTGAGTAATCCTGCTCATTTAGGCAGGTCTGTACATTTAGGCATGGCTATATATATATAGCCCCAAAGGAAAGCAATTCTTATCGGAAAAACCACCCCTATTTTAGAGTTGGATATAATGTAAAGCAACCTGAAAGTAAATTACATTTGACAAAATTTAAATATAATGTTTGCTTCTGAGCAATAACACATACATGTGGCAGTATTAAATTAGCATGTTTTTGTGACCTATCACCCTAGAATTCCTTGGCATGGTTATCGGTGTAAATAGTTACGTTTCCTATTCCCTGAATCACTGAGATCCAAGAGCTGAAAGAACTCCCAAGACAACCACTCACACCACACCCGTGTCCCCTGGAGACAGAACACCACATGTGAAGACAGCCGTTACCACGGAGTCGATTCTGACTCACGGTAATCCACGTGTATCAGAACTGTACTTTATAAGGTTTTCAATGGCTGACTTTTGGGAAGTAGTTCTCCCGGCTTTTCGTGTGGGATGCCTCAGGTGAAGTGAGATTACTTGTTAGGGATTTCTGTCTCTCCCCAGCTTGTGGAAGCCCCACCAAATGGCTGGGTGGGGCCATGCCCATAGAGTGTTTGAAAAATTAATAGAGAGGATTAGTCCATTTTGCCACTCAAATGGGTATAAAGCCATGAAACAAACAGGTGCAGAGGGTCCACAGAAAGAATCACAGAGATGTGTTCAAGCCACCAGGGAACCTCTGTAGAGATCTCGGCTGCAGAAGGCATCAGCAAGCGGCAACAGACAGAAACCATGGAACAAATCTAAGGAGCAGCACTGAGACTGCTAGAAGGTGGACTTCCTGACCCACAGTGCAAATAAAGCGGAAGCTGATTGCCTTTGGCCAAGAGGCCAGCTTGCAGAGTGGAGTGCCTCTTACGCATTTATCATTGCTAGAGGAGCTATGCGTCGGAATAGACAAAGTGGCCGTGAATTTGGCATTTGTAGCAAGTGCCCAAGCAGAGCCGAGACCAAGGGGTCATGTGTTTGAGAGGCTGAGGAGGACAGCGAGGCATGATTGCTGGCATGGTTGAGAAAGAGGCACCCCGCCACCCCCACGCCTCACCAAAAAATAGAAGAAGGAGTGGCACCCCTGCAGACAAAGGATTACATCCTTAATGTTTTCTAACCCTGACTTAACTTCCCTAATAAATTCCCATCATTGTGAGTATTGATTGTGAGTTCTGTGTGGCCAGTGCAACAAATTATCAAACCCAGGAGAGAAGTAGAGTGCCGTGTGATGGATGGTTGGGGTCAGAATAGGATGAAGGAGGAGGGAAGGGAGAGAGAGGCCTATCTGATTTCTGCCTTGTGACAATCGGCTTGACACTCGTGTACCTTGGATTCTCCTCTGCACTGAAGTTGGAGGATGTCAGGCATGACCCCCGTGATGTTTCCTCGGTGCCTCTGCATCGATGCAAACCTCCAGCCTTGTACTTAGCAGCTAGATAAGCATGTTAGCATTTGAACCTAATGTTTACCATGCTCAGATGATTAGAAGAACCCCAGTAAGCAGGGTGTGAAACAAATGCCTAACAAACACATGAAAAATGCTGAGGATCATTAGCCCTCCGGGAGAGGCGATTTTAAAACCACAATGAAATACTACTTGACTCCCACAATGTTAGCCCAATTAAAAATAAAACAGAGAACAAACAATGCTGGAGAGGATGTCGAAAGAACAGAACTTGGATACACTGTTGTTGGACTTGTCGCCACCTAAACAACTAGGAGTAGAAATCCCATACGATCCAGCAATACTGCTATTGGGCTTATACCCCAAAGAAATATTAGACAAAACACAAGTGGGTGTATGCTCCCCCATATTTATGGCAACACTGCTTACAACCGCAAGAAACAGGGAGCAGCCCAAATGCCCAACAGTGGGAGAATGGATAAGGAAACTATGGTTCAGTCACACAATGGAATATTATGCAGCCCTGAAAAAGAGTGATGAAAGCACGAAATGCCGCATGACACGGAAGGGCCTCAAAACCACGATGCTGGGTGAAGTTAGTCTATCACAAAAGGCTAATACTGTGTGGGCTCAGTATTATTATAAGGGAAAACTCCAATTAAACCAATCTTAAAGGCCCACTCCCAAACTAAGGGGTAGAGAAACTGCCTACTGTCCAGAAACCATACATCACCGCCCCACCCCACCCGTCCCCACTTATATGCACACCTTAAGAACCACTTGGCAGAGGAGACCTCACATCAGCTGAGGTCTCTCCCTCAAAAGAGGGGAAAAGGGGGATCATCCACTTAATGCCATACAAGAGTGAGACAAGGTGGAGACAACAGACACCCAGGAATGAGAAGGGAACCTTACTGGAAAGCCAAATTAATAAGAGAGGAGGGCATCAGAGGAGGCATTTATACGTCAGTTGGTGGGTAAATGGTGAGGGGCAACCTCACATCAGGAAGGGAAGTTCAACAATAATTATAGTGCCCCCAAGGGGAGAATGAGCCCCGGACTCTGTTCCTGGGCAGACACTATTGAATTGTTTCTGCTCCACCCTCAGTGGACCACACCACGGGCTATGTGATGTGATGACCTTAGGCACCTTCACGGAACATGCATTCCCCTGTGGGTCACAGCGGAAGGACTCGACCTGGAAACCCCACTGAGGGAACTGAACTTTACCTCAAAGTCACCTGTAACCTTTGGAGTTAAAACTGAAATTCCTTGGTGAAAGACACCCTGAGACTGTGGGATTGGCAGTCGTTAGACCTAGTTTATGCTCCCTGGCATAGTAGATCTCCAAAAGAAGGCGGCCCAGAACCACCATAGATTTACTATCTTAATGTCTTCCTTGCTTTATTATGACTTGTATGTATCTGATAGGCAAAGATCTGTCTTTGTAAAAGAATGCTACTGGACATTCTCCCCTAGCATCAAGCCCGATGGTCAATGTAAACAGAGCTCGATCATTTAAGAATTCAATCTGTACAAAGCAATAACTCATGAATTTCCATTCTATACTTGGATCACCCCCTTTTAAAACAATATCTCAAATTCTATGCCTTTGGATAAATGACTGATGCTATCAATAGAATTGCCCTATCCCCCAGGGGGATGGTGTTTGTTATAGAGTGATAATAAGACCACTAAAGTAAACCAGAGTCATACGTAATCTATGACAACTGAACAGATTCTGGGATCCCACTTAATTCTAGCTCTAATCCAAGAATGTTTAGTTCTTAAAGCATGTCCCTGTTCAATACTAACCTCTATGAAGAGTTCACTGAAAATATGCATACTATAGCAAAGAGAGGTGAAGAAAGCAGATGGTGCCCAGCTATCAATAAGAATAGTTTCTAATTGGACATCCCCTTACAGAAGGGTCAAGGAAGAGATGAGCCAGTCAGGGTACAGTATAGCACCGATGAAACATAAAACTTTCCTCTAGTTCTTTAAAGTTCTCCCCCTGACCCACCCCACTATCATGATCCCAAATCTACCTTACAAATACAGCTAGACCAGAGCATGTACATGGGTACAGATAAGAGGTGGGAACACAGGGAATCCAGGACAGATAACCCCCTCAGGATCAATAATGAGAGTAACAATACCAGGAGGGTAAAGGGAAAGTGGGGGGAGAAAGGGAGAACTGATCACAAGGATCTACATATAAACCCTTCCCTGGGGGATGGACAACAGAAAAGTGGGGGAAGGGAGAAGACATCGGTCAGTGTAAGACATGAAAAAATAATAGCAATTTATAAATTACCAAGGATTTGTGACAGAGGATGGGGAGGAGGAAAAAAATTTTAATTAGCTATTGTGAAATATTTATTTCTAATTACAAATAAATGAAATTTTGTCTTGAAGCATGTGTAGCATGGGTTTTTTCATCGTTTTATTAGGGGCTCATACAACTCATCACAATCCATACATACATCAATTGTGTAAAGCACATTTGTACATTCATTGCCCTCATCATTCTCAAAACATTTGCTCTCCACTTAAGCCCCTGGCATCAGCTCCTCATTTTTCCCTTCCCTCCCCGCTCCCCCTTCCCTCATGCACTCTTGATAATTTATAAATTATTATTTTGTCATATCTTGCCCTGTCCGACGTCTCCCTTCACCCACTTTTCTGTTGTCCATCCCCCAGGGAGGAGGTCACATGTAGATCCTTGTAATTGGTTCCTCCTTTCCAACCCACCCCCCTCTATGCTCCCAGTATCGCCACTCACTCCACTGGTCCCGAAGGGATCATCCGCCCTGGATTCCCTGTGTTTCCAGTTCCTATCTGTACCAGTGTACTCCTCTGGTCTAGCCAGTCTTGCAAGGTAGAGTTCGGATCATGATAGTGGTGGTGGGGAGGAAGCATTTAGGAACTAGAGGAAAGTTGTATTTTTCATCGTTGCTACATGGCACCCTGACTGACTCATCTCCTCCCCAAGACCCCTCTGCAAGGGGATCTCCAGTGGCCTACAAATGGGCTTTGAGTCTCCACTCTGCACTCCCCCACTCATTCACTATGGTAAGACTTTTGTTCTGATGATGCCTGATACCTGATCCCTTCAACACCTTGTGATCGCACAGGTTGGAGTGCTTCTTCCACGTGGGCTTTTTTGCATCTGAGCTAGATGTCCGCTTGTTAACCTTCAAGCCTTTAAGACCCCAGACGCTATATCTTTTGATAGCCGGGCACCATCAGCTTTCTTCACCACACTGTAGCCAGATAAAAATGTTTAATGTCACAAAAACAGTAGTGAGCCATGTATGTTCAAACTATTTTTAGTTGAAATTGGTTCATTAGGACCTGTAGGGTCAGAGCTGCATCTCTTCCCCAGCTATGGAGCAGCAAATGATTTGGGAACTCATTACTAATCAATCTGCAGGCTCTATCCATTGTCTTGCTGAAGAACATGCTTTAGGAACTTTACGCAATGTGTCCTCTGGTAAAGATAAATCTTCTGGAGGATTGTAGATGCAATTCACCTTGGCTTCAAACAGCATTTGAATCTGCTCTAAGTAACATTTTAAATAAACTAGGGCTGCAGGTGCCATGTGCTTGTGCAATTTGCCACAAGGGTCCTCCAGTAAAATGGAGTGAATCAGGGCTTCAGTGCTACTGAATGCCTTGCCAAGCCGGTGGCCTTGCTCTGAGCTCCATTAGCCCACTGGATACGGAAATTTGTTTTTCAGGTGCCACACTCAAATGGGTGCCAATTTGTAATTTATCACCAGAGTGAGAGCTTTTTCAAATTGATGCATAATGTCATATATAGTGATGGCCCAAGGGCACAAAATTACTTTGACATTAGCTTAGACTGAGGGTCAGAAGATGGAAACCTTCCTAATCACCAAAAGCAATCCTCCCCAGTGTAATTAATTGAGGGGCCATGGAATACAGTCAGTAGAAGGAAATGAAAAGAAAGGTGTATTAAACAGGCATATTTTCAAGAAATACTATTGGTAAACAAACATAATAGTATTTATATATTAACATTAAAACAGATCTGTGGAAGCTGAAACTTATACAACTTCAGAGGACCCTCTTTAAAAGTAAGTAAGTAAATAAAATGATGAATGCAAATGTTAACAGTTCCTATAGGACTTCAAAGTGATCTGGTGGAAATAAGGTGCCTGCAGTGCATGCTTTCTGAGCCTCATGGTATATCTTCTTAGGATTATCATATCCTGTCCCTCAAAATAGTTGGCTGTGGAAACTAGGTATTTAATTCAATGACTCTGTTGGCACATAGTTTGAACATTTGTTGTAGCATAAGATGCTTGAGTAGAGGGTCACTCCACCCCCGGGATCAATTGAGACTCAGATCATTGTGATGCATAGAATTTTAACTGGCAGCTTTCTGCCACGCCCTTTTTCTAGTCTGTCTTAATCTGAACTGAGCTCACTGCCATCAAGTCAATGCCAGCTCATAGTCAGCCTACAGGACAGAGTAGAACTACCCCTGTGACTTTCCTAGACTAACTCTTTAAGGAAGTAGAAAACTCTCCCACGAAGCCGTTGATTGGCTTAGCCACCCAATAAGACATAATCACTATGCCACCAGAGAGCCTGTGTAAAGAGCCACTTAAACGTGCCCGGCACCATAGCTTAAGACAAGTCTCTACTTAGAGAAACCAGTGGTTCAACTGGCAAGAAATTAAACCTGAGTCTTCCACACAAAATCCAGTGCCATCTAGTCTATTCTGATCCATAGCAAATCTATGGATTTGTGGAGTTTCTGAAACTGTGACTCTGTGGGAGCTGTCTCATCTTTCTTCCAAGGAGCAGCTGGTGGGTTTGAAGCACCAACCTTTCCGTTAGCAATCCAATGCCTAGCCCACAGCACCACCGGGGCTCTTTGCCTGGATGTTTCAGAGTCGAAAAGGACTCATAGGCTTCCATGGCTGCGACCTTTTGGAAACAGGTTACCAGGTCTTTCTTCTGAGGCGCGTCCAGGTGAGTTAGACCATTTGTACCACTCAGGAACTCCTCGAACACATGATAGGCTTTTAATAAATAGTTATGAATGAAAGGAAGGAAAGAAAAGGAAACGAAGAAAGAAGTGGAGGCAAAAGGGAGGGAAATACACATTGAAATAGGAAGCAAATGAGAGAGAGAGACCAAGGGAGAAAAGCAAATACTTTATAAACAGAGATTTGTTTCATGGTCTCAGGTCTTCCAGGTGCCTACAATATTTTCCTTTTTTTAGCTGAAGCTGTAAACTGGCAGCCCATCTTTTGTTCTAAATAATGTACTGTGTTCTAAAATAAAATAGTGATTTAAAGAGCAGTGATTTACCACTCTAGAAGATACTTAAAAGATAGAGTTCACAGGGTGAATGACTATAACTTACAAACCCAAAATATATTTTAAAATATAAGTTGCTTGAGAATGGAGAAGTTCCCTTATATACTGTTGGTAAAAATATGAATTGGTAAAATCATTCTAAATATGAATTTAACTATACAACATACTTAAATAAGCATAAGTTTGGGGCTAATAATTTCCTTTCAAGAAACACACAGCTCAGAGATTCAGGCAACAGGCTCCCATAGTCACATCTGCTACCAGTCCTTTATTCCACCGAATATGAATGGAGACTGTGTGTAATACAATCGTGCTTTGCCTTCTGTAAGCGCAAGCTAGTGGTGTTGTTTGATCCATTGCCTCCATGTGAACGAAGGGCTTCATTCACTCACCTCATTTTCTTCCATTAAAACATCCTCAGCAACAGACAATTACACAAAAACAAAGAAAAATAAAAATCCAGTGGAAGGTTCGTTCAAATCTGTATTTCTCTCAAATGCTCTAATAATAGATACACCTAGCAATGAACCCACATGTGCTCTGTTTAAACCAAACCAAGCCCACTGTCACCAAGCTGATTCCTACTCAAAGCTACCCTAGAAAGGTTGTCCAGGTGAGACTATCAGTCTTCATGGGAGCAGGCAGCCTCATCTTTCTCTGGAGGAAACTGGTGGGTTTGAACATTTGACCTTGCAGTTAACAGCCCAACCCCTAACCCACAGGACCACTTATTTGGGGCTTATGAGAATCCATTTTATCTCTCCCTCAGATCTCCAAGTAAGGGCAACTATTTTTATTAAGACATTTTAAAGCTGAGAAAAGGAGAGGAGGAAAGGTATTAGGAAATTTGACTAAGGTCACAGGGCAAGAGAGCTATTAGGGGTTGAGTCCCTTTTAATTGCATTGTGTTTAAATCCAGCAGTATAATTTGTAGAGCCTGTGGTCTTCATCCTACTTGCATTCGAGCTAAAATTCTGAACACTGTTTGCAAAAGGCTGGAGTTTATAATGAGACCCTACGTCTATTTTTTGTTTATTTTGGTTTTTTCCTACGTCTATTTTGAAGTCTCCACATAGATCCAGCCTTCATGTAATTCTCTCTGACCTTTGTTGACCACTAAAAATGAAAAGCTTTGCCCCCACCCAGTAGAGTAAGCTTGAAAGTAGATTACTGGCACTCTCTTAGCCAGCCAAAGGTGGGGCAGACTTGCCCTCAGATCTTGCTTGGGTAAGTGTTCTTGGTAGAAGTTAGGCCCTGGTGGCATAGTGGTTACAGCACTGGATTGCTTAGTATAAGGTCAGCAATTCGAAACCACCAGGCAGCTTCTCCATGGGAGAAAGACAAGGCTTTCTATTCCTATAAAGATTTATAGTCTTGAAAACCCACAGGGGCAGTTCTACCCTGTCCTATAAGCAGTAAGTTTGGTTCAAGCTTGTTCCCTCCTAGAACATACTACACTATCTTTCTCAGACCTAAAACTACTGTTCAAAACTCATTACCATCAAGGCCATACAGACTCGTATTGGCACTATAGGACAGGATTTAGTGCCCTGTGAGTTTATGAGGCTGTAACTGTACAGGAGTAGAAAGCGCCTTCTTTCTCCAGTTTCTCTGGTGGTTTCAAACTGCTGACCTTTCAGGTCTCAGCCCAACACATAACCACTATACTACCAGCGCCACATCTGCATGGACACCTCGTGCCTTCTTTCTCATTACAAATGAGAGATCTTTACCAAATGTGCCTTAGAGTCAGTCCATCAATCTTTTCTTCTGCCTGAACATTTCCAGTGGATTCCATGTCTCTTAGCCTATAATTAAAAAGGTAGGACTATCCAGACGCAAGGAGTCGTTGAGTGATGATCGCCTACTAACTAAAAAATTTGAGGTTCGTCTACCCACAAAACCAAAAAGTCCACCTCACCACCACGGAGTCCGTGCTGAATCATAGCGACCCTATAGGACGGGGTAGCACTGCCCCTGCGGTTTTATAAAACTTAACTGTCTTTTGGGAGTAGAAAGCCTCATCTCCCCAGAGGCACCTCAGGAAAAATATCCTAGAGAAAGAATGCCAAAAATCGGTCACCGCAGCCTATGAAGTGTAGTTCTGGGTGGTCAAGAGTTGACTTTCTGGTTCCTGAGGGGGAGGGTTTTTTTGTTTGTTTTTTTCCTGGAAAGGTTTTATTGCTACTGGAGGAAGAGGTGGAGGTGGGGGATAAGAGAGCCCTAGTCTCTGGGCAGCCAGCAAATTGCTCGGCAAATCTAAGGCTTCTCTTAGCTTAGATGTGTGTCCCACCCACTAGTCCTTGGAGACCACGGTGCCTAACTCCTAGGGCAATCGCCACACACTTTTGGGATCATGTCCCCAAAGGAACCTGGGATTTATACTTGGTGAAGTGCCCATGGCGGCAGTAGCGGTGCCTCAGTTTACTCAGGTTCTTCGGTGACTCTGTGGCCCTTATTGAGGACCAGGGCCATAGGGTAGCGCACCACCGTGGTGGCTGCTGCAGTTTTCTGTTGAGATTTTTATCCAAACTCGTCTCACATTTATTCCTCTTCCACTATTTGGTTAGTTACCTTCTCCTCCTCTTTTACAGCTTCACCTTTCCTGACTACCCTGATGATGTAATCCCATGTTTAACTATATGAGGAATTCCCAAAATATTTTCCACATTTCCTTCACCAGGAGTGAACAAGGATGACAATTTCTTTAAATCCTCACACCACTTTTTGTTCGTTTGTTCTGTTTCATATTAGCCATTCGATGGGTATGAAGTAACATTGAATTTGATTCTGATTTCTGTTAGCTTACTGATTAGTGACTTAGAGTTTAGTGGTGAATGAACTGGTGATGTGGCTAAGATTTCCTCTGCTAAGTGAGAAGTTGGAAGTTTGAACCCCACCCCCCACCCCCTCCGCCCCCGTCACAGGACTGGAGACAGGTAGGAGCATCTTCTTCCGCACATATTCTGGGTTCTACATACCCAATTTCTTCTTTTCTGTCCTTGTGGTTTGCCCAGGTCACACACTGCCCTGCTTTCCCCTGTTTACATTGCATCCCCATGCATTTCTATCCTATAAGCAGATCATCATCTCTGGGTTGAGTGAGGATTGCCCCATACTCACCATTTTAGATAAGAAATATGAGGTACAATTTGTTTTATTTTTTATTTTTGTTTTGTTTTATTATTAATGCTTTGTAGCCCAATGAATGAAAACCCACTGCCATTGAGTCATTTCCTACCCATAGTGATCCTATAGGACAGAGTAGAGCTGCTACTGTGAGTTTCTGAGATGTAGACGCTTTACATCTTTAAAGGAATAGACAGTCTGTTCATTCTTCCCCAGAGTGCATTCGAACTGCTCACCTGCCCATTAGTAGAACAATTTATAAACCCACTAATAGATGAGCTCATAGCCCACTACAACACCAGGACAAACTCAACTCAATACCATCGAGTCAATTCCAACTCATAATGTAAGGCAGCATAGAACTGCCCCTGTGGGTTTCTGAGACTAAATCTTTAAAGGAGTAGGAAGCCTCATCTTTCTCCTACGTAAGAAAGACTGATGTTTTCCAACTGCTGACCTTGTGGTTAGCAGCTTATGCCACCAAGACTCCTGCTAGGGAGACTGAATTCCAAAATCACGCTACTTGGCATGGGGAACACCTTTGCTTCAATGCTGGGTCTCCTTCACCGTCACCAAGTCAAAGCTGACTCTAGCAGACCCTTATGGGTTTCCCATGCCTGATAGTGATCCAGAAAAGAAGGATTTAAATTTTTACTTTTAATAAGAAAATAGAGTGCTTCTTTGGGAGTCAATAAAATATGGATTAAATAGGTAGAATCAGACAAACCGTGACTTGCTTTCTGGTTCTATCACTGGGCAAGAGACTCATACATTTTTATACCCATTTTTGGTCATCTATAAAATTAGAAACAGTAAAATGACTAAAAGCTTTTACACTTAGAAATTTGTATGCTACAAATTCTCAAAACTTAAAAACGACTTTGGTGAGTTGTTGTTACTATTTGTGGATGCAAATGTGGCATTTTAATTGAGCAACTTGCTTAAGATCCTGAAGCACGTAGTATAGCAAAACCATTCAGCGTTCTTCCACTCCCCCCTCCCCCCAACTTCTCGTGCTTTCACTAGTACCATCCATGAATCTCCTCCCTGACGCCCTTCCTGAAGTATCTAGCAACGTTTCCCTCCTTTAAAATGTTTCGGGAGGAATTTCAACTCTCCTGGTTTTTTCTAAGGGGTAGATAATGATGCTAAGGAGAGTACGGGAAAGGGCAGGAACTGTATTAATAATTCTCCCATGCCGTTTCCACCTCTGGAATCAAAAGGGACGCGATTTAGCATCTGTAAGACGAGGGGGAGGGAACGGAGGAGGGAAAAGACGAGAGAGCCTGGCGGTGGTAGGAAGTGGGCGGGCGGAGTTAAAAAAAACTGCCGCCGGGAGTCTGCGGCCACGTCGGTTGGGAGGAGGACTGTCTTTTGGGCAATCTCACCTTTCTGACCATGGAGAATGCAAAAGGCAAGGAGGTAAATGCGACCTGAATGGGTTTCTTTCCGTCTCTCTTTGATCTACTCACCTGTCTTCCCCAGCTCTCCTGGGTCCTTCTTTTGAGAAGGAAAAGCTTTGCCTTCGGATTTCTTCCTCTTTACTGGGTACACATAAATACAAGCTCTGGATATGATTGCCTCTCCGTCTGTTGGCCTTAGGAGATGAGGAGGGGGCGGGAGTGACTAACTTTGAAGGCAATTGTGCCCGGAGACTAGACAGCATGTCGGGCCTGGAGGGAAATGGTAGAAAGTGAAACGGGGCGAAGCTGTGAGTTTACATTCGGAAAAGACCAGGCCTCCTTCAATTTCCTTAGAAGTAGGCGCTGAGTCAAAGGCGTGGGCTCTGATCGCTTGTCACTTTCCTAAGCTCCTCAGGGTCAAGGAATAGTTAGAAGCCCGACCCATTGAGAAAGCCCTGCTTGCAAAAACTTAAAGGTGGAGGAAAGTTTTGCCTCGTTTCAGAGACGCTGAAGTCGTGGGAAACCTGAGGGTGCTCTCGGTTCCAACCTCTTTTCTAAAACCAGGTCATTTTGCCCTCTTAGTTTGACGATTTTTGTGAGGCCCTGAAAAGACTACTTTGTCTAGGAGTTATGCTAATGTAAGATGCAAATGAACAGGTAAACTGCTATACAGATGTAAAAATTCCATACAAATGCTAATTTGTCCAGTACTCCCACCTTTAGGCTTGCTGCTTCCCTGAGCCCTTCCTTAGAACTCGGTAGCCCCAGTCTATGCCTCTGAAAAGTAAAAGTAATAAATTGTTGCCACAATCCTGAGAACGTAATGAAAGAAAACGAGGGAAGAGTCAAAACTCTACCTGATGAAGGTCAGAAGCTCAATAAGTGCTTCTGTGCGTCAGATAATTATATCGTCACTGCCTCTTCCCTTCTTTTGTTTCAATTAACCAATATTTACTAAGTGCCTGCCCATATGGGGCTCGCAATCAAATAAATTACACAAGCATTGCAGTGGACAAGTGGCAGGAATGGGGAAGTATTAAGCAGGTTTGACTCAGCCTGTAAGACACACGCAAAAGAAAAACTGCGGTCACTTAGTTGATCCTCACTGCTATCAACTCTGTAAGACCGAGTTGAACAGCTTCGTAGGTTGCCAAGGTTCTAAACCTTTATGCAGGCCGACGCACTGACAAGCAGACTTTCTCCCTCCCGGCAGCTGGTGGATTCAAACCAGCCTATTAATCTGCCGTTGAGGGTTTTAGCCACTGTGACTTTACAGCTCCGGGGACAAGAAACGGTTCCCAAATAAAACAGCACTTGAAATAAAATGTAAGCATGTTAAAAGTTGGGCAGAAGAGGTACCTCAAGGCCACAGTAATGATATTTGGGAAAGTAACAATATTTGGGAAGGAATTTACGGCTGCTCTTGCAGACAATGAGTGGAGGCTGGAATGGGAGGCGAAGGCTGGTAGGTTAACGTCTCCAGATTTGGGGCAAACAAAGGGAGCCTATTTGATCGCATCCCTCTAGCCATACTTAAAACCAAACTCACTGCCATCGAGCCAATTCTGACAAATGCGGCTCATATAGGACAGGGCAGAACTGCCCCCGTGGCTTTCAGAGACTAACTGCACAGAGGTAGAAATCCTCATCTTCCTCCCCAGCAGCGGCTGGTGCTTCCGACCCCTGCAGTTAGCAGCCCAGTGCCTGACCACTAGGCCACCGGGGCTCCTCTAGGGGGAAGTGATTTATTTGATGGGGTAAAGAATGTAGGCAAGGGGGCTGGACAGTGGCTCTTGCCAGGCAACGGTAGGAGATCAAAGCAGAATCTACTGCTGTGTTCTGCACACTTTCAAAGTGGACTTCTTTTTCTTCATTGCTTCCCGAACTTCAGAGGAGGCTGTGCATTAAGGTGACGGCCAGAGAGCACGCAGGCTGCCAGCGGATTTGAATGACTTCTTAGGTTGTGTTCGACACTAGATAGCTTTAGCAAGCAGTGGGGGGGTGGGTCAGACATCACTGAGGAGCAAAGACTGGCTGAGCAGGATCTCTTTTCCCAGGGGAGCTCCACAGAGAAGCCTGCCGAAGAGTGTATCACTCTCAGCTTTGAGCCAGTGCCAGAACCTGAACTACCGTGGCCTACGAATGAACCAAGCACGTCGTCAACTGTACAAAAGTGTGCGTCTCAAGTGACTCAACGAAAAAGAATTAAAAAAGAAAAAGGTAAGGGTTCCACAATAAGCCTGGACAGAATGGGGGGAAATTTCCACCCTGCTCTCGTGGTTTAAATCTCATCTCCTACAGCCTTCTTTTGGCCGTGTATGCTCTTTATAGGAGTTCTGTCAGGTGGCATAGTGGTTTTGCACTAGCCTGCAATCTGCAAGATTTGCAGTTCGAAGCCACTAGTTGCTCTGCGGGAGAAAGGCTGGACTTTCTACTCCGTAAAAGAGTTACACCCTCAAACTCACAGGGCAGTTTTTCCCTGTCTGTTTGTGTCGCATTGTGCATCTGCCCTAGATGCTTGGGGCACGAAGTATGTTGTGAGTTGTCTTGCATGAGCTAGGCGTGTTTGGGCAGTCACATTCCTGACAGGCACCATTGATGAACTGAAACGGGTGGGGGGGTGGTCAAAGAGACAGTGCTGCTGTGACTGGGCTGGGTTGACAGACTCATGGGAACCTAGTGTTGCTAGGCGCTAGGTGGTTTATTTGACTTTGTGGAGTGAGAACAGACTAAGTATTAGGATTCAAAGTCCACCATTCCCCTGAGATTAAAATGACTGCTTGGCTGGTCAACTTCTAGGGTACGCACCTAGATTCCGTGTATTGAGGCTCACACAGGAGCAAGTATATGTGAATAATGGGGGACCGTATTTGGGGAGGTGAGAACGGGGATTTCGCAGAGGTAACGAGAGCCAGAGGCAATGTAATCTGACGTGAGCAAGTTAACTGTCCCATGGGGGTGTCGTGATGGGGATTCGCTGGATTAGGATAACTGAAGATACACATTTTCAGTTTGACGTTAAAAAGGAATGCCTACACGTTAATGACCTCTGTCTCACTCCATTCTGTCTCAACTTCCTTCCCAAAAGAGAGTTCGCAAAGCGATGACAACTTGAAACCCCGAAAGAAGATTCCGATTCCTCCATTACCATCAAAACTGCCGCCCGTTCACCTGGTTCACCGAGACATCCTGCGGGCATGGTGCCATCAATTAAAGCTGAGCACCAAAGGCCAGGTGGGGGCTCAGCGGAAGAGGGGAGGATGCTTCTCAGAGCGTGTGGGAACGGTGCAAGAAAATGCTCTTCTCTACCGCTTAAGCTGCCGAACAAACGAAGAACTGATACGATTTCATTATTAACTCATTTTTCTCTTGTCTTAGAAACTAGATGCATATAAGCGACTGTGTGAATATCGTTTCCCAAGTCAAAATGTAAGTAACTCTATAGGGAATGTAGCCAATTGGAACGTTTCGTCCTTGCCCTGACTGAGCTATATTGATAGTGAAAAGGGAGCCCACACATTCCCGAACATTCACTAATGTTCCTCCTTCCCTTTCCATTTCTGGTTCTGAGGGGGAAAGACATCCCACCTTATTTCCATACTTTCCATCAACTCTCTGCAGACAGTACTAAAAAATGAGACCAATGTTCTGATGGCTTTCATAAACATCCTGATAATGTATTCAATATAATATAAAGGGGGGGATGAGAAATACAACTTTCCTCTAGTTCCTAAATGTTTCCTCCCCGCTCCCACTACCATGACTCGAATTCGACCTTGCAAGTCTTGGCTAGACCAGAGGATGTACACTGGTACAGATAGGAACTGAAAATACAGGGAATCCAGGGCTCATGAGCCCTACAGGACCAGTGGTGTGAGTGG
>NW_022103902.1:9913192-9964047 GCF_000313985.2 Echinops telfairi | reverse complement strand
AGTTAGTCTCAGAAACCCCCAGGGGTTTCTGCCCCATAGGATTGCTATGAGTCACAATAGACTCCCTGCATTGAGTTTGGTGGGGTTTGTGGTTTTATATATAAACTAATAGATAATATTTTAATCAGTTTAATAATTACATCTGTACTAATATTCTTTTAGCAGAATTTTCCTGCCACAGCAAAGGAAGCCAAGATCCAGACACGGCTAAAAAAATCAAATGTGGTCAAATCAAATCTAGATGGTTTGCAGAAAATGAATATGTGTCCTGAAGGGACTAAGCCTCCTGAAGCAGCTCCTTCCTCTGCAGAAGGGGCCCCTGCCTTTGAATCCGTTCTCCAGCAGGACATCAATGCGGTTGACAATACGGTAATACAGGTGACAAGCTCCACTAGTGAGGCTGTGCTGGCCTCCTGGTCAAGAATTGCAGGCAAAGCTGGGAAGGTGGAGGTGGAAGAATCACCACAAGAGACTTATGGTGAGTCCATTATTAAGAATTGGTTCTGGTCCAGACGAGTAAATGGGCTTGAACTCAGTCGCTTACAAACATTGTTGTAAAGGGATCAGCTTTGATGCATGGTGACCTTTTGAATAACAGCACAAGACATTAGTGGGTCCTGCACCACCTTCATGATGGGTTAAGTTAGCAAATGGTTACGTTCACTCTAGCAGCTGTTTCTGTGTATCTCACTGAAATGTTCTTCCTCTTTCATGTCCCTCTACTTCTTGAAACACACTATCCAATTGGTCCTATGTGTTGATAGGACCAAAAATAAGTGATAGTCAATATTCTTTGCCTACAGCACAGTTCAAACCCATATGAATCACAAAAGAATAGATCTGGGACAAGGCTCGAGAATTTGCATTTCAAGAAATATTGTATGTGCTGGTCACCCAGAGTCCACGCCTTTAAGCACTACTACTCTAAGTTAGTGATGCCATCAGAAGGGGTCAGGAATCTGTACAGCCACAATGCATTTCCCCCTTCTGTAAGGAATTGAACTTAAAAGTAATTGATGGGGTGTGGGCCCCAGATCTTCCAGCACTAATAGGTTGCTCAATGTGGTTCTCCATTCCCTCACTGTAAATAATTTAATAATACCTCATCACATATGTTGTTATTATGAGAATTATAGGAAATAAAATTAAGGAAGAAAAGAAACAGCTTGGAACAGTGTAGCACCTATTGAAGAGTAGACACCTGAACCTGTCTCCTGACCATCTTCTCAGTTGTCTTTCTACTGTTTGCCACTTGTAGCTCCAACTCCAGTCAGGTTTTTTTTTCTTTTTAAGTTTTGACAGGGTTTTTTTTTTTTCATACTTAGATAAGGAAGGGAATAGAGGTTAAGTTAGGATCCCAGTGTTCATGTATTGCAGGTGGGGAGTCAGAATTAAAGATGCCTGGCATGAGGCCAGCTGCAACATTAGCATCGGTCCTCGTGTGCTCATACTTGCCTGTCTTTCTTTCCCAGCTGTCAGGTGGTGTGTGGTACATGGGCGAAGTCTCCCTGCAAACAGAAGTGGCTGGGTTCGGTTGCAGTTTCATGCTGGACAAGCCTGGGTCCCTGAGGAACCAGGAAGAGTGAGTGCTCTCTTCTTGATACCTGCCAGCAGTTTTCCACCTCCACATATGGAAGACAACCTGCTGTGTCCCAAATGTGTCCAGAGGTAGGTCCCTGGTACTTTTCTATGCGTGAAAAGTGGGCAGTTGGTTTAAATACATATATATCTATTTTAAGTTAGGGGGCAAGATGGATGCATATTCATCTGGAATGGCCATGTATTTTTTTTTTATTAGGGGCTCATACGACTCTTATCACAATTCGTACATATATCAATTGTGTAAAGCACATTTGTACATTCATTGCCCTCATCATTCTCAAAACATTTGCTCTCCACTTAAGCCCCTGGCATCAGGTCCTCATTTTTTCCCCTCCCTCCCCACTCCCCCCTCCCTCATGAGCCCTTGATAATTTATAAATTATTATTTTGTCATATCTTGCCCTGTCCGACATCTCCCTTCACCTACTTTACTGTTGTCCGTCCCCCAGGGAGGAGGTCACATGTAGATCCTTGTAATCGGTTCCCTCTTTCCTACCCACTCTCCCTCTACCCTCCCAGTATTGCCACTCACACCTCTGGTCCGGAAGGGATCATCCTCCCTGGATTCCCTGTGTTTCCAGTTCCTATCTGTACCAGTGTACATCCGCTGGTCTAGCCAGACTTGCAAGGTACAATTCAGGAAAGTTGTATTTTTCATGGTTGCTACATCACACCCTGTCTGGATCATCTCCTCCCTGAGACCCCTCTGCAAGGGGATCTCCAGTGGCCTACAAATGGGCCTCCACTTTGGGTCTCCACTCCGCACACCCAACCTCATTCACTATGGTAAGATTTTTTTGTTCTGATGATGCCTTATACCTGATCCCTTCAACACTTCGTGACCTCGCAGGCTGGTGTGCTTCTTCCATGTGGGCTTGGTTGCTTCTGAGCTAGATTAGCTATGTATTTTAATCACAGATTGTCAGGAAGGTTCAAGAAGACCATTATTACCCATGCACATTTATTCTCAGGGATAAAGGACTTTCATCTCTCGGGGCTTAATGCTTCCACCTAGAGACATGGAATTCTGGTGGAAGAAAACATTGTGTATTTACTGTAGACCAAGTACATGCGCTGCACAGAACTGGTGACTATGTAAAAAGATTCTGGAGTAACCTCCAGTTCTACGGGGGTGGGGTGGGGGTGGGGGGTGACTGGCATGTAAACAGCTCTGGTCCCTTGTGGTTACTGGTGTTAAACTAGAATATGAAATAACCCTTGAGAAATTACAAAGACGTACTTAGCAGTGGTTTTTTGAGTTAGGTAGTGGTCAAGAAAACAACCAAACAAAACTGACTGATGGTCCCCAGGAACAAGGGAACAGCAAGTGACCCAACATGGATGGTGAGGAGGATGTGGGAGGCCTAACAGGGCTTGATCAAGGATAATGTAACCAAGAGGAATTACTGAAACACTCATGAAGGCTGAACATGATAGTGGGACTAAAGGAAAGTAAAAGGAAATACAGTAGAGGGAAGAACTAGGAGGCAAAGGGCATTTGTAGAGGACTAAATACAGGCATGTACATATGTAAATATACTTATATATGGCAATGGGGAAATAGATCTATGTACATATATTTATGGGTATAGTATTAAGGCAGCAGATGGACATTGGGCCTCTACTCAAGTACTTCCTCAATGCAAGAACACTTTGTTCTATTAACCTGGCATTCCATGATGCTCACCTTCCCGACACGATTGCTGAAGACAAAGGTGGGTGCATAAGCAAATGTGGTGAAAAAATCTGATGGTGCCCGATTGTCAAAAGATATAGCGAATGGGCTCTTAAAAGTTTGAAGATAGAGGAGCGGCCATCTAGCTGAGAAGCAACAAAGCCTACATGGAAGAAGCACACCAACCTGTGCAATCATGAGGTGTCGAAGGGATCACGTATCAGGCATCAAAGAACAAAAAGTCATATCATTGTGAATGTGGGGGAGTGCGTGCGAAGTGGAGACCCAAAACCCATCTGTAGACAGCTGGACATCCCCTTACAGAAAGGTCGTTGGGAGGAGACGAGCCAGTCAGGTTGCAGTATAGCAACGATGAAACATACAACTTTCCTCTAGCTCTTTAATGCTTCCTCCCCCTCACTACCATGACTCCAATTCTACCTTACACATCTGGTAGATAAGAGCTGGAAACACAGGGAATCCAGGGCAGATAAACCTCTCAGGACCAATATTGAGTAGCCATACTAGGAGGGTAAGGGCAAGGTGGGGTGCAAAGGGGGAACTGATCACAATGATCTACATGTAACCTCCTCCCTAAGGGACAGACAACAGAAAAGTGGTGAAGGGAGACGTCGAACAGTGTTAAGACATGAAAAAATAATAATAATTTGTAAATTATCAAGGATTAGGGAGGTGGGGTGCGGAGAAAAATTAAGGAGCTGGTACCAAGGGCTCAAATAGAAAACACATGTCTTGAAAATGATGATGACAATAAATGTACAAATGTTCTTGACACAATGAACCGATGGATGGATGGATTGTGATGAGTTGTATAAGCCCCCAATAAAATGATTTCAAAAACAGAAGCTGTCCTATGGTGACAGCATACAGGGTTTCCAAGTCCATAAATCTTTATAGGAGCAGAAAACCTTTTTCTCCCAGGGAGCAGCTAGTGAGCTCGAACTGCCAACCTTATGGTTAGTAGTCTATACACTTAACTGATATGATTGAACTGTAGGATATGCTAATTACATATTTTTAATTAAGCATACAAAACCAAACCTGCTGCCATCTGCTCATTTTCAATTTATAGCCAGCCAAAGGGCTGTTGCCCCTTTGGGTCCTCAAGGCTCTAAATCTTTAAAGGTGTAGAAACTCACTTCTTCAGAGCAGCTGGTGGGTTTAAACCCGGCTCTGGTTAACAGTCCAACAGATAATCATCCACTATTGCCACCAAACCAAACCCAGTACCACCGAGTAGGTTCCACGTCTCATCTTTCCAGGAACAGAACCTCATCGTTCTGGCCCTAGAACCTGGTGGGTTTGAGCCACTGCTCTTGAGATTAGCAATCCAATCCGGGGCTCCTTAAATCAAGGGAGCGCTGACTAAATCATTCATTTCAATCCAGGTAACAGCCCCAGGTGGAGAACACACTTGGGAGAAAGTAGAACTCAGAAGTAGTTCAGAATATGATTTTTTTTGGTGGAAAATGAAGCCATGGTTCTCATTTGTAAAACGGGCATAACATAACCCATCTGAAACTATTGAGAAAATGCAGTGGTTAATTTATTTAAAAGTTCTCAGCACTATCTCGCTTCTACCTCGTAAGTACTCAATAACTTTTTGGTTATTATTCCAAGCATTGGGTTTATTTTGAAATAGAATTACTGATGCAAAACACAGGTACTTTTTACATGAGTTGAGGATTATGGGATTTATTTGGAATCATTAGTTATGTCAAATGGAGTAAACTTTGAATATTGGAAGTTTGGACTATTAAGCATTGGTTAATGGAGGATCCCTGGTGGCAGAGTAGGTCTCCAGTTGGACTGCTAACTGCTGGGTCAGTGGTTCAAATCCACCAGCTGCTCTATGGAAGCACGATGAGACTTTCTTTATACTCGAATCAGCAGTTTCGCTCTTGGACATCACAGGGGCTATTTTACCCTGTCCTATGGAATTGCCATGAGTCCTAATGGAATCAGTGGCAGGGAGTTTGGTTTGGGTTTTGAGGTTAATAGTAATTCTTCTGAAAAGTTTTTAATGGGTTAGACATATGTGATCGACAAAGAATCATTGTATTCATCAAATAACACCTTTTTAAAATAATGCCTTTTAATTGCAATTATGGACAGAATTGAAGGAAGGGTACAAAAAACTCTTATCTTAAATTCGAAGTCCAATTGAAATCCACATAGTAAATGGGTTGACTGAACAGCCCTGGAGGGTAGGAGGGCTCTGATAAAACTTGCTGTTCTAAACTATACTAGCTTAATTGATTACTGTTTTTTAAAAAAAGGACAAGCCATTTGGTAAAACTGGCCATGGGTTGGGGTTGAGGGGGAAGGTATTAGCTTTAAAAGAACAGCAGCTTCGGGACCCAATGAGCAGCCCAGGTCGCAGCTCCGTTTCGCCTCCCCTTCACCTCAGTGACTTTGCTAATGCTTGCTAAGGTTTCAGGCCACACTTTCCACAACTAGAATATGTTGAGGAGAAGCAGGTTTGACTGGGAAATGTGTATTGACATGTAACTCGCGTGCCCTACAATTTGGTGGTTCAAATATATTAAAAATAGTTGGGTGCTCTCAAATATAGTTTTAACATTAAGAAATTGTATAGGTGCTTTTTGGTTATGGAGAATTCAGGACCCCAAAGCCTCTTTAAAAAGCGAAAGGGGGGCAGGGAGGGGGAGAGAGACATGCACATATGCGCATATGCAAAGTTTTTTGCTAGGAGTCAGAAGCCAGGCCACCTGTGTGAAGAAGCCCATTGAAGGCTATTAAAGAAGGAAATGTATTGAGGTGGAAGCGCAGAGGAAAGGTGTGTGTGGAAGCTTAAATTCGGAGCACCTGGTTTGCAGAAAAGACTGGATGAAAGCAAAATCCCCAAATCCATTTGCTGACTCCACACTGTCTCCACTGAATTCCTTTTGACCATAGACTAGAGATTGTCTTGCCTTGGGGCAGAGAGCTGTAGAAAGTGAATTACTTCCACTCCCTCTCCAAACCAGCCCAGGGAGAGGCAATGTTCCTTAGGGGCTTGCCTGGGCGTGTCCTTGAAGGCTATCACAGGCCTGGGGGGTCAGATAGCTGGAGTCTTGCCCTATCAGTCAGGCTCCAATCATGCTCCAGTTCCTGCTTCTATAATCCCCTGAAACTGATGTGTTGCTCTACCACCAATGATGATTGTGTGACAGTCTCCTTCGCCCTCCCAGGCCCTTTATAAATCCCTATATCGCGGCAAATATTTGGATGCCATTGTGACCTCATGCTAATGTTTTCCCTTATCCAGGTGATGTGTCTTTGTCCTGTTCAAGACTTTCCAGTTCTCCTTAAATTATTTGGGACTTAGAGTCTCTTTTGTACCTTAAAGTATGTGGTGGACACAAGATTAACTAGAAATGTCTTGGGGGAGACGGTATTTGTTTTTGGTAATGGCATAAAATGTTTAGCACCTTCTGTGAGTACTAGAATAAAAACAAAGCTTTGATGATCATTTACACGTTTATATGAATAATATTCCCTCGGAACTGTAGGATTTGGCCTGAGGTCTGGAACAACACTATATTGGGCAAGCTGGCAAAGGAGACAGAGAATGAACAATTAAGGAATTAAACCTGAAATGTAAAGTCATTGGGGGAGAATTTGGACTGGAAATTTGATTTCAGTACCAAATAAAGCTCAAGAAAATACGAATGAATAAAGCAAAGAAGGCTTCTAAAAATCTATGGAAATACTTGATGATCTTTTCATTCCCTTTTCTCACAACATTTGGAAGTCCTTGTATACTTGCTTAGGTGATGGATTCAAATTACTGAAGGATGCAGAAAATCTGATGTTGATTTAATAAGGCACCCCAGCGCCATAGTGGGGTGCACGTTGGATTTCTAACCTCAAGGTCAATCATTCAAACCCACCAGCTGCTCTGATGGCAAGATGAGGTTGGCCGCTCCTCCTTACGCGGTCCTTCTCTGTGTCTGAGAAGCTAAAGAACACCTCTACTCTGAACTGTGGGTGCACGGTGGGTTGGAATTGACTCAGTGGCAGTGGATGCAGGCTTGGGTTAGTATGGCGAAGGAAGTGAGAGGCTGCAGTCAGTGGGTGTTTTGTCAAAGCTCAACGGGAAGATTAGGTGGAACAGTAGGATAGGTAGAGTCCAGATGTCCAGGCTCTCACTCCCATCGGCCATGCTTCAGCTGCCCTGGAATCAAAACTCTGTACTGGTGTGGAGTAGTTAGGGGCCCACTTGAGTGAGAGAACACCCGAGGTTTAGGGAAACTTGAACAGAATAGAGGCCTCAGGTAGGTAGGACCTCAGCCTAGATTTCACCTTCTTTAGTTCATGGAGCAGCGGTTCTCAACCTTCCTCATGCTGCGGCCCTTTAATATAGTTCCTCATGTTGTGGTGGCCCCCCGAAACCTTAAAATTATTTTCGTTGCTACTTCATAACTGTAATTTTGCTACTGTTATGAATCAGGTGACCCCTGTGAAAGAGTCATTCAACCCCCAAAGGGGTCGCAACCCGCAGGTTGAAAACCACTGTCAGAGGAACCCTGATGGTATCTGAAAGGTTGGTAGTTCAAAACCACCACGCCACTCTGAGAAAGACGGGGCTTTTTACTCCCATAAACAGTCACAATCTCAGAAAGCCATGGGGGTGGTGGGTCCTTATGAATGCATTGACTCCAGGGCAGTGAGTTAGCTTATGGAGAGGGACAATCCTTAGCCTGTGGTACCAGGCCATCTCCCACTAGAGGCAATGTATATGTGCACTGCTTTGTTGACACCATTGGGCTGCCTGCTTTCAGTGCAGTTGTCCAGAGCATCTTTGTCAGCTCCATAGAACTGACATCGCTTTGAAAAGCGTTTTTCATAGCACCTGGAAAAGGTCTGCTCTGGAACCTCCTGCCCATTCCCGGCTCCAGAGCAGGAGCATGTTTATGGAAGCATGATGCTGCTCCATTCTGCGCTGCAAGCTTCCCGCCATCTCCATTGCTGAGGACCATGTTCTTGGCATATAGTCATTGTTTGACGGGTGAGTTGGAAGGCTACAGCGTGATCTCTCCAGGCGAAGAGCTCTTTTTAAAATGTATTTATTTTTGTTGTTTGATGTTTTTTTCCTTGGTTCTAACTTTAAAAAATAAATAAACCGACCCTCTCATTTGCTTTATAGGAACCGGGTGTTGAAGGAAAGTCTCCAAAGTGAGTAGATGACCTGGGAAAAGGATGCTTCCAAGATTGCAATTAACAATTGACATCATATCCCTTTGGACTTCCATCCACGCCACTCCCCCACGCCCCACCCGTGTTCCTGCTCACGGTGGGCACAGACTGCCGGGGGTAGGTGTCACCCTTTGCAATCTGGACAGTGAAGCCAACCCCAGTTTTGCTTGCTGCTTCCTGAGTTGAGATACAGAAGACATTGATGTTTAAAATTGTTACAACTTTACAAATTACCCTATGTCCCAGCTAATAAAAACATAAATAGTTCAAAGGCCACCAATTCCAACATTTCCTTGCCCTTCTGAAGTATCAATGGCTTAAGCTGAGCTTCAGTGAAAGTGCTTCCGAAGAGCGTTGGTTGTGCCCGAGTTACTGAAGACAAAATCACTGTTTGCTTCTGTGCTGAATTTTCCTTGCCTGAACACTGATTTTAGGAGCCGTTCCTTTCTAACTGTAAGTTTAATGACTTCAAGTTGAATAAGACAAAAATACCTAATATTCTTAATATAGAAAACATTTTCCCAAAATATCTGTAATTTGGCTCTGGTGTCACCATTGTTATCCCTGGTAGCCATTACGCGGCTTTCTGCTCTTGAAAACGTTTAAGCACAATGTACTGAAGTTATAGTTGCTCTTGTGTTCTTCGTCCTTTGTTTCTTGGGGACCAAATATGTGAATTAGCAGATATTCTTTTTTTTTTTAGCAGATATTCTTGTAAGGATTAAAACAACAACAAAAAATGTCTTTCTTTCTTGAAATTCTTCATTTTTAATCTATTAAGCACTGATAGATTTAGTTGGCCCATGAGTCCACACTTGTCCTGTGTTGTAAATGATAGTTTCCCACATTGTTTTACTTGCCAATAATCATCATAATCATGTATTGTAATGGAAGGAGTGATGAAGTTGGAGCACTTGTGCACATCATGTTATAGACTAATTAGGATGAGAATCCTTGATGTTAAGTCTGCAGAGAAAAGCTTTCGGAGGAAAGGTTATTCCCACAGGTTTAGCTTTTCTCCCACAAATGGCGCACCAACAGGCAACGGAAAAACTATGTGGCCGCCCAGCAAGGGTACCGGCCACCATTTAGCTATTTAAACTGATAAGGAGAACATGTCACCAAGCTTGTTTTCTATTAGATTATTTCTCATTTGTGGTAAGAGCAAATATGTCATTAAAAAAAATTTTTTTAGCTGCAAATTTCAATCATTAAAATACTTAATGCTTACTATCTGTCAGATACTATTTAAGAGGGAGACTTAACTAATTAATTTATTTAAGCTCATCAGTGGTGTCAGAATTAGTATTAGCCCATTTTGTATAGGAAACTGGGAACCTGAATTTGGACCTCAGAAAGCTAGCTCCTGGAACTGTGCGTTCTCTCCCATTTTCTCTTCACTGGTGGTTCCTGAGTTTTAGTTTCTTAGAAAGACCTGAATACAAAGGTGTGTGTGTGTGTGTGTTTCCCCCCAATGTTCCCCATTATTACACCACTATTCTGTGACTTTTTTTCTTTTACATGCTGAAACAATCTGGTTTTTGTGTTTGGTGTAGGGGATATGGATCCACTTATATCTTTAACTGGTAACACAAAACCAGAAAATCCACTGTCATCTCATCAATTCTGGCTCATTAATAACCAAAACTATAGCTTTACAAGAGCAGAGCCTCTTTTTTCCCCACTGAACTTTGAACTACTGACTCGGGTTGGCAGCCCAATGCCTAATCCGCTTCCACCAGGGTTCTTTAGCGTGTAACCTCGTGATCTCAAATTACTGAGTTTTCTTCCTCATTCATTTTAAATTCTACCTTTATCAAACACCAGGAGCCCCAGTGTGTTCTGTGGGTTAAGTATTAGATTGCTAACTTCAAGGTCTGTGGTTCAAACCACCAGAGAAAGATAAGGGGAGAAACAATAGGGTTGCCAGCTCCGGTAGAGTGAAAACACACTCCCATCCAGCCAGTGCTGCCTCAGTGACCCCCATAGGACTCCTAGATTGTTCACATCAGTAGAAAGCCCAGTCTCTGTGGCAGAGCAGCTTGTGGTTTCAAACTACCAACCATGTGGATCTCAGCCCAAGGCTTAACCACTGCACCACCAGGTCTCCACTACAAATACCAAACACAAATACTAAATATTTTCAACATGTAAAAGAAATTGGTGTAAAGGAAACACTGGAGGAAAATAAAGAGTTCGTCTCAGAAACCATATTAAGGAGTTCTGCTCTGTCCTTTGAGGTCAGTACAGTTAAAATACACTCAGTGGTAGTGCATTTGGCATGAGTAGAAATCAAAATTCCAGACAGCTAGCCTCCAGCTTCCCCACACCCATAGCTTCTGCTCAGGGCACAATGGGATCTGCCCCTTTTTATTACTCATAGCATTCCTACACCTCTTGTCTGTTTTTGAGTCTCTGCCAAGTGATGGTGACTGAATCTTGCTATAGTGAGCTCTGAATTAATAGCCTGTATTCTCCTTTGGGTGATCTGTCTATTTTTACTATATACTTCTATAAAGATACAGATATCTATAAAATATAGAGAAATTAGCTTAGTTTTAAACATGAGAAATTGACAGAATCATCCTGAAAATCAAATGAAAATGTTCCAGCTTCTGAGACCGAAAATGTCAAATCTCTAAATTTACATATATACAAATTTGATGTTCCAAAGTTTTCTTTCTTTTTGTTGTCCCAAAGTTCTTAAGTAAAAATACACCTAAAGCCAACCCTACTACCGTGGATTAAATTCCAACTTGTAAGAGCCCTCTGAAAATATTTAAAAGTTGTGAGGGGTGATAATTCAATAATATATTAAAATATCATAAATGGATATTAAGAGAATGTCTCAGGAATATTCATAAAAAACAGTTCTGAGTTGAGAGTTCAGATATCCACATAGATCCTAGTATATAAGATGTACTTTGGATATGATAAAGTAGCATACCAATTCAGAGTGGGGAAAAATAGATTATTTAAAATGTGTTATTGCAACTGAGGAACTGTCTTGGGGTTTGAAGAAAATTTCAATTATGGGAGCAAAAAATGCAAGTCAGACTTAAATACATAGAGTGCAACTGGGAGAGTAACCAAATTAAACCGCATCCACATTTGAGAGTATGCCTGTCTGTGTGTGTGTGCCTGTGCCATTGAAGTGATTCCCACTCGTGGTAAATGTATGACAGGGTAGAACTGCCCCATATGGTCTCCTTGGTTGTCCATGGCAATGGGCTTGTTTTTAAAATTTTTTTTTTCTTTTTTTAATCATTTTATTAGGGGCTCATACAACTCTTATCACACTCCATACAAACATCAGTTGTGTAAAGCACATTTGTACATTCATTGCCCTCATCATTCTCAAAATATTTGCTCTCCACCTAAGCCCCTGGTATCAGCTCATTTTTTTCCCCTCCCTCCAAAATGTTTTTATTTCATGGGATCAGATCATCAAGTCTTTTCAAACTGGAGCTGTTTTGGGGGTGAAACGGCAACTTGGCTGTTAGCAGCTTAGTCTTTACTCATTGTCGCACCATATACATATACAGGCCCCTCAAAAAACTCAATTCCATCGATCAGTTCTGACTCATAGTGACTCCATTAGACAGAGTAGAATTGCCTTTATGGGTTTCTGACACTAGGTAAACCTATACAGCTAGCCTCACCTTTCTCCCATAAAGCAGCTGGTGGTTTTGAACTGCTGACCTTTAGATTAGCAGCCCAGAGACTCATTCAGATGCATTTCTGTTGTTTTGAACTACCTGAGTGTGGTGGTTTGCTACAACAACCTTAGAAAAATGATTACTATAGAGAAAGGAAATACAAATAGCCCTGAACATTATAAAAATCCTCCAACTTCAATCATAATCAAGAAATTAAACTCTGACTAAAATAAAAACTAGCATAACCATCTATGAAGAATTTAAAATAAAACATCTATATTCTTTTCCCTCAGAGGTGAAGCCTAATTTTTAACTCCTTAAGTGTTTCCTATACACATTATTTCCCCCCCAAAATCACACAGTAAAGAAAGAAAGAGGTTAAGAGTAACTGGGAGGCGAAGACAAACACACTCAAACCACCAAGGTCAGTACCAAGAGTAAAAGTCGTGTTGATAGTATGTACCCTTGATGTGATGAGAACTGTACTCGGTCATCTTCCTGCAAAGAACCATAACCCCAGTGTCATCATGAAGAAAACAGCAAATTTTAATAGATGATTACAAAATACCTGACCTGACTTCCCAACTGCCAAGGTCATCAAAAGCAGGGAGAGCCTGGGACACTTACATCCGAGAGAAGGCTAAGCAGGCGTGCCTACCAAATGCAGCGAAGCAGCTTAGACAGGATCCAGTAACAACAAAAGGACTTTAGGTAAAATCTAAGAACATCTGAATATTTAAAAAATTAAAAGAGCATATGAATATAAAGTTTGGATTTAATCCCCCTTACTGTCCTCACATTTTAAATTTATTTTAAATTTTGTTTTTTTGACATGTAATTCACATTCCATACAGTTCAATGACTGAAAGCTATTAAAACGTGTACTCATCACAATTTTTGAATTTTTTCTTTTTCATAACAATCACTACAATTCGCTAAGTGTTTACAATTGAGAAGCCTTGAGACTAAGTTTTGAGCCAGATCAGTCCCATGACATTGTACTCTTATTACCTTCATTTTATAAATGAAGGCATTTCAGCTTGGAAGATTAAATATATTGTTCTCAATGGTGGTTTTTAAAATTTTTAATGTGTTTTTTTGTTTTTGTTTTTTTAATTGTTTAATTGGCATATACTTCACATATCACACAACTTAATCTTTCAATCATAAGAGTTATGTGATCATGACCACAATGTTTCAGAACATTGTCTTGTGATTGAGCAACTGAACTGTTCAATTGTATGATATGTGAATTATACGCCAATAAAATTGTTGGAAAACAACAATAATGGCACATAATTGGAAAACTTCAATCCGAAAGAAAGAAAATAATAAAATAAGAACAAATTTAAACTGGGTGAAAAGGGAGAACAAATGATTCCTCATCAGTGGTCAAAGGGGATGCACCAAGGCTTGATCCACGTGGGGACTTTGCAAATGAATTTGGGCTTTCACTGTCACCCATCGTCTTCTGCAAACTGGGAGTGCAAAACTTAAGCTCTAGTACTCTAATATTGCAAGGTTCCTGGGTGGTGCGAACTGCTTGCATGACCACTTTTACAAAGGTTGGAATTGGAACCACTCCGCAATGCCCTCGAGGAAGCAAGGCCTGTCAGATTCCGACTCAGAGCTGCCGTATAGGACTGAAGAGAACTGTGGTTCCCCCACCCCACCCCGCCCCGTGGGTTTTGGAAGTTGTGGCTCAGAAATGCTGGCCTTTCAGCTAGCAGCCCAATGGTAACCCACCATGCGACAGGACTCCTTTTTCTATGATTTTACAGCCCCCCCAAACCCTATCATTTATAGGACCATGACGAGATGGAATAAGACTAGACAGAAATGGTATTTTGTTTCAATATAATGTGACTCATCTCTCTGCCATCGAGTCAATGGCAACTAGTGACCATATGGGACAGGGTAGAACTGCCCAGGAGTTTCTAAGACCATAACTGTTTTGAGCAGAAAGCCCCGTCTTTCTCCCCCAGAGGCTGGAGATTTGGAACTGTGGGCCTTGAAGAATCCGCCCGGCCTAACCACTGCCACCAGCGCTTTTGGAAAGTCGGTATGATGCGCTTGGAGATGGGGCTTTGTGACACCTTGGTTAAGGGCTCACCTGCCAACAGAAAGGTAGGGTCCAAGTCTATCGGCTGCTCTGAGGGAGAAAGATGAAATGGCCCACTGCTAATTTAGTTTCAGAAACTCAGACTGCTATGAATCAAAATCAGCTCGATGGCACCACAATTCGTTTTTGTTTGGCTGGTATTCAAGAAACTCATCAACTCTCCTGTGTCTTAATATTTTCTGAGTAAAGTTCAAGGCCAAAAGATAATATAGGGGAGGCGGGGAGAACCAAGCCTGCTTCTATGAACATCTGGAGTCCTTCCCCAAAACTCAGTACCCCAGAGTTGTCAATTCGTAGCAACCCTGTAGGACAGGATAGAACTGCCCCTGTGGGTAGACGGTTACTCTTTACAGGAGTAGAAAGCCATGTTTTTTCCTCTTGAGTGGCTGGCAGTTTTGAACTGCTGCTGGACATGTAACAGTACACCACCAATGCTCAGGTTCTTAGGTACTACATGGTCATTGAGGTGATTCTTGACTCCTAGCTCATACGTGGACTAGTACAATGTCCACACTGATGTCTGCAGTCAGCAGGCCACTTCATCTGTCAAGAATGTTCATATTACCCATACACCCAGTTTTTGACTTTGGGAATCAGAAGTAGTCAGTTTTAAGCATTGTAACATTGTATGGCTTTCTGTTACAAAATTAAAGGATAAAGTATTTATGAACATGCTAAAACTTTAGTTGACAGGATTCTACCTATATAGTGGCATTTAGATGTTTTCACATTTTTGACATCACTAATTTGATCTCAAGCCTAAAAACAAAACCACACCCCACAGCATAACACTATGTTCTACCAAGTAGTTGGGTAAAATCTCAAGTCTTATTGCGGGCAGTCTTGCGCATTGTGCATCTTTGTCAGTTAAAATCATCTCTATGCAGAGCATTTGAACAATTAAAAACGTATACTCTCTTTTACTCAATAATTCTTAAGAGGGATTTTATAGTACGCTTAATACTTTTGAAGGTAACAATGAGGTTTCACTCTTCCAGTGCATAATTTTTTTAATACTGTGAACCTATTTTAAAGGAGTAGAAAACTATAGTCCGAAAAAAAAAAGAGAACTGTGGTCTGTATAGGTAAATAGAAAATACTTTAATCTCAATTGGGGTTAATGGGAAAGTCTCTTCTTGATCCCAACCCACGGAACAGCAACAAAAGAGTCACTTCTTGCCAGACCTCAGGCCTCAGGGCAGCCATTCCTGCTTGTAGTCAGAGTCTCAGACAGCACTATGGACAGGTCAATCAAAGTACAGCAGTCACTGAGATCCAGCTAAGGCATGAGCACTCCATCCTTGGTCACTTACTAACATGTTGCCCATCCAAAGGGAATGTGATTTGGGGTTCATATCCACCTACTTCGTCTTCGACAACGCGGTCAATTTTTTCATTAGTACCTCATTCCTAGAAAACAAGTTAGAAAAGACTTTTGAAAATTCCTGGCACAAGGGAGACATCTGGGTATGGCAGAGAAGAAATTGTCCTCAGTCAACAACTGTAGCTCCCTTGTTTACTCACCTGTTTACCTCTCTAGAACACTCCATGGTCATGGGAGTTGTCTTAAGGTTTGTGTGGTCATTGAAATTAATTATAGAGAGATCCCCTTGCAGAGGGGTCTCGGGGAGGAGATGAGCCAGTCAGGGTGCGATGTAACAATGATGAGAAATACAATCTTCCTCTAGTTCCTAAATGTTTCCTCCCCGCTCCCACTACCATGACTCGAATTCTATCTTGCAAGTCTGGCTAGACCAGAGGAGGTACACTGGTACAGATAGGAACTGAAAATACAGGGAATCCAGGACGGATGAGCCCTATAGGACCAGTGGTGTGAGTGGCAAAACAGGGAGGGTAAAGGGAGAATGGGTAGGAAAGAGGGAACCGATTACATGGAACTGTGTGTGACCTCCTCCCTGGGGGACAGACAACCGAAAAGTGGATGAAGGGAGACGTCGGACAGGGCAAGATATGACAAAATACCCATTTATAAACTATCAAGGGCTCATGCGGGAGGGGGGAGCGGGGAGAGAGGGGAAAAATGAGGACCTAATGTCGGGGGTTTAAATGGAGAGAAAATGTTTTGAGAAACGATGTACAAATGCGCTTTACACAATTGATGTGTGTATGGATTGGGATAACAGTTGTATGAGCCCCTAATAAAATGTTAAAAAAAAAAAATGAATTACAGAAAGTGCTATGGGGACAGAGAGGAATAGTCCTGAGAAGTAGATACCCGCCCCCATCTAGACATTTACTTTTCTATGGGCCGTGTGCTTAGAAAGACATTTCAGAGTTACCTCTTAACACACTCAGGACACAACATATTGTCTTCTACGTCCAGGGGTGGGAAAACATACGCCGGTAAGAGGAAGAGCGAGATCATCCTCCTGGGCGTGCTCGGCACCCAGGTTTGACCGGCGTGGAACTGCAGGCGGACCCAGCCCTCTGTCTCTGCAGGGAGGGTTTTGCCGTGGACCACACACCATCTGCTGCCTGGAGGAGACAGAAGTAAAGTATAATCAGCAAGATCCAGGAATAGTGGCCCTAACCCAGCCTCCTCAGAGAAAGTCACTGTTAGTTTGCTCCCAATATTCAGGTGACAAACAAACTGAATGAGAAGCATGACAATGTAGGCCAAAAGCTGGTACAACCCAACCTCACAAACTCCATAGCATGAAGCAAATGTTTTGAGAATGATGAGGGTAACAAATGTACAAATATGCTTTATACAATCGATGTATGGATGGATTGTGATAAGAGTTGTATGAGCCCACAATAAAATGATTCGAAACAAAACAAAAACACAAGAACTACAATTTGCTTTTAAAAATACAGGGGAAAAGAATTCCATAGCATGAGAGAAAAAAGCAGTTAACCTTTCAGAATGCTTGCTTTGTGGCCTGATTGTTCCTACACTTATTAAAGTGTTTGTTCTTTAGAGAAACTATTGATATTTACCTTTGACCTTGATTATTTACAAATAAAAGAAAATAAAGCGTAATGCGTTATATAAAATGACCTTTCACAGAAATCAAGGCGTGAATGCAAGCATACTTATTCACATATATTCCCAGTTTGGGGGTTTGTTTGTTTTTTTGGTGTGGCCATTATTAGTTTAAAAAACATTAGTTTTAAAAAGCATATATGGCTTATGCATGCTTTCCAGATAGGATCTCAAAATAGAGATTTTTTTAAAATGTAAGACATCATCTAAAAAAAAAAGGACATTATCTATTTAGGGAACTGGGATATTAGCAAGATAGCTGGCTGGTGTAGAATTAAGAGAATAGAACAGTATGGGTTTATAAAAACCCGCAAGTAACAAACGGGTGGCGTGAAGCATGGCTCTTCTCCCCGTGTCTCTTACGTCCCAACAAACGATCAGGTGGGACCATGCAAATAGAGTGCATATAACACTGAGAGGTCGGTATTCGTTTCCAGCTCCTCAGCACAAGGATAAAGTCGGAGCAGAGGACAAAGTCCCAGGACGCTCAGAAGTGCAGCACACTTCAAGTGTCTGTCTAAAGAGGCAAAGATGGAGAAGACCAGAGGCCGAGGCAAGGAAACCGTGAGGACAAAGGAAGTGCCCTGAGACTGTTAAGACTCGGAGGTAGATGAGGGGCTGATACCAAGGGCTCAAGTGGAGAGCAAATGTTTTGAGAATGATGATGGCAACAAAAGTGCAAATGTGCTCGACACAATGGATGGATGGATGGGTGGAGATAAGCATTGTATGAGCCCCAGTAAAATGATTTTTTTTAAAAGAAAATTCTGAGGGAGAGCAGTAGGCTGACTTCCTGGCCCATGGAGGCAGAAGACAAGCAATCACCTGACTGAGAGGAAGTTGGCTCCTGGCTAAGGAGGTTTGACTGTAGACTGATGACCCTATCTTCACTATTTACAAATCCTGGCTGTGGCAACATTCTAATGCCCCTTCCTGGCCTCCTTGAGTATTATCTGGGAGCTCTGTGTGGCTATCGCCATGAGTGGTGGGGCACAGCCGGCAAGAAAGGAGACTACAGAGCGAAGAGCGGCTTGTTATGAGACTAGGTTAAGGGTGAAGGGTGGAGGCGTGTCTGACCTGTCTTATGGAAATAGGGGAGCCAATATCAAGATATGGCCCCTGCAAACTTTTTGCAGCTGTGTTCCAGGGAATGCCGAGTTTCTGGAATTGAAAGTTAATGGCATTTTCCCAGTAACTCTCTGAGGTTTCCTTTTATGTATTGTTCTAGCTCCCAACATAAATAGACTTTGAGCAATGACAGAGATTACTTGTGTTCCTTACAACATGCACAATACATCCAGCAACTAGGTGTTTCCTAGGCATCAGATACTTACTGGTTATTGAATGAAAAGAATATAAAGGATGCATAAGGGTGGACTGTGACCAAATCATGTGGCCTTTTAATGAATAGAATGATATCATCTGAAGATCCAGTACCCTGGGCTGGATAACGCCTTTGCACAAATTACTGTGTTAACAAAGACACCTTCCTAACACAAGGTAGGTGGATTTCTTTCAGTCCCTGGTCTTATTTGTGGCTGGGTGCCTTGCGTGATGGACAAGAAGCTGTACAACACAGTCCAGCCCTGGGTCAAAGGGATTTACAAGACTTCTGGAGGTGAGAGGAGAGGCAGATGGATTTTGTGCTGGGCTGCTAGGATGTGCTGGAGACGAAAACAGAAATAGCATGAATCTTGAGCAAAAGTGATGGAGAAAGAGATCGGACTAAAAGTACTCTGAAGATTTCCTAGAGGGCAGGGAAGTCCTTTCATGATTGTCTGCTCACAATATGGCAAATCCTATTTCATCCTTCTCTCTATACGTAACAGCACGGTTTATATCATGACGCCAAGGTCCAGGAGCTAAGTAACTTGCCAATGCCATTGGAAGCAGAAGCATCGCAACCAAAGGTCTTCTATTCTAACACCTCCTATCCTACAGTGTTGTCCTGGTGGTGTAGTTGTTAAGCTCTTCTTGGCTGCTAGCCAGGAAGTCTGTGGTTTGGACCCACCGCCCAGTCCACAAAAGATATAGCAGCCTTGGAAACCCTACGGGGCAGTTAAACTTTGTCCTAAAAGTCTAAATGCTAGAGTCTGACTCGACACAACCACAATGGAATGTCAAGAAAAGGTGAAATGGGATGACCTCAGGGTGTGGTTGATACTCCAATTGGATTCTTTCTCCCTTGGAAAAAATGCTAACTGATAAGTACAGTCAGTAACTCAGTCACCTGGCTAACAGATCTAACCAGTTAAACGCTTGTTATATAGCTATCGCGCATATGAGGTCCAATCTCCAATCTAGATCCATAAACATTAAATAACCCTCTCTCTTCGCCATGTCTTTATAGAACTATTAACCGTTAACCTTGTTCCTCTTGGAGGATGGTCTTACCAAAGCCCGGGGCCAAAAAAGCCTCAATTGCAGAGTGAAGGTGACGTGAGTTCACAGCCTTGGGTTGAAGCGCTTTTGAGGAAATCCTTGCCCAGGATGCCAGCGTGGCCTCCGGAGCAGGAGAGTCCACTTCAACAACGTTGGCGACTTGTGTCTCTGGAAGGCCTATCTGTTTGTCCTCAAGTGTTGGTTGCTTGATCTTGCGTTTCCTCGATATTGACTGTATCTTGGCTGCCCGTGGTGAGTCGGGAACGTCCTGAGAATGACATTCCTGGTGAGTATTCACCGACTACGAGCTACTGCTAGAAGCAGCCTGTGTGGAGGGCAGTGTGAAGTCAGTTGTGCACACTTTGGTCAAGATGTAATGCTATCATTTGATCTCCCTTTAGGCCCACTTTAAAGTTATGTCCGTTTTAAGGAAAAAGAGTAAAGGGGAAATACATGTGGATTCAGCCTCAGAGGAATTCCCTCTGACCACGGGCCAGGGATGTGAATAGGCTCGCTAACATGCACAATGCATGAGAAAGTGGGAAATTGGGAGCTAAAACTGAGGCGTAAGATTGAAGGAAATATTCTCAAACTGCTTACGGTGATTATACAACTCTTGATGTGATCAAACTATTAATTTTATGCTATATGGATTCTATGCTAATAAAACTGTTGAAGGGGGAAAAAAAACACCCGCGATTTCATTTTCAGTCGTCCAACTCCGGGAAACCCTATCGGGCCAAGTAGACCTGCTGGAGGCTAGTTGCTCCGGTAGAAAGTTAAAAAGCTCAGAAACTGAAAGGAGCACCTCTAGTGTCCTATTGGGCCATGGTTGAGCTGGAAGAGATGGTGGCAGTGACGCTTGTCTGTGGCCTCCCTGGGCCCTCTAATCCCCAGGCCCCAAGGACCCACAGTGATCATAAATCAGGGGATTCTGTTCCCCAGGCAACCTTCAACGATGTTCAGAGAAATACATGGCTGTCCAAATGGGAGCTGGGTGAGGTACGAATGGCATTGTGTGGGTTGATGTCAGGGCTACTGCTAAACACTCCACAACTGCACAGGACAAACACCACAAAGAGACAAGGTCCCATCTCACAAGACAAAACTGCCACAGTTGGCCAAGTAAGTATGCCCCAGACCTGGAGAAGGTGCAAGAAGAGAAGTACTTTGCACTCGCCTGTTTTTGGTGAGGGTAAACGAACTTCTGGAGCCGTAGATAAACTTCCACTTTCTGAGGAAATAAAGCGGAACATTACAGTTAAACAGTTTCCCATACATGTCGGAGCGGCGGATTCTCACCAGAGTACTCACCTGCCCATCGGTGCTCAACTTGGCTTGCTGGCACCATTTCCGCAAAGTGTCCCTATGTACCTCAGTAACCGGAGGCAAGACATCCGGCAGAGGAAGGTCTATGTTTGTGTTATTTCTTCGGCGCACTTTGGCTTGTTCGCTTGTTTGAGGAAGATGAACTGCGAAAACAATGAAACCAATAGCCGTACTTTAGTTATTTGTAAGGTTCTTCACTCATAGCGACCCTTACAGACAGAGGAGAACTCTTCAAAAGGGTTTCTGAGACTACGAATCTTTAGGGACTAGAGCAGACAGCCTTATCTTTCTCCTGTGGAGGAGTGCCTTGAACCACTGACCTTGTCGTTAACAGGCCAATACTTAACTCACTGCAGCACCAGGACCCAGAGAACAGAAATCAAGGATTGAAGACAATTGTTAAAATGGCAGACCTGAGACAAGCGTATTATCCTGAGATTGTCGATTCCAAATTGTTTCCACTACATGTACCACCAGCTTGTTGTTGGCTCTCAGTTTTCAATTGGTTAGAGCATGATATTGACTTGTTTATTCCAAGAGCCCTATTCAATGTTCTCTATGGGCCTGTTTTGTGTCTTAGAAAGCAAGTCACCATTGTGTTTGGCAAATGAGAAAAGTACAGGAGTTAGAATGCCTCTTATGGCAGGTGATCAATGAAGGCTCTATCGATGCAGAGGGTGAGAGTTGCACTTTGTCCAGGGTTACCTTTATTTCTTTTCCTAGGCTTCTTCGGTTTGACTTCTGGTGGTACCAGAACACTCTGTTCACTTGGTTGCTCCCCGTTGGGTTCCTCTTTAACTGGAACCAGTGTGATGACAAAACTCTCCTCGTCCAATTCGCTTTCAAAGTAGTTCTGGAAAGAGATGGGTCAGACACTGGTTGTCACGTGATGCCACACCACTTAACTGCTTACTTACAAGTCACAACTATTGAACACCAAACCCCAAACCCAACTCAAAGATGTCGAGTCAATTCCTACTCATAGAATAACGGATGGGCTTGAACTGCTAAACTTTCCATTCCCAGTCGAGAACATTAACCACAGGGCTCATCCAACTGGTGAACGGGAAACTATAGGTGGACTTAGGAACCCACTGCCATTGAGCCAATTCGGATTCTAAGGATCCCGTTCACTATTTCACTCATTGCCACCATGTTGATTCCAACTCAGAGTGCCCCTATAACTTAAGAGTAGAACTATTCCTTTGGGTTTCTTAGACTTTAAAATCTTCATGGAAGTAGACAGCCTCACCTTTCTCCCTCTAGGCAGCTGGTAGGTTTGAACCAATAACCTTATCCATAAACCACTAAACTACCAGAGTTCCTTAGGATTCAAGAGGGCACAGGGCCTTTGAGGTTGTAAATCTTTATGGAGGTAGACTGCCTCATCTTCCTCCTGTGGAGCAGTTAAGAGTTTGAATTGCAAGCCAAGCATTCATTCTAACCACTGCACCTCCCTCTCCTTTTAAAAAAGACAATGGAGGACAACCCTGTTGCTTACCTTTGAAATTTCCCCCCCCTCCTGCCTTCCTCCCCATCAGCTGAAATATGAAGGAAGTTGACTTCTCTCTTAATTTTGTTAGACCCTGTCTTCTTTCCCATCTTCTATCACAGCATAGAAGATGCCATCATCCAGGGAGGATGTAATATTCACCCAACTCAACGACATCAAATTGATGCCGGCTCAATGATTCTATGGGCCAGCGCAGAACTGCCCCTGTGGATTTCCCAGGCTGTAACTCTACGAGTAGAAAGCCTGCCTGTCTTTCTCCCGTGAAGCTGATGGTAGTTTGGACTGCCGACCTAGCTGGTAAACAGCCCAACAACCATTACACCACCAGAACATTCACTGGAAAATGCATTATTTTGTTATTCCCGAATCCTTTCTGATTGTTCTTTCTGCACTACCCGCTGATCACGCCAATGCTTTAAATCCTTTAAAGGCTTGTCAAGCTCTCAGGTTAAAGACAAAATTCCCTTGTGTAGTTTACAGATTCAGCCACCGTCTGGCCCTGGTCTTCCTCTCCGGCTTATGACTCAACACCTTTCCAGAGCTCCAGCCACACTGGCCATTTCTGCCCCGTGACCTGAGAGAAGGGAGTGCATCTGTTTTACCCTGGGCAGCACCCAGGAGAGCTGGGGGAATAGTAATTACACATTGGACTCCTAACCGAAAGGTCAGCAGTTCGAAACCACAGGCACTCCTGGGGAGAATGATGAGGCTTTCTACTCCCGTAAAGAGTTCCCGTCTCGGAAAGCTGGAGGGAAAGTTCTATCCTGACCTAGAGGGTCCCTATTAGTCAGAATCAACTCGAGGGCAGCGAGTCTGGGCGTTTTATCGCACCCACAGAAACACAACACCCAGCACAAGCTGGGCACACAGTATTGTTTCAATGGTGTAATGAAGTGGAAATGCAGGAACAATACCTTTTTGCAAGATAGAAGAGGTCCCTGTCTATAGCAGCAGCTCCGTGGGAGAAAGGCTGGGCTTTCTACTCCTGTAAACCTAGCCTTCGAAATCCATAGGGGGCTGCTGAGTCAGCATTGAGTCCAAGGGGGGGTTCCCCCCTCCTCCGCCCACCCCCCACCATCTTAAATGTTGGTGATTCAAACTCAGCCTCACCACATAACCAAGGCCTGAAGACTTGTCAAGAAATGGCTGGGCCCCAGTTCCAGCGTGTAACACGCAGAATCGCCAAGACTCAATCTACTTGACAGGAGTTTTACTTGCTCTCTGCGTGCTTTCTTGTTTAATCCTCCAATATACTTGTGGAGGTGTGCATGCTTTCCCACTTCACTTATAAGGAAATTGGGTCCCAGAAATTAAAACGACCCACCCTAGAGGGTAAGCACGTGATACTTCAAATTTCCGAACTTAACTTTCGCTCTCAAACTCAACGGTGAATAAACTCCCAACCAGCATTCCAGCCCTATTGTAATACTCTCCTGGAAGAATAGCTAAATTGATCTCATGCCGACGCGCCCCTCCCCCGGCCCATTTAAATCTCTTCACCAGCTCCCCACAGCTCTCAAACTCTCAACCTGGGTACAGTGGTTTTGCATTTGTATAGCACTTTTCAGAGCACTCACAGACATTTCACTCTTATAAGCCTTAAAACAAAAAACTAAGAAAAGTAACAAAAACCCTATGACATTGGGTAAAAATCACTCTAGAGACAAATCAGGCTCCAGGCACTTTAACTGGTCTGTAGCATACACTTAATATTGGCCAATTCCACCCTGGAGCTGCCTTCTCCCATGAAGTTTCCCCGTCCAGACCACAACGACCCACACGCGGTGGCCAAGCTCACCCGGGGGGCACCAAACCCACTGGCAAAAGGTTACTTCTTACCCCTGACGATATCAACCAAGTCAGTCCCATCTCTTGTATCTTAGCTCTTCGTAGCCTAGTCGCTTTGAGCTCTCGCCCCTGTCTTTGCTATGCCATCTTAGGGCTAGATCTTTCCCCTTACCCTCGCTAACATAAATGTACCCCGAGCCACAGCCATGTGAAGGAGAAGCAGCCATGCCCGTAGAGAGCCGAGGAGGTCCCCTGGAAGAAGCTGGAAGTCTCATTCAACGAGGAGTGGAGAGGAAAATGGGAGTCCTGACCCGGTGGAAACACAGTGAGAGCCAGAACGAGATCGAAGAGAGGACCCCGGGGAGGGCGAATCCTGGCTTGCGCTCACCTTCTCCATGTCGACGTAAGCAGAGGTCTCCACTTCCACGGACGCGCAGGACAGGGCCGTGTCGGCCATGCTGGGGGCGTCTGGGTCTCCCCCGCTTCACCTGACGGGCTCCTTGTTGTTTTCTCCTTTTATAAGCAAATGTGTCCTTTGACTTCCTGCTACCCAGATAAGCTCTGGTTTCCTCCCTCCTAGCTCCCAAAAGAAACAAAGTCCCCTGCTCGGGAAGGATTCCAACTCGTGGCGACCCTACAGGACAGCGTCGAACTGCCCCAAAGGGCTTTCAAAGCGGCAGTCCTTACGGAAGCCGACTGCCCAGGTTTTTCCGGCCGAGCGGGTAGTGGGTTGGACCTTTAAGTTCGTAGCGGCCCACCGGGGTTTCTTGAACCTCCCTCCACTCCTTCTTTATCTGACCGTGGTGATTTTTATCAATGCCATCCTTTTGTCTTTCCTATTAGTTGATAATTGAGGGATTGGGCAATTTGTGTCATTCCCGACATAACAAACCAGGACTTTGTTCTCCTTTTACGACTGGGGCTAAACTCAAGGTGACAAAGGTTAGCTGCCAAGTTTCAAGGGAATGAATGGAATAGGTTCGAAGAGTCTACTGTATATCAATATTGGTCATTGGTTAAGTAATGCAGTTTTGAAAGGAGTAGGAGGAATAAAAGATTCAGAGAATTTTAGGGAGAAATTTGTGTAACTGATTTCTGTAAGGATCAAGTATGGTTATCTCTCCTGCAGTTAGTTCCAAACATAAATAGTAGATCTGTAAAGGAACTGGGAGGCTTTCTACTCCCATAAAGGGGCTCGAACCCAGAAGAACAGTTCTACCTTGACCTATAAGTTACCTGGACCTATAGGATCGCTGAGTCAGATTTGGCTCTGTAACAGTGAGTTTGGTTTTTCACATTCGGAAAAGAGCCCTGAAGTAGCCCCACTGGCATATTGGGATACTTGTAGGGCAAACTGCAAGGTCAGCAGTTCAAAACTACCAGCCACTCTGGGAGAAAGATAAGGCTCTCTACTCCCGGTAAAGATTTACAGTCTCTGAAACCCTCCAGGGCAGTCCCACCCTATCTTATAAGGTTGCTATCAATCAGATTTGACTCGAAAGCGCATGAGGAATGCTTGAGAAGGAATCATAACCATTTATGAATGTTGGGGGCCAGGTCCCAGTTGGAGCCAACAGTTTATGTCCTTGCCTGCTAACCTAAAAATGTGGTAGATTGAATCCATCTAGAGCGCTGTGATCCACAAGGTCAGCAGTTAGAACCCACCAGCAGCTGTGATGGGGAATGAAGGAACTTTCTACTCCCGGGAAAAGCTATGATCTTAGCAACTCATAGGCCCAGTTCTACCCTGGAGGGTCGTTATGAGTCGGCATTAATGAGATAGACGGCAGTGAGGTGCATTTGGAGAAATGATTGGCGACTGGCTTCCATCGATTACAGCCAAGAAAATACTCCAGAGCAGGGCTACTCTGCAGCATGTGGGGTCTCCACAATGTGCAAACAATGATTACTCGCCTCATTAATGGAGGGAAATAATATTCACAAGGAAGCTTTGTATGACCTGGGGATTACCTGAGAAATGTAAATGTGAAAGCTGTGTTCCCTTTGGATAATTCTTATGAATTGTCTAGACCAGGGATCAGCTAACTTTTGAGAAGAAAAAGTCAGCGTCAACCCCATCCCTCACAGCAATTTAAAAATTATTCGAGAGCTATAAATACATTTTTACCAACAAATGAAATCACCATGTATCTGAATAATAGCCTTTAAAGGTTTTCAACTTTCCTTTGGAGCCACTTGGCCGTCCTTAGAGAGAGCTGCTCATGGCTTGCAAGGTGCAGTTTGCAGCCGTGTGTTCTAGAAGCACAGGCCTAATCAGGGTTTGACCAAAGGGCTTTGGAGTTTGACAGACTGTTGTTGAAGTTGTGGCTGTTCTCTTCTGGGATGGAAACGCCACACACACACTTGTGTGACCTCGAGTAGGGCTCTTTCTGGGCACTTTGGAGGGGAGATCTCTGGTGGCCTGAGATGGTTACAGTGCCTTAGGTTGGGATACGCTACAAGTGGGGGCTAGTTCATTGTCATATTATTTTTCCTTCCAAGTTTTAATCTAATGAGATCATCTTGCTTATTTTCAGGTTTTCCCTCTTTCTTTCTGAAAATCGAGAAGTCCAAACAAAATTAAACAATGATCTCATGAGCCTTCGTGTATTGTTCATGCAGCTTCAATCACTCTCACACACAGTCAATCTCATGTTTTGTTTTGTTTTTAATTTCTTTTTTTTCAATCTCATTTCACCTAAACCTTCTCCCATCGCCCACCTCCTGGATTATTTAGAAGTGAATACCATTTCATTTGGAACTTCGGGCTTTAGTTAATAGTACAGTAGCGAACATTGCCGTATGAGTTTCTGTATGTAGTGCTGCTTTCCCTTCCTCTGGGTATAGAGCAAAGACTGCGAGGGTGCGGCCCTGGTCATGCTGTTGGGTCAACATTGGACCTGCTAGCAGCAAGGTCAATAGATCAAACTCACTAGCCACTGGGAAAATGATGAGGCTAACTGTTGTCAGACTGAACGGGTCCTGGAGAGCCTATCAGCGTAGCCAAAAACAGAGAGAGACCAGGTTGGTTCAAGAAAATCTAAGTTTATTCTTGCAAGTGCTTGTAGAAGAAAAACAGCCAGGTGTCTCCTTTGAGCTGTTTCAGAGTTCAGTCCTGAGCCCGAAAGTTAATCTACAAGAAACTGTTTGTTTGTTTGTTTTTTACAATGACTGAAGGAGAATAGCAGGTTTTTTACAATGTCGCAAGATGCAATGGATACTTTAAGAAGGCAGTTTCTACAATGAGCATTAGGGCATTTTCTATAACTACATTTCTCCAGGGGCCATTAGATCTTAGATCACCATCGCCTGAAGCTTCATGCACCCTTGTTTATCCAAATTGGGGTGATGTTTCCTGTCTGGCTACTGTTCTTAGCCACCTCCCCAAATTGAAACATCCTGCTGATTACGCTTAAGTGGAATTTTTGCTGTAAGGGATTTTTAACATTCTAAATCATAAATTACGCTAGACTTCTAGTATTGATTTTCCCTTTATCATCAGCCACAGAAGAAAAAAAAAAACTTCGTACAAATGCGCTTTACACAATTGATGTGTGTATGGATTGGGATAACAGTTGTATGAGCCCCTGATAAAATGTTAGAAAAACAAAACTTCAGAAGTCCTATGTACAATCACTTTGAATTTAAAGGGATTTGATGGCAGTGGCTGTTTCTTGTTGTATGGTTGTTCCATGTTTAACTTTTTGAGGAAGAGCCAAACGTTTTTTCTCAGAGATCATACCATTTTGCATTACCACCTTGCGGACACCGAGTTTTTTCCACGCGTTTGATCCTAGCCACTCTCGCTCACCTCCACTTGAAGTGACGTAGTATTTCAATGTTCACAAATGAAGACACTGTAGAAGAAAGACTGCAGCCGTGCAAAGCTAATAGAGCAGCTCTCCTCTATCCTACAGGGTGGCTGTGAGTCAGAGTCGACTCCAGGAGACAAGAGGTTTGTTGTTTTGTGTTAGAGCTTAAATGCTACCCACCTGGTTTGTAGAAGGCGATGCATAACAGTGACAGCCCCAAATCCATTTCGCAGAGTCTGCACAGAGATCAAGCCTCCATTGAATTCCTTCTGATCATTAACCAAGGATGTAGATAATCTTGGCCTCAGGTTGAGTGCATTTGAAGAGTAGATTACCTCCACCCCAGGGAGGGGCTGTCTCTCTTAGGGGCTTGCCTGGCAGTGTCCTCGACGGAGATGATCAATACATCATGGTTCAAGGTGGGACCACAGAAGCAGGAACAAGACCACAATTGGGACACATACAGTGTTAGATAGATGGGTTTACAAGATTACAAGATAAGTCCAGGGCACAGATCAGGGCTAAGCAGTGCCTTGGACTGTCCTCAGCATGGTGGTCACCTTCAAGGACACTGCCAATGTCACTCATGTTGCCTTGACCTCTGCCTTGATCCTTCACCTCCCCCAGTTCCCTTTTTAAGTGGGTGTCCGTTACTGGCCCCACTCACTCCCAAACTTCCATGGACTCTTTTGACTCACAGTGACCCTGTAGGACAGGCTAGAACTGCTCCAGTGAGTGTCAGGGACTGCAAATCTTTACAGGAGTAGAAAGTGCCCCCATGTCTCTCTGTGCTAGAGTTCCCGGCATAGATGTTGTCTGTTGATGAAACTTTCTCTACTCCTGGATGGTGGAGTTCTCAAGTTTATTTTCTTGGAGCCCAACACAGACGTAACTAGGTTCCACGAACAACAATACAACATTACAGCAGTTAAGTTTGTAGTTTAGTATAGGCCTACAGCTAAAAATTAGCCATTAACAGCATTCTGGACTATTAAAAAGAAGCTGAGCTATACAGTGGAGGCATAAAATGAGAGAAGATTGAATTTAGTCTGGTGTTCTAACATCTAGCCCAATAATAAGCAATAATCCTGAAACAAAAATACATGATCTCATTCAAAGATCTGCTTTATTTAAAAGCCAGTTGCCATGTCGTTGACTCTGATTTACAATCCATGTGCACCACAGTAAAACGTGGACACCTACTGTTTCAGTGTCTGATTTTATTAGAAGCAGAGAGCCAGACCTTTCTTCTAAGCCACCTCGGGTGTGGTTAGCAGCTGAGCTCTTAACCACTTGTAACACCCAGGGAAATAAAATATTTACAAATGCCCTGTGTTTTTTATTGAGATACATCCTTTTCAATAAATCTCCTCCCCACACTCTTACTTTTAAATAGAACATCATGCTGTACAAAAACAAATGTTTAGTTATCAAGGGTTCATGAGGGAGGGGGGAGTAGGAAGAGAGTGGGGAAATGAGCTGATATTAAGGGCTCCAGTAGAAAGCAAATGTTTTGAGAATGATGATGGCAACAAGTGTACAAATGTGCTTGACACAATGGATGTTTGCATGGATTGTGATAAGAATTGTATGAGCCCCCAATAAAATGATTAAAAATAATAAAATAAATGTTTAGGAAGTATCAATACATAATAAGTAAAAGTAAAGCAACTCTGGCTGAAATCAAACCCACAAGGTAGCCATAGAACTCAAGGTTTGGACAAACCGTTTAAAATCCACAGTTCAATATCACTGCGTAATTTAGAAGAGATTCAGTCCCCTTAGAGAAAAATGGAATTCTTAAAAGAGCTTCCTGTCACATCCTTCTGTTCAAGACATGTCCACATCAAAGATCTATTGAATTAATTTGTACTTCAGAGCAATAGTTAGAGATCATTCACATTTCACCTAGACTAAACTCAAAATTCACTGCCAGCAAGGCGATTCTGGTTCACAGTAACCCTGTGAAACAAGGTAGAACTGCCCTACTGAGTTTCTGATACTGTAACTCTTGGCTGAATAGAAAGCCTAATCTTACAGGGCGTGGGCAGTGGGGGGCGGTGGTGGAGTGGGTAGTGGTTTCAAACAATTAACTTTGCAGTTAGCAGCCCAATGAGTAACCCAGTACGCCACTACACACACACACACACACACACACACACACACACACACACACACACTTCATTTGCAGAAGTGTCTTCTGTACCATGGAGCAATATACACTATTGGGGAGCACCTCAAATTCAGAATGTGATGAGGGTTGTACTCCTTAGGTGTGTGTCTCACAGAGAATGTGGGGTGATGGGGGCTGAGGGAATACAACTTTTGATCACTAGACAGGAAGCTGATTTGTAACTAATTGCACATTTATGCATAGCTTGCCCATTAGGAAATTTCCTTGATTATTTAAACCAAGTCTTGGTCTTCTCTTGTCCTCTGCTTTGCATTGGAAATTTTTCATCATGAGGTTGAGGGGGGAAGGGGAACCTAATAATGAGTACAAGAAAGAAGAAAATGTTTTTGTTTTGTTTTTAAATGGTGGTGATGATTGCACAGCTCTTAAAAACATGTTTAAACGATTGAATTGTATGAGATGCGAACCATACGACCTTTAAACCATTTTAAAATCCTGTTCCTATGAAACAAATTCAATATGTGTGAAACATGTGAGATTAGGAAGATGGTTTCATTTTGTCACTTTAAGGTGGCCAACATCGGATTGTTAAAACCCTCCGACTCCTTAGCAATTGTCCCACGACCAGAGTGTAGTGGTGACACTACGGGGCTGGGGAGATGAGAATTGGAACCATAACCCTCACACTGTCAGAGGGAGTGAGCCTAAAATGAGCCGGTGGGGGGCCTGTGGGGGTGACAGGCAGACCAGCGAAGCTGAGATCCCGCAAGTCGAGTGTCACTCGGAGAGCTGTCTGTCATCCATCACTCAGTCGGCATACCTCCCCCATCCTCCACCAATCGGGATGCACGGTGCCTTCCACTGGCGAAGAGAGGAGGGTCTTCGCCTTGGCCAATTGGATAGTGGTGGAGCTCGAGAAGGAGAAACCAGGGGAACCGCAGCGCTGCGTTGGAAGGCGCTCAACCGTGTGCCACGGGCGACGTGGACGACAGCTCGCCGTGTCCAAGAGCGCTTGATGCCATGCGCTACCCCGCGGGGTGGCATCAACCCTAGCGAGAGGGATCAGCTACGTGCTCTGTTTTGAGTAATCTGCCTCTCCCTCCCCTAAATTCTAATACCGCCCCCCATTCCATAAGTGCCATTTGATACTTGCGATTTTATTTAAATATTGTGTTCTTTATGCATTTACAGTTCAAGTGTCTGAACTTACCTTCTTCCTACGCAGTTTCTTGACATTCTGCTCTCATGGTTTTCCGTCTCTCTTTCCTAGTGAACTCCTGAAAAAGTGATGGTCCCAAGGATTCTTTCCTACCCGGAACATGCCCCCATACTCTTCCGATACGTTTTGCTAATTCCGCAGACCTCATACAAATCGATGAGCTAGACCATTATGTCTAGCTCAATCGTTTTGTCAGATTTACACGTCCGTCTTTTAGCATATACTGCCACCCCCTCTATGTCCCCCCACCCCCCAAAATCCTTAATCCACTTGCTGTCTCTATAGGTTGATCAGTCCTGGTTTTCATACCCCCCAAATGATAGAAACATATACCGCAACTTCAAGAAAGAAAAAAAAAAATGGAACGCTTCCCGAATTTGCGTGTCGCCCTTGCCCAGGGTCTCTGCTAATCTTCTCTGCATGGTTCCAATTTTTTTTTTTAATTAAATCATTTTATTGGGACTCATGGTTTCAATTTTAGTCTGTGTGCTGCCGAAGTGAGCACAGCATATGCTGTTTTTATGCATTTCAAACATTTCAGAAAACAAACCAAAAAACACTCCGTGGTCTCTTTCTGCACTTCTTCTCACGCTCCCAGCCATCTCAAAGCAGAAACCTTAGGGCCGCCTTAAATCGCCCCCTCTCCTTTAACTGCACTGGCTCCAAGTCGTGGGGCACCCATCATGCGCACATTCCTACCAACTGCACCTCTCCTATTGTCCTACTGCCTAATTTCTGGTTTAAAGTAACTCTAGCCTGCTTTATGGAAATCTCTAATTGGTCATTATTGCCTCCTCTCTTCGTGATGCTGCAAAATATTTATTACATGCCATCTCGAGCTGAATTTCATATCTAGGGAGTTTAAGAGCTGTATATACCATAGACCCTCTTGTCCTTCGAAAGAAGAACTGCTGCTTTATTTTTTTTGTAAATGCTGAATTTCAGTTTTCTGAAAATGAGTTTGTTTTACTTTTCATTAAATTCTCAAAGGAACTTGTGTCTAAGGAAACATCAAGAAACTGGTTTGGCGGTGGGGAGGGGAGCTCCCCGGGTAGTTGCAGCGGCCGCACATAGCTGGCCTTGGTGTCTGCAGGTCCCTATACTTCCTTTGTGGGCGAGCAGAACCACCGGCCAGAAATCTCCCACGTCTATTCTCAAGATTCACGCCAGAGAGAGAGAAATAGAGAGAGAGAGAGAGAGAGAGATCTTCGACTCCCGTGGGAATCCACTGTTGAGGTTGATCTTTAAACGGCCAGAGGTCTCTGCAGAGCTGCCATGCCCAGTGGTGCTTCAACTGGTGTCTACGAGGCCCTGGAGCACCCGGGCAAGGATAAGACCCAGGATGGGGGTGGAGGTGGGGGCAGGTGTCTCGGACACTGTTGCACACATCAATAAAACAATTGCGCCTGCCCTGGTTAGTAAGAAACGTCACAAAGTTTCACGTTGTGAAACGGGAGACGATCGACATGTTGATGATCGAGATGGTTGGAACAGAATAAATAAAAATTTGGTGTAAATGACGTGCTGGGAGTATCCCGCACTGTGTGCTAGGGTGGAGTTGCTCAGCAGGGCGACCTCCTGCACTGTCAGAGTGTTGACTTGGCTGTTCCCAAGTCATCCTGCCAGTTCTTGCTTTCAGTATGATCAATGGCGGGTCTCAGGCCGGCATCAAGCAGGCCATGCAGGAGTCCATGATCCTGCCAGTCGGAGCAGTGAACTTGAAAGAAGCCATGTGCATTGGACCGAGTTGTACCACAACGTCAGGAACATCAAGTATAGCAAGAAAGCCACCAATGTGGAGGATAAAGGTGGATTTGCCCCCAACATCCTGGAGAACAAAGAAACCCTGGAGCTGTTTCAGAAACCATATTGTTGAGAGTGAGGCGGGTTGGAGCAGAGACCCAAAACCCATCTGTAGACAGTGGGACATCCCCTCATAGAAGGGTCACAAGGAAGGGATGAGTCAACTAGGGTACAGTAAAGCACCGATGAAACACACACTATTCCTCTATAGAATAATGAGGAAGCCTTGAGGGTTCCTCACCCCCCACTAACATGACACCAGTCCTGCCTTTCACTGCGGGCTAGACTGGAGCATGTGCACAGGTACAGATAAGAGATATGAGCTCCCAACACAGAGAATCCAGGAACAGGAATGGGAGTAGCAACACCAGAAGGGCAGGGGAAAGGTGGGGAGAGGAGGGAAGGTAGGGGGAACCAATCTCAATGATCTGCACATAACCACACACACACCCTTCCTGCAAGGGGATGAACAAGGGAAACTGTGGTGGCCAGGAAGACATTGGTTGGTGTAACATATGAAAATAATTTATCATTTATCAAGGGGTCACAATGGTGGGGGGGAGGGTGAGAGAGGGGAAGAAGAGTGGGCTCCATAGAAAATCAATGTCTAGAAAATAACAGTGGCAACACATGTACAAATTTGCTTGATACAATTGATGTATGGATTGTTACAAGACCTGTAAGAGCCCCCAATAAAATGATCTTTTAATAAAAAAAAAATGCTGTTGGTAAAGTCGATGATACTGACAGGGTGGTGATATCATGGACATAGAGGCGTCAGAGTTCTTCTGTCTTGGAAGCACCTAGGCTTCAAGTCTCCTGATGACCCCTACAGGTACATCTCACTTGACCAGCTGGCAGACCTATCTAAACCCTTCATCAAGGACTGTCCGGTGGTGTCTATTGAAGACCCCTGCCATCAGGATGACTGGGACACTTGGACGAAGTTCACTGCCAGTCCAGGGATCCAGGTGACAGAGGACGATGGCACAGTGACCAACCCAAAGCGAATCACCAAGGCCGTGCGTGGGAAGTCATGCAACTGTGTCTCGCTAAAAGGGAAGCAGATTGACTCCATGACCAATCTCTGCAGGAGTGCAAGCTGACCTGGCCCAATGGGTGGACTTGATGGTGTCACATCATTCTGGGGAGAATGGGGATACTTTAATTGCTGGTGGGATTCTGCACTGGACAGGTCAAGACCAGTGCGCTGTGCCAATCTGAGCGCCTGGCCAAGTCCAACCAGATCCTAAGAATTGAAGAGGAGCTGGGCAGCAAGGCTGAATTAGTTAGTTTATTGTGCCAACCTGGCTGATAAACCATGTGGGGTTAATTGAAGGGCAAAGGGATAAATGGCTTAGTGAGCCTCGCCTTTCTAGTTCTCCATCTCTTGCTTCCTGATGGTCGGACCAGAGTGCAGCTGCCTTAGCCAGTTCCCTGCTTTAGCTTGCAAGGATCACTTCCTGCAAGACATCCCTGAGGAGAAGCCACATAGACCTACCCCGATGCAGCCCTGGGTGCTGGAGCAGCCGTGTGGAGACCCTTGCCAGTGCTGAGATGTTTACACGTTCACTGACTCAGCTTTCTTCCTGCAGTCGGCATCATTGCGTCTGTTTTGTGAGATGGAGGAGGACTTTGTGGACTGGTGTTGGACATATGGGTTAATGTTGGACTTGTGGGCTTGGACAGCATTGGGTTGGGATGTTTTCTTGAGCACACTTAACCTTTATATAAAACTCTCTCTTATACATGAGTTGCTGTGGATTTGTTTCTCTAAAGTATCCAGACTAATGCAAAGGCCAAGTTTGGTGGCCAGAAGTTCAGAAACCCTTCCCCATGTAACCTATGCAGCGTGCCCCTTCACCCCTGCAGTCATCCAATGAGAGACCTGTTTCCAATGTGATGACCACTGCCCCAGGCCTCCTGAAGAGCCTCTGGTAGTTCCCTTTACCGAGCCTGTCCACCCAGCAGCCAAGTCTGGCCACCTGGAGCCCTGCTGGAAACCCCAGCTTTGTGACCTTGTGAGTGGTCCAATTCCTTGTCCTCTCATGAACTTCCCACCAAGTGTCCCAGTGTGATCCCAAGGTGTCAACAGGCAACATCCCTAGCATTTTTGTGTGTGTGTGCAAAAATAATGAAGCATCAGTGACCCCTTTAAAAAAAAAAAAGGAAAGAAAGGAAAAATGGTTTACAGAATGGTAACAGATCCTTAATGTGATATGCAAAAATCCATTGTTCACTGGGGGCAGTTTTTAACCAGCTCTAGGGAGAATTGATTAAATAATCAGGAATTTTACAAGCCTGTTAAATTGTTGGTAGCGTAAAATTGGCCATCATGAGAATATTTATTTCGTGAAAGTCGGCAAAGGCTATATAGATCAAAATTTAATCAATTTATCAGCTGACTTCCATTACCCAATTCCAAATTCCTTTGTTTTTGCTCTCCTTATAAGGAGCCCCGAAGGCTTAATGGATTTTGAGTGGGGCTGCAAACTGCAAGGTCAGCTGTTCAAATTCACCAGTGACTCTGTGAGAGAGAGAAGAGGATTTTTGCTTATATAAAGATTTACATCTTCAGCAACCCACAGAAGTTCTCCCCTGTCCTAAAGAGCTATTATAGGTTGCTATTGACTTGATGGCAGTGAGTTGAGTTGTTGAGTTGAAAGACTAGCCAACACATGTGCCTTGAAAGAACTATAGCTGGGGAGCTCCTTTGAAGTGAGGATGGCAAGATTTCATCTCATGACTCTGGACATGTTCTTAAGGAGGGACCAGTCTCTGGATAAAGACATCGTACCTGGTAGAGGATCAGTGAAAAAAACAATCCACAGCGAGACAGATTGACACAGTAGCTGCTACAATGGACTCAAAAAGGGACAATGAGGCCGATGGTCAGTATTCTGTTTTGCTGTACACAGGATCATATGAATCAGAAACAATTCTTCTTTTTAAAAAAATCATTTTATTGGGGGCTTGTACAACTCTTATCACAATTCATCCATCCATCCATCCATTGTGTCAAGCACATTTGTACATTTGTTCACCATTTTCAAAACATTTGCTTTCTACTTGAGCCTTGGTATCAGCTCCTCGTCGCCCCCTCTCCCTCACCCTTGATAATTTCTAAATTATTATTATTTTTTACCCACTTTTTTGTTGTCCATCCCCTAGGGAAGGGGTTCTATGTAGATCATGGTGATCAGTTTCTCCTTTCTCCCCCCACCTTCCCCTTCCCCTCCTGGTATTGCTACTCTCATTTATTGGTCTGAATCTGAAACAATTCTATGGCACCTAACAACAACAACAATTTCATCATGGATTGAAGAAAATCGCTTTGAAAAGAGTGGTCCATAGACGTATAGTGGAATATGTATTTTATAATTTGCATGTAGTATTTGTACCAATGGCTGTGTTTAGGTGCCATCAAATCAGCACCGACCTATAGCGAACCAATGCACAACAGAACGAAGCACTGCACAGCCCTGCACACGTCTCACGGTTGTTCCTATGCCGGAGCCCACTGACGCAGCCATGTGCCAGTCCACCACATTGAGGGCGTTCCTTGTTTTCACTTCCGCTTCACGTCACCGAACATGCTGTCCTTCTCCAGGGCCTGGCCCCTCCTGACAATATCCAAGTATGTCCGATGGAATGCTGCCATCCTTGCTTCTAAGAAGCACTCTGACCTTACTTCTTCAAAGATAGATCAATTTGTCCTTTAAGCAGTCTATGGTACTTTCGAAATTCTTTTCCAGCACGACAATTCAAATGCACCTCTTCTACTATGGTCTTATTCAATGTCCAACTTTCACATGCATGTAATGCAATGGGGAATATCATGGTTTGGGTCAGGTACACCGTAGTCCTTGAAATAAGCATTCTAAAATAAGAGCATTCTTACTTCTCAGTACTCTAAAGAGGTATGATACTGTACAGCAGATTTACCTAACGCAATGTTTCTTTTGATCTTTTGACTGCTGCTTCCATGAGCATTAATTGTGAATCTAAATAAGACAAAATCCTTGACAACTTCTTCTTTCAATACCATTGGTTCTTGCTCATATACCATATCCCGAAATTGTGGAATGTCAACTCGTTCTTCTTGGTACTGTCTATTCTTTATAATCTTCTCTTGATTCTTCCTGCATCCTTCATTATTTTGCCTCTAGAACCTTTCAAAATTGTAATTTGAGGCTTGAAGGTATTCTTGAGTTCTTTCCGTTTCAGGTACGCTGCACATGTTCTTATCCTTCCCTGGAGTCATGCCCCACCAGCAAAGGAAGACCCCGAAGGCTTCACTCCCGCAGGTGTTGTCTGACTCATGTCATCATGTTACCTCCTCTGCAGTCACATTTCAGGTGCCCTCGGACCTCAGGGGCTCATCCCCCAGCAGTAGCCCTGACCATATTCGGATTCCTTTGCAAAGGCTTTCAGTATTTGAAAATGCCTTGAAGACATGCATCACGTTTTTAGTGGCTTCTTCCTCCGAAGTGTGGAGTCCTCTTGCACTGTCTGTTCTGAGTCTGGAAGCTGTTCTGAAACCTGTTCACGTTGGGCGACCCTGCTGGCAATCGAAATACCAGTGACCTAGCTTCCAGTATCCCAGCAACACACACACCACCACAGTAAGACATACTGGCAGACAAGTGGTGGCTGTAGCAATTAGTTTAATGAAATTTAGACAAATCACACAGCAATTGATAAAGATATATTTTTTGATGAACATATTAGCTAGGAGAGATGGAGTTCAGATACTGAAATAAGTCAGAAATAATTGTTTAAAATAGTCGTCCTGAGAATACACATGACGTTTGAGATAGTTTGTCGTGAATCTCCTTCCTTTTCCTCTGTTCGTTCTGACGCACACGGGCTCCATAGAGCAGAGCAGAACTGTCCCATACGGTTTCCAAAGCAGACAGACACATAGTTCTCTCACAGAGTGACTACTGGGCTCAGACTGCCAACCACGGATGTCGAACCACTGCACCATCAGGGTTCCCATGACTCAGCATTAGCTTGATGCCAACATGTTTGAGGTGTTTCGTTTTGTTTCCATATTCATTCAGTCGGTTTGTAGTCCCACCAGCACACTGTCCTCTCCATTTGCCTCCACCACTGAAGATCTTTGTGAGATTTTTGTTTGTCTTCAGGCAATGCTAATGAAGTGACTGGAAAGGCTCTTTGAAATACATGCTGTGGCCACTGGAGATCCCCTTGCAGAGGGGTCTCGGGGAGGAGACGAGCCAGTCAGGGTGCGATGTAACAACGATGAGAAATACAACTTTCCTCTATTCCTAAATGCTTCCTCCCCGCTCCCACTACTATGACTTGAATTCGACCTTGCAAGTCTGGCTAGACCAGAGGAGGTACACTGGTACAGATAGGAACTGAAAATACAGGGAATCCAGGGCGGATGAGCCCTATAGGACCAGTGGTGTGAGTGGCGAAACAGGGAGGGTAGAGGGAGAATGGGTAGGAAAGAGGGAACCGATTACAAGGAACTGTGTGTGACCTCCTCCCTGGGGGACAGACAACCGAAAAGTGGGTGAAGGGAGACGTCGGACAGGGCAAGATATGACAAAATACCAATTTATAAACTATCAAGGGCTCATGAGGGAGGGGGGAGCGGGGAGGGAGGGGAAAAATGAGGACCTAATGTCGGGAGTTTAAGTGGAGAGAAAATGTTTTGAGAATGATGTACAAATGTGCTTTACATAATTGATGTGTGTATGGATTGCGATAACAGTTGTATGAGCCCCTAATAAAATGTTTAAAAATAAAAAAAAAAGAAATACATGGTGTGGTGGGTGGATGCCTTTTCTTTCTTTGGAAAGCGGAACTCATTTTACTCAATTAAGATTTTTGTTTGGAACATAAATAAATACATTCTCAAATCTCCTCCGTTTGCTCCCTCTGTGTTTCAATCCGATGCCTGAATTTTTAAAGGGAAGTCAGAGCGATCTTCTCAAAAGCCAATCCTGATATTGTCTCCCCCTTATCCACTCCCATAACCCAAAAATAAATCTAGCGCCCCTAGTGTGGCCAGGGCGATTCCAACTCACAGTGACCCTACAAGGCAAACTTCTCTCTAGGTCCCAAGGAACCCTGGCGGCGGTTGGGTAAACAGTGGCCAGCAAACCGACAAGGTCCATGACTCAAACCCAAACTTACCATCTGCTCCTGAGGAGAACGATGAGATTTTTCTGCTCCCGTAAAGACTTACAACCTTAGAAAACCTATGCAGGGTTGCTGTGAGCTGTAATCAACTCAATGGCAGTGGGTTTGGGTTTTGAGTGTTTATGTGATGTCCCGTGCTGTACATCTTTATGGAAGCACACGATATCGTGTTTCTCTGGTGGAATAGCTGATGCTTTCAAATTGTCAACCTTTCAAGTGTCAGCTCAGCTGAGTGAGTGCTTAACCAGTGTGCCATCAGTGTACCTAGCCAAGATGCCACTTAAAACCATTCAGTGCTTTGCTTTGTGAACTTCCTTCTCTTCTCTGCAGGGTCTGGGCTTGGCTTACTCTTCGACATCCCACACTCTTCTTTGATCCCTAGCATCCAGACAAGTTGGTTTTCTTTCAGTCCTTGATATTTTGTTGCTGTTAGATTGCCATCCAGTTCATTCCAAATGAGAGCAGAGGAGAAGCCGTCCACAGAGTTTTCAAAGCTGAGACCTTTTGGAAACAGATCCCTGAGACTTTTTTTCCCAAGATGCTTCTGGGTGGGTTCAAACCTTTGAGCTAGTGAGGGCATAACCGTTTAAGCCACCTGAGTTCACCCTTTTAAACTTATCAGCCTTCTTCTAACTCAGCGGTCCTCAACCTGTGGGTTGCGACCCCTTTGGGGGTCGAACGACCCTTTCATAGGAGTCATCCGATTCATAACAGTAGCAAAATTACAATTACGAAGTAGCAACGAAAATAATTTTATGGTTGGGGAGGGTCACCACAACATGAGGAACTGTATGAAAGGGTGGCAGCCTTAGGAAGGTTGAGAACCAACGTTCTGTTAGGTTTCTAGGATGGTTTATCTCGGTGAAAGAATTCATGTGGCAGAAGCACTTTTGTAAATCCAAGTAACTTTTGTGAGGGAAAGGGAAGTTTTGGGTAATACGATCTCAGGTAGCACACACTATCCCTGGGAAGTGTGCAAGGCTGCATGGCAGGGGTCATGGGAAAGTCATGACTAAAATTGGCCACTTCAGAGGAGCATCAAAAACCATGATGAAAATGGCCCAGAAGTGGGGTCCACAGAACCCAGAGAGGAGTTCCCGAAAAGAAAGAAGTGAAAGTGTGTGAGAGCCCCTGGAGGGCACAAAGGAGAGTGCGTGCCACGCACATGGAAGAGATCTTAGCCTCGGACCTGCAAGAGAGGTGCAGCCTGCCCTCAGTCTGTTTATCCCCTCCTAGCCCCACTTGGCTGGGGGCTGGGCTGGGCGTGGTTGAAGGTATTGGCCAATCTTAGTGGCTGTGTTTAGGTGCAGGTGTAATACAATATTGCTGGTCCTTCGTGTGGGTGTGGCCAGGTTGATTTCCACCTGGGCCTAGGTGACCTGCGTCTGAGCAAGTTCAGCTTGGCTTGTCCCCACATAGGTGTCTAATGTGTGCCTGATTTCTTTGCAACCCTAATCTTCTACCTTTCCTAACCACTGGCAGAACCATTGTTCTTCCTCACTCTTTTGCTCATTAAAAGTCTTTTATGGTGATTAGGTTTCAGCAAAGCTTTTAGATTAAAACATGCTAGGAAGAAAGGGCTAACCGACTTCTGACAATTAGAAACCGATAACCTATGGATCACAGAATGCTGGCAGAGACTTTGCCTATCCAACAGGACATCCTATTTGGTCACGTGGAGGAACACCAAAGGCAGGAGAAACTCTCGTTGGGATAGATTGATGCGATGGCCGGAACGGAACAATGAACCCAACATACCAGTGACCACACCAACCCTCCTCGTTTACATCAATATGATTGTTTTGAGTCTTCTGATGTAGTCAGCCATTCTGACTCTCGAACTTGCCCATCTTGTTACATATGTACCTTCTTGTCGCATGTTTGCCTCTAGTACCTCCCCTTCCTGTTGCGTGTTTACCTCTAGCTTGTCCCCCTCCTATTATGTGTATGCCTCTAATACAACCCCTTTCTGTTACACATGTGTTTACCATGGCTTGCATGCTGAGATGCTATAAATCTGTGAGAGAACACATTACTGTCTCTGGTTCAGGTCTCCATAGGAAGAAGCGAGACCTTGCGTTTCTCATTTGATGTCTCTTTAATTTACCCTCCAATTATGCAATCACCCCTTGGACCCATTCGGTATGGGAAGGCTGGTCCCTTATAGACATGGAATAAGGCATGTAATTGCTGATGTCAGATGAATCTTGGCTCAAACAGAGAATACCATACAGATGTTTTTTGGCTCCCCCCCTCCCCAGAAAGATGTTTACTTCTGTTTCATTGACTATGCAAAGTTATTTGATTGTAAGGACCATAATAAACTGTGGATACCCTTGAGAAGAATGAGAATTTTGGAACACTTCATTGTGGTCATTGAGACCTTGAACTTGTACATGGATCAAGAGGCAGTTGTGTGAACAGAACAAGGGAATACTGTGTGGTTTAAAATCAAGAAAGCTTTGTGTCATGGATGAATCCTCTCATCATACTTGTTCAATTTGTATGCTGAGCAAATCATCAGAGAATCGGGAATATATGAAGAAGAGTGTGGCATCAGGATTGGAAGATTCTTAACAACCTTTGGTTTGCAATGACACAGTCTTTATTGCTGAAAGTGAGGAGAAATTAAAGTGCTGGCTGATGACAATCAAGAATTATAGTTTTCAGTATGGAGTGCAACTCAATGTAAGGAAGCCCAAAACCCTCACAACTAGACAAATAGGTAACATCATGACAAATGGAGAAAAAATTGAAGTTGTCAAGGATTTTGTCTTACTTGGATCCACAATCAGTGCTCATGGAAGCAGCAGTCAAGCGATCAAAAGACATATTGCATTAGACAAGACCTCTTTAGAGTGTTGAAGAGTAAGGATGTTACTTTGAGGTCTATGGTGCCCCTGACCCAAGTCATATATTCTCCATTATATCATACACCTGGGAAAACTGGACATTGAATAAGTCAATGTCAATAAAATAATGGAATATTGGCACCTTTGAATTGTGGTGCTGGGGAAGAATATTGAAAGTACCATGGAATGCTAAAAATGACAAACAGATCTATTGGAAGAAGTAAAGGCACATTGCTCCTTGGAAGCAAGGAAGGCAAGACTTTGTCTGACCTACTTTGGACATATTGTCGGGAGAGACTGGTTCCTGGAGAAGGACATCATGTCTGATAAAGCAGAGGGCCATGAAAAAGAAGGTCCTCTGGGAGATGGATTGACGCAACGGCTGCATCTAAGGATTCAGGCTCAGGGACCGTTGGGAGGATGCCTCCTTCGGCTGTGCACAGGTTCACTAGCGGTCAGAGATGACTCAAGGGCCATACCAACAGTAGCAACAACCGCTCCATAAAAGGAACAAATCTTGTATGGCTTTTTGGATCCAATCAGACACAGCCTTGATTGTGTGGCTGGCCATTTCCCATTTCTCTGACGTATACGCCGAATAAAACTCAGTTTTTGCCCACTATTATAATCTTGTGGTGATTTTCCCTAGGACATAGATGGGAAAAACTGTAGAAAAGGAAGAAGAAACCACACCAGTTTAATGCAAAAAGTTAGGAAAATCATCAATGGACTGAAAGAGCATTTTGTCCCACCTTTCCCAGGAATTCCCACCTATATGTCCTGACTGTCAAGTAATTTCAAGTTTTTTCCCCTCACTTACCATATATACTCATGTATAAGCCAAGTTTTTCAACACATTTTTAATGCAGTTTTTGTAGTAAAATTAGGTGCCCCGGCTGATAGTTCGGCCGGCTTATACTCGAGTATATACGGTAACTCTTCTGCTTGAAAACCTCTTTAACTTCAAGTGTCCATCAACAGATAAATGGAGAAGCAATGTAATATGTGTGTACAATATAATATTAATGTGTATAAAAGTAAATGAATGTCTGATACATACTTATGACATGGATGAACACATTATACAGAATGAAATTTAAGTAAGACACCAAACAACTATTGTATGATCCTACTTACAGGAAATATCAAGAATGGCTAAATACATAGTGAGTTAGTTAATTGTGCCAGCCTGGCTGATAATCACATGTGGTGCTGGTTGAAAGGCGGAGGGATAAATGGGTGGTGAAGCCTCGCCTTTCTAGTTCTCGGGTCTCTTGTTTTGTGATGGTTGCATCGGGTGCAGCTGCCTTAGCAGTTCCCTGCTTCAGCTTGCAAGATGGATTTCCTACAAGACATCCCCAAGGAGAAGCCGCATGGATCTATCCCGATGCAGCCCTGGGTGCTGGAGCAGCCGTGTAGAGACCCCTGCCAGTGCTGAGATGCTTACACGTTCACTGACTCAGCTTTCCTCCTGCAGTCGGCATCATTGCCTCTGTTTTGTGAGGTGAAAGACTTTGTGGACTGGTGTTGGGTATGGGTTAATGTTGGACTTGTGGGCTTGGGCAGCATTGGGTTGGGATGTTTTTGTGATGCACATTTTCTTTGCATAAAACTCTCTCTTATACATGAGTTGCTGTGGATTTGTTTCTCCAAAGTACTCAGACTAACACACATAGAAACCAAAGTTTATTAGTGACTACCAGGGCATAAGGGGAGGGAGAAATAAGGAGTTATTGCTTAAGGGATTCTGAGTTTGTGTGGTGTGTTAGTCTGGGTCGACATGAGAAACAAATTCATAGACACTTATATGTGTATAAGAAAGAACTTTATATATAAGAGCAATTGAATATTGAGAAAACATCCCAGTGCAGTCCACATCAAGTCCATAAGTCTGATATTAGCCCATATATCTGATACCAATCTATAAGTTCCTCTTCAGACTCATGAAACACATGCAATGACGCTGAAGGCAGGAAGATCACAGGCCAGTGGGTGGGAAGTTCTGTGGATCCAGTGGCAGTAGCGGCATCTCAGCACTGGCAAGGGTCTCCACATGGCTCCTTTAGCTCCAGGGCTCTAGCGTAGCTCCATGTGTCTTATCAGAAAGCAAGTCTCACAGGTCGTGAGCCTGTGTCTCACCTCCAGTGAGCTATTTATCTCCTCAGCGCCTCCAAATGAGGTCATCAAGCTGCAACCTGATTGACAGGCTTGACTCCACCCCTTCACTCTTGAGTCTCAAATTGACAAGAGATTGTGGAGTAAGGAAAATTAGTTGAAAGACTGTGTGGAGTAAGGAAAAATATTTGGAGGTGGATAGTAATGTTGATTATACAACACAGTCAATGAAGTTACTGTTATGGAAATGTATATTTAAAACTAGTTAAAATGGTAAATGTATTGTCTTATATATATATAAAACAATATATATTATACATATTTTTTTTTTACCAAAACAAAAAGAAATTTAATGTCCCCAAATCAAAACTCCTTACCTTCCTCTCACTGCCATCTAGTCAATTCTGACTCATAGGGACCATGTAGGACAGAACACATCTGTTCCTATGGTTTTCTGAATTGTAAAAAGCTGTAGAAAAACTTATCTTTCCCCCTGGTGGTGGCAAACTACTAGCCTTGTACTTGGCAGTCCAGCGTGTAGCCCACTCCTTCACTAGGACTACCAATGTCTTAATTAGAAGTTCATGACTGCTCATTACCTGATGTTCCTTAGCTGGAAATCCCTACTCCAGCTGAGCTGTCACTTGGCACTGGAAAAGTTCTCACTCACTTCTGGGCATTAGTTGCAGCTGTCCACTCCACTCACCTTTCCCTGCTCTCATCTCCTCCCTTTGACAGACCAAATAGTGACACTCTTCCTCACAGAAGAGTTGAATGCTGTGGTTCCCGTTTCCTTAATGCTTATTGTAGTTCCTGCAATTTGTTGTCATTTAAATTTACTTTCAGAGAGTATAATTTGTTTTTCAATAAGAGTGTTCCTCTAGGTGATTGTACTGTCATGTTTCTCACGATTCAACCAAGATCTTAATATCTGTAATCCTTATTCCTTAGCGCATCTACAAAAGGAGCTTGTGGGTCCGATTACCCCTGCACTGATAATTTTGATAATGCATCTGAAGAATTTTTTCTTTTTAGAAAACTCACCTGGGGTTATTTTCCTTTCAATCATTCTGCAAAGTATTATTTTCTCCAAGTGATTTTCTCTTTCACTGCCATCGAGTCAATCCCAACTCATATAGGCCCTATAGGACAGAGAAGAACTGCCCCCGACAGCTTTCTCAGACTGTAAATCTTTTTTTTTTTAAATCATTTTATTGGGGGCTCTTACAGCTCTTATCACAATCTGTACATCCATCCACCGATACATCCATCCATTGTGTCAATCACATTTGTACATTTGTTGCCATCATCATTTTCAAAACATTTTCTTTCTACTTGAACCCTTGGTATCAGCTCAAATCCCCCGCCCCCTCCCTCAGAGACTGTAAATCTTTAAGGGAGGAGAAAGTCACCTCCTTCTCCCTTGTCGCTGCCAGTGGCTTCAAAAGGCTGACCTTGTGGTTAGCAGCCCTGTGGAACCAAGATTCCCTTGTGCTTGTCCGTTGGGAAAAAAAATCCTTGTCAAGAGCATCCCCTACTGGCAAGTGGTTCTAGGGTGTAATGGTGATGCATGGGGCAGCAGTCTGCATGGTCAGCAGCTCCGAGGGAGAAAGACTGGGCTTTCTACTCCTGCAAACAGTTAGTCTCGGAAATAAACCCACAGGACTTTGCTGTGGGTCACCATTGACTCGATGGCACTGAGCTTGTTGTTCTTTTTATGTACGACCTGAAGATTTAGGCTAGTACAATTTCTCTGTAGAAGCCTTGGTGTAGTTCATATGCGTTGGGCCCCTAACCACAAGGTCAGCAGTTTGAAACCCCCAGCCCCCCCAAGGGAGACATTCTCTACTCATAAAGGGTTACAGTCTTGCAAACAAGCTGGGCAGTTCTACTCTGCCCTATACTATAGGGTCTCTGTGAGTTGGAATCCACTCTGTAGCGTAGAGTTTGAGTTTGACTTTTTCTGCACCAAAAATAAGCCTATAAGCAAATACAAGATACTTGAAGCAATAGTGCAAACTCAATTCAGTCAGTATTATTCCCCCCTCCCCACCCCTTAATCCCATTGTGCCCCTTGGTTGTTGACTTTTTAACTAGAACACTATTCAAATAATGTCTACACACATACACACACTCCTACCCTTGTTTAATATTCTTGGCTTCAAAAATTGACTCAAGTAAAGCCAGAATTCTATTCTTACACTGTTCTTAGTCCCCTAGGACTATGTGGTCAATTAAGCGCTACTTCCAAGAGTGCTCAATACTCATTAACATTATTAATCATTCTTAAAGTATCAGTGGTCTTATATCCTCTGAGAAATGCTGTACACATTGCTTTTTGTTGTGTTTCTCATACCAGATCAGCTACATAAACGTTTCCTAAGGCCATATCCTTTAGTTCAATTGTTGAGTGTACCAAAATAAAATTTATCTCTTGACAGGATGATGACTTTGGGTTTTAGAGACAATTTTGTGACATCTTCAATCACTTGTGACTCAACAACTGGATATTGTCCCTTTTAAAATAAAATTATTTTAATCATCGCCAGGACTAAAAATGCTCAACAATGAGACCTAGCTTAAGTCTCCGCCTCCTCAACAGCCACACCCAGTTCTCCTGGCCATCAAAATAATGAGGTTCCAGTGAAACTGCTTTTATGAAAAAAGTCACTGTAACCGGAGAGAATTGAACCAGGCGATGCCATTAGGTGCACAAACTAAGAGCGAGTTGCTTGATGTTTGTCTAGCAGAAAAAAGACATACTACAAAATCTCCCCTATACCCAGCGCAATCCCAGTTTGTTTTGGGTACCCCTTCGTGTGTGTGTGTGTGTGTGTGTGTGTGTGTGTGTGTGTGTGTGTGTATAAATGCAACAAGGAAGCTGATGGACTTTGGGCCTCTACTTAAATCTCACCTCAGTACAAGAATGTTTGTTCTAATAATATGGCACTGTATGATACGCAACTCTCTGACAAGATCACCGAAGACAAAATGGGTGCATAAGCAAATGTGGTGAAGAAAGCTGATGGTGCCTAGCTATTAAAATATATAGCATCTGGGGTGTTAAAAGCTTCTAGTTAAAAATTAAAAAAAATTAAAAAGGCTTGTAGTTAAACAAGGAGCCATCCAGCAGGGAAGGAAGAAAGCCCACATGGAAGAAGTGCACCAGCCTGTGTGATCGTGAGGTGTCAACGGGAAGAGGTATCCAAAGTGCAAAAATGAGAACCACTTTGATGTGAAGGGGCACAGATGTGAAGGTGGCATGCTTTCTAGAAATAGTGTGTGCTCTTTTGAGACTGTAACACCTGAAACTTTTCCGTTCCTTCATAAAAACTCACTTGGAATACAAAATGCTTCTGTGACGTGAACACTTTCAGCATTGTGGAGCAAGAACCGAGGTATATTCCACCCCAAAAACCTAGTAGGTACAGTGACCCATGGATACAAAGTCAGTGGAAACAAAGTGGGCCCCAGCAACTCTCAGTGTCAGGAGACTCACATAGGGCCAACCCTCAAGGCAGGCAGAGTTCTAGAAAGCAGGAAGGTGAAGCAGCAGAGAGGAAGTTCCCAGCATCCCTCACTCTCATACAAAGGCCACACCTCCACAGACATGTCATCAAGCTACCACTTGATTGACAGTTTTGGCTCCACTCCCAGCCAGGAGTGACATAATTTTTAATGACCACACTCAATTTATACGGTTTTTTGTTCCTGGCATTTATACCTAATATATCCTTCAATTTCGCCCATCAGCAGAAACCTTTGAAAGATCTTTCTCATAAAGATCACAATTCAGAGATAGCAGTGTACATTCAAAGTAAGTAAGTTTATCATGAGTGATGCTGGAGCTTTTTGGTTTACTGTTGTTGCTTGAATAGTTAAGTAGTAAGATCATTTCAGCAATATTTTGAATGAAAAAGAAAACCGAAGTTCTTAATGTGTTTGTTATTATGTGCTGTTGAGTAGATATCAATTCAGAGCAATCATGTGATGGAGCAGAAATGCCCTATAGAGTGTTCTAGACTATAATCTATATAGCAGCAGATTGCCAAGTTTTTTCTCTTATGGGTCTGCTGGGTTGGTTTGAACTGCAAACATTTCATTTAGCAACCAGTGCTGAATAGTTGTGCCATCAGGGCTCCTGGCATGAACTTGAAGTGGGAATGTGAATTAGGTTTTAATGTTAAATGGCTGCCCCAAGATTCTCATTGGCGTGGCAGTGAAGCGCTAGTAATCCCCCATGCTGTGACCTAACACAAAGTAATCAACTCCATAAAGGTAACTGCTGTGAGCAGTCTATCAGTTGATACAGGTGAAATGTCACCTTTTATTCATGTCTCAGCCCTACTCTAATTGAAGGGATGATTCCCCTTGGGGGAGTGTTTGCTTTCTAGAAATGGACTTTGCGGGGGGCGGACCTTGTTTTTTCCTGGGTCTGTATCCTGCAACTGGCTCATCAATTTCTGGTTCTTTGACTTAAGCCATTAGCCTGCCAAACTGCCTGCCAATACCAGGAGTCATCAGTGAGTGACCTTCTCTTACCTGCCAACCTTGATTTCATTTGTCATAAGCCTGTGGAGTTTTGCACTGGACTTTCCTACTTCTACAATGGCTGGAGCCATTTTCTTTATACAACTCTCCCTCTGTCTATGTCCACATCCACATTTCAGAGTGTAAACCATATTCCACAATAGAAATCCATATTTCAAATAGACTTCATGACGATTTGGAGATTTTTGTTGACGTTAGGCCAGATGTGAATTTATTGCCATGATTTTTTATTATGCATTTGACTGGTAAAGAGCTTACACAAGGACTATAATTCTCTCCTCTGCCTTTTTTTCTCATCCTTTATTGCTCTTCTGTTCTTGTGGTTGGATTATCTTTACTCTGCATTTTCATTAAAGGAATCTCTTGAAGTTATTGGTCTATATAGTTATAGTCACTTAACAAATCACATCTAAACTGTAGAATACTACACTAAACTAACAGTTCTGTTATCAGGGCCATGAATTATCAAATTACCAAACCCTGCAGTATAAATTTGATTAACTAGCAATCCAAATGAATTGTGGATTGAATGTGAAAATCAGAAACAAAGGAGAATGGTCGAAGAATGTGGCCTTGGGGATAGGAAAGATGCTGGAGAGCATGCAAAGAATTTCGCAAGACTTATTCATTGCAAATATTTCCCCCCCCTCCCCACAGGTGCCCCCAGTACCCCTCCCTCCCCACCAAAACCAGATCTCACCAAATGATCTGTAAAATAAATCAACTCCATCTGAAGAAAGAGACAGCAGAGAGACCTAATATGAATCAGAATAAAGCCAGGGGCTGATCGTGGAACAGAGCAACATTTGCTCATTGTCAAATTCAAGTTGAAGCTAAAGGGAGTGGGGGTGGGGGAGTCAGCAAGTGTCAAAGTAAGAGCTTGAGTATATCCATCTGAATTTAGATACAATGTCAAGAACAGATTTGACACATTCACCACTAGTGACTGAAGACTAGATGAATCCTGGGATAGCATCAAGGACATAATACTTGAAAACAGCAAAAAGTCACTAAAAAACATGGAAGAAAGAAAAGACTGACATTGATGTCAGAAGAAACTTACTCTAGAATATGGATAACCAAAAGTTCCAGCAGAAATGATGGTGTAAAAGGGCTGAGTAGAAAATTGAATAGGCAGTTTGAGAAGACAAAGTAAAGTAGCATAATGAAATATGCAGAGACCTGGAGTTAGAAAGAGAAGCCCGAGTGGTATAGTAGTTGGTGGTGTAGTGGTTACAAGTTGGGCGGCCAACTGCAAGGTCAGCAGTTCAAAACCACCAGTCACTCACTGTGGAGAAAGATGAGACTTTCTACTCCCATGAAGAGCTACATACATGGAAACTAACGGGCACTTCTACCATGTCCTGTAGGGTTGTTATAAGTCAGCATCGACTGGACGGCAGCAAGATTGTTTTGTTTTGTTTTTCAGAATCAGAAAACCTAAAGAGACAAACATTCTCAGATGAAAGAATTGAAGGGGGGACTCACTCACTGACTCACTCACTCACTGCCTCACTCTCTCACTGTCTCATTCTCACCCTCTCACTGTCTCATTCTCACTCTCTCACTCTCTCACTGTCTCATTCTCTCACTGTCTCATTCTCACCCTCTCACTCTCTCACTGTCTCATTCTCACTCTCTCACTGCCTCACTCTCTCACTGTCTCATTCTCACTCTCTCACTGTCTCATTCTCACTCTCTCACTCACTACCTCACTCTCTCACTGTCTCATTCTCACTCTCTCACTGCCTCATTCTCACTCTCTCACTGCCTCATTCTCACTCTCTCACTCACTACCTCACTCTCTCACTGTCTCATTCTCACTCTCTCACTGTCTCATTCTCACTCTCTCACTCACTGCCTCACTCTCTCACTGTCTTACTCTCTCACTG
>NW_022103902.1:9847612-9913092 GCF_000313985.2 Echinops telfairi | reverse complement strand
TCTCACTCTCTCACTCACTGCCTCACTCTCTCACTGACTCACTCAGTCACTGACTCACTCACTCACTACCTCACTCTCTCACTGTCTCATTCTCACTCTCTCACTGTCTCATTCTCAATAAATAAAAAGAAAAGGAAAAAAAAAGAAAGAAAGAATTGAAGGGGGAAAAAATCAAACCTCTATTTGAAAAATGGGTAAAATATTGAATGATACAAGAAGCATCAAAGAATATAGAAGGAATGCACTGAGTCACTGTACTAAAAAGAATTGGTCATCATTCAATCATTCAGGGGTAGCATCTGATTAAGAACTACTGGCGTTGAAGGAAGAAGTCTAAGGTACAATGGAGGCATTGTGAAAAACAAGGCCCTGAGAATTAACGGAACAGCAATGGAAGTGTTTCAATAGACTGATGCCGTATCAGAAGTATTGATGCTAAGAAACTTGGAAGACAGCTCTCTTGCCAACTAGTTGGAAGAGCTCCATAGTCATACCCATTCCAGAAAAAGGTGACCAAACAGAACATGGGAATTATCAAACAATATCATTAGTATCATATGCTAATGAAATTTTACTAAAGATAATTAAGAAAATGGTTGCAGCAGTACAACAGTGAACTGCCAGAAATTTAAGCTAAATCAGAAAACTAATTGGAGCAAAGGATATCGCTGCTGTTGTCAAATGGATTTTGGCAGGAAACTGTGAATACTATTGAGTTAGTTAGTTTATTGTGCCAGCCTGGCCAATAAACACATGTGGGGTTAATTGAAGGGCGGAGGGATAAATGGCTCAGTGAGCCTTGCCTTTCGAGTTCTCGAGTCTCTTGCTTTTCGATGGTCAGGTCAGGGTGAAGTTGCCTTAGCAAGTTCCCTGCTTTAGCTGGCAAGGATCACTTCCTGCAAGACATCCCTGAGGAGAAGCCACATGGACCTACCCCGATGCAGCCCTGGGTGCTGGAGCAGCTGTGTGGAGACCCTTGCCAGTGCTGAGATGCTTACACGTTCACTGACTCAGCTTTCCTCCTGCAGTTGGCGTCATTGTGTCTGTTTTGTGAGATGGAGGAGGATTTTGTGGATTGGTGTCAGACATATGGGTTAATGGTCTAATGTTGGACTTGTAGGCTTGGGCAACACTGGGTTGGGATGTTTTCTTGATGCACACTTAACCTCTACATAAAACTCTCTCTTATACATGAGTTTTTGTGGATTTGTTTCTCTAAAGTACCCAAACTAACACAACTACAAAATGTTTACCTGTGCTTTATTGGTTATGCAAAGACATTCAACTCTGTGGATCCTAACAAATTATGGATGGCATTGAAAATAATGGAAATGTCAGCACACTTAATAGTGCTCAGATAGACCTCATAAAAGGACCAAGAGTCACTTGCTCAAAGAGAACGAGAGGATACTGTACGGTTTAAAGTCGGGGAAGATGTGTGCTAAGCAATATTTCAGTTTAAAAAAAAAATATTTCAGTTTTTAAAAAGTTTTAGGGTTGTACCTTTCATCATACTCATTAAATCTGGAGTATATATGATGAGCAAATTATTTGGGATGAAGTATGTGAAGAAGAACGAGGCTTCAAGATTGGAGGAAGCCTCACTAACAACCTCTCATATGCAGATAATATATTGTTTCTTGTTGGAATCCAAGAGGATTTAAAGCACCTACTGATGAAAATCAATGACTACAGCCTTCAGGGTGAGTTATGCCTCAAAATAAAGAAAACAGAAGTCTTCCAACTGGACTAGCAAACAACATCATGATAAGGAAAATAAAGATTAATGTCATCAAATACTTTATTTTACTTGAATCTGCAACCAATGTCCATAGAAGCAGCCGTCAAGAAATAAAAGCAAACATTAACGGGTAAATCTTGCAAAAGATCATTTCAAAGAAAGAAGATATAACTTTTTTTGGTTTTGTTTTCTAGTTTTCTTTCTTTTCTTTTTTCTTTTCTAGTTTTCATTCACTTTGTTGTGGACAAGATGAAAGGGAAAACATACAGCAATTCAATAATTTATACATGTGTGACTTAGTGACATGGATTACATTCTTGAATGCATTGAATGTAACCATGCTCACTCTCTTTTGCTGAGTTGACCTTCCCTCAATAACATAAACTCACAGCCACTAAGGTTCCTATGTAATCTTTTGAGCGGTTATTGTCCATTTGATCTCATATAGAGGTTTTCTAAAAGAGCAGAATGCTTAAGGCAGACCCATCATTAAACTAAACTCTTGTTTGGTTTTAAGAGGTCTCCAGTGTGTAGGTATTTTGGGTTAACAATATAAAGATGATTTCAGGGTAATCATTTCAGGGCTGCAAACCCCCTGCATGGCTCCAGACAGTCTAGAGTCCACGAGAACTTGAAATCCTTTTCTGCATTGCCATTTTGATTAGGACTCTTTCATACATTCTTTGGTCAAAATGTTCTGTGACGGCAGCCAGGCACCATCCAGTTCTTCGGGCCTCAGAGGAGGCAGTTGTTTGTGGAAGCAACTGGTCACACATTTCATAGCTTCCTTATTCCTGACCCTCTTTCTCTGTTGCTCCAACTCAGTAGAGACAAACTGCTAGGTCTTGGGTGGCTCTGTGTAAATGTTTAAGATGGCATGCACTGCTCAGTGAGGAAGGAGGTAGAACAGAAGCACTAACTACATTTTTAGACCAATGAACCGGGATGCCCCTGAAACCATGGCCCTAAGGCTCCAAACCAAGGAGTAAATCTCTATTGTAAATATGAAAGAGCTTCAAAAAGTTCATGGGAAAATGAAATGAACAAAAAATAGGATCTTTCCATGAACTTGGTAAACCCCCTCTCATCTATCATACAACTTACTAAATCAACTTTGTGCAGGCACACAACTTATTGACAGTAGTTACAATAATCAGCTATGCAACTCTAGCCTTGATCAATAAGAGTTTCCCATTACTATTAGTTCTCCTTCATCTACCTGCCCCCAAATGGCACTTTAAAAGATTAAGGTGTGCTCCAAGCCATGGTGTTCTCAATTGCCTTAGGTGCATTCGAAGCTGGACAGTGAATCAGGAAGATGGCTGAAAAATGGATGCCTTAAATTATAGGTTAGCAATAGAGGTTGACAGAGAACTCCCAGACATGCAGGCTGGCTTCAGAAGGGGACGTGGAACAAGGGCTATCATTGCTGATGTCAGATGGACTTAGGCTGAAAGCAGAGAATACCAGAAAGATGTTTACTTGTGTTTCATTGACTATGCAAAGGAGATTGACTGTATGTATTATAATAACCTGTGGAAAACCTTGAGAAGAATGGGAATTCTGGAATACCTCATTGGGCACATTTGGAACTTGTACCTAGATCAATGGGCAGTTGTGTGAATAGAACAATGGAATACTGATGGTTTAAAATCAGGGTTGTATCCTCTTACCGCACTTATTCAATCTATATGCTGAGCAAATCAAATTTGAATTATAGGAGGAAGAGTGTGGCATCAGGATTGGAGGAAGGCTTATCAACACCCTGAGGTATGCAGATGACACAACCTCGCTTGCTGAAAGCGAGGAGGAACTGAAGCCCTTGCCTATGAAGATCGAGGAGCGTAGCCTTCAGTGTGGATCACAACTCATTGTAAGAAAGACCTAAATCCTCATAACTAACCAACAGGTAACACCATGATAAATGGGGAAAGATTGAAGTTGTCAAGGATTTTGTCTGACTTGGATCCACAATCAGTGCTCCTGGAAGCAGCAGTCAAGAGATCGAAAAACACATTGTATTAGGTTGATCTGCTGCACAAGACCTCTTTCGTGTATTGAAGAGCAAGGGTGTTACTTTGATGACTAAAGTGCACCTGACCCAAACCATGGCATTCTCCATTGCATCGCATGCCTGTGAAAGTTGGATATTAAATAAGGAAAACAGTAGAAAAATAGATGCATTTGGATTGTGGTGCCAGAGAAGAATATGGAAAGTACTATGGACTTTAGCAAAAAGGACAAACCTATCTGTATTGCAAGAAGTAAGGCCAGAGTGCACTTTAGAAGCAAGGATGGCAAGACTTCATCTCACATACTTTGGACATGCATACAGACAGGAGAGCCTCGTTCCTGGAGAAAGACACCATGTTTGGTCCAATGGAGGGGCTGTGAAAAAGAGGACAGCCCTTAACAAGATGGACTGACACCATGGCTTCATCAATGGGGCTTAGGAATAGGAACAATTGTGAGGATGGCTCAGGACTGTGCAGTGTTTCATTCTATTGTGCATAGGGTGGCTATGGGATGGAGTCGGCTTGATGGTCCTTAACAACAACAACAACAACAACAACAATGTACATTGAATACACCATGGACTGCCAGAATGTCTTAGAAGAAATAAAACATGAATACTTTTTCGAAGTGAAGGTGGGAAGTGTTTGTCTCAAGTACGTGTGGCATACGTTTAGGAAGAAACAGGCCCTGGAGTAGGACACTATGTTTGGCAAGGCAGAAGGTCAGTGAGAAAGCAGAAGACACTCAGGAGGTGAATTCACACAGTGACTTCCTCAATGGGCTCAACTATAACAACAATTATGAGGGTGATTTAAGACCAGGCAGTGTTGTATCTGGGTATATATAGATATGTTAGGCCAGGTTGACTAGAGAAACCAAAGCAGTGACCTATATATTTATAAGAAAGAGCTTTATATAAAAAAGTAATTACAAATCAAGAAAGCATCCCAGCCAAGTACAACTCAAGTCCCTAAGTCTGATATTAGTCCAGGAATCCCTCTTCAGACAGATGCAGACATATCGCAATGATGCTGAATGCAGAAAGATCACAGGATGGCGAATGCCAGGTTGTGTGGATCCAAAGTGGGTGGAAACATGGCAGGACTCTCGAGGCTCGCAGGGTCAGTGACAGAGTGATGGGGAGGTTTCCAGGGTCCTCCTTATAGAAAACCATGCCCCCAGGCAGATGGCATCAGGCTCTGACCTGATTGGCAGGTCGGGTTCCACCCTCAAACATCTTCAAGCTGATGTAAAATTATCTAACTACCACAATGGGGATGCCATGCATTGGGACTCGACAACTGTTTGGTTGCTTTGTAGACACTTAAGGACAAAATAACTCAGTTTGGAAACAGATGTTCAAGACTATCTCAGCCTTTTGATGTGTCATTATGCTACATCTCCAAATAAGTACACCTATCCTTGGTGGGTGCATCTTCCAAAATCAAAACCAAGCTCATTGCCGTTCAGTCAATTCGGACTCATAGCAACCCTGCATGGCAAGTTTCGAGCTGCCTCTATGGGTTTCCAAGGCGGTAAGCCTTTAACCCTTTAATGGAACAGAAAGCCTCATCTTTCTCCTTTTGGAACAGCTGGTGGGTTTGAACTGTCAAAGTTGTGATAAGTAGCTCAACCCATAACTCACTATGCCCCCAGGGCTCCTTTCAGTGTGTCTTAGTGCCTGTTTTCTCTCCCAGCTGCCCCACCCTATGCTTTTCTTGAATCATGGCCTAACCTATCTATAATTTATTAACTCTTGGGTTTTTTTTAAGGATAGTCAACATATTTAAAGATATGTATAAAATATCAGTGCATAAAATAAAATGTGAGTGCTTTGGAGCAATGGTTCTTAAAATTGAAGGTGCATTCACATTTAGAGATTTGTCAAAATGTATAATCTGAGACAGTACATCTGAGTTTGACCTGTGGTTCTTCATTTTTAATAAGTTTCCAAGTGATGCTGCTGCTGTTCATCTGTGAATTATATCTTCATTAAAAAGTTGGGTGCTGCTTTCATTACTGCTGGCAAAGAGGATTCTGCCTGCAGACGTCTCTGATCTCCCACGTTAATCTGTTTATCCTTCTGTTGAGAAGACTTGCTGCCTAAAGTGCAGGATTTCACTCCTAATGGATTTTTTCTGGAAAGTGCCGAGGAGACAGAGCTTCCTGTGCGTTATCTGCGGCCATCTTGCCTCGTCTCAAAAAAAGTTGGGATACAAAGATCTACATAACTTACTCTCTGCCCTTGAAGGTTTTACAGTATAATCAGGGAGCCTGGTGGTGTAGTGGTTAACCTTGGGTTATACAAAGCCTCAATATTGGCTGTTCAAAACCCTTAGCCACTCCTTGGGAGAAAAATGGCGTTTCCTGCTCCCGTAAACAGTTACCGTGTCAGAAACTCCCGGGGGCAGTCCTACCTTGTCCCATAGGGTCACTGTGACCTGACATCATTTCTTGGTTTGAGGGATGTATATGGAAATGAATAACTGAAGACCCTAGGTTTATGTGATTGTCATATAATCCTCTCATTTGTAGTACCTGTATGAACATAAGATCACCAACTTTTACAGACCTCCTCAAACAGCTACAATATGTACCATGTATATTATATTTTATCTTTCATTCTTGAGGCTTGTGGTTTTTTGAGAATGAATTTATCTGCCTATTACTTTATAAAGCAGCTAAACTGGTACAGTGGTTAAAGCTCTAGACTGATAACTAAAAGTTAGACAGTTCAAACCTACCAGCAGCAACACGGTTGCTGTGGTTTTCAGTAACAATGTCAATCAATCAACTTGACAGTAATGGGATCTGTTTTTTGGGTTGGGGAGGGGGCAGTGTTCAGGTTTTCCAAAGAGTTAATGTTTACTAACATCTATTCCATTTCAAATATGGTATTGAAATTGATACCAGTTTCTGGTGCCATAAAACAGAGTGTCTCAATCGCTGAAGACTTAAGCGGGTGCATAAGCAAATGTGGTGAAGAAAACTGATAGTGACCAGCTATCAAAAGGTATAGTTTCTGGGGTCTTAAAGGCTTGAAGGTAAACAAGTGGCCATCTAGCTCAGAAGCAACAAAGCCCACATGGAAGAAGCACACCAGCCTGTGTGATCACGAGGTGTCGAAGGGATCAGGTATCAGGCATCATCAGAACAAAAAAATCATATTATTGTGAATGAGGGGAAGTGCGTAGTGGAGATCCAAAGCCCATCTGTGGGCAATTGGACGTCTCCTTATGAAAGGGTCTCAGGGAGGCAACGAGCCAGTCAGGGTGCAGTGTAGCAACAATGAAACATACAACTTTCCTCTAGTTCCTAAATGCTTCCTCCCCACCCACTATCATGAACCCAATTCTAACTTACAAATCTGGCTAGACCAGAGGATGTACACTGGTACAGAAAGGAACCGGAAACACAGGGAATCCAGGGTGGATGATCCCTTCAGGACCAGTGGTGAGAGTGGCAATACCAGGAGGGTAGAGGAAGTGTGGGGTGGAAAGGGGAAACCGATTACAAGGATCTACATATAACCTCCTCCCTGGGGACGAACAACAGAAAAGTGGGTGAGGGGAGACATCGGATGGCACAAGATATAACAAAATAATAATTTATAAATTATCAAGGGTTCATGAGGGAGGGGGAAGTGGGAGGGAGGGGAAAAATGAGGAGCTGATGCCAGGGGCTTAGGTGGAGAGCAAATGTTTTGAGAATGATGAGGGCAACGAATGTACAAATGTGCTTTACACAATTGACGTATGTATAGATCGTGATAAGAGTTGTATGAGCCCCTAATAAAATAATTTCATAAAACCCAGAGTGTATATAATAGGGAAAATATAAAGTTTGGGCTAATGCTGGAAAGTTTTAGGATCTAGGACAAATCTACAATGCAGTTCTAAGATGAAGTATTCCGGAGCGATATTCATATTATAACCCCAGAAAGTGAATATTTCCTGAAGGAGCAGAACTGCAGATTTGAAACACAAAAGAACAGTGAACACACCAAAAAAGAAGCCTGTTAACCTGGAAATGGACTCCTGAAAGAATTAATCATCAGTGATAAATGTCCCTGGTCCACAAAGAGCTGAATGTGTTGTGCTATTCTGGGAAAATCCTATCCATCACTGTTGACCCAGAATAGCTATCCATCTCTTATGCTGACTGATAAGGATCTGAACCCAAAGAGGTCGGCTTTATGACTTGTTTGATCCCAAATCACCACAGCAGCTGTTGCACCTGTTCCTACCGTCATCACACACACACACACACACACACACACACACACACACACACACACACTCACACACTCACTTCTTCCTTCAAAAGTATACAAGAGAAGTGTATTGGACTATCTCTTTAGATTTGCTTACCAAATTGAAGTGAGTGATCAAAATAGAAGCTTTCAGCTTCATTCAAGTATTGCCAGAATGTTGACTTTGAATGCAATCTTGTAGGCCCATAGAGGAGTATAAAGTTGTAGAATAACCTGGTTTTTTTAAATTACATTTTCACAGAATTACATTACAATTTTTCTAATAATAAATAATCCTCTGAAAACTTCTTCAGGAGCAATTAACCAGGGTCTTATTCCTTTGCCTTACCAGTACCTAGAAAAAGTTACTTGTATCTGTTAAGTGACTAAACTATGTACTTAGAAGTGACTATTCAGTGATAAATTAAACAGTAGTTTTATGTGCCAATCAACAACTCTCACAGAGCATGATACAACTAATTTATCTTTTTTTAAAACTTTGTATCAGTAAATCATTTTATTGGGGGCTCTTACAGCTCTTATAACAATCCGTACATTAATTGTATCAATCATCTTCGTACATATGATGCCATCATCATGTGAAACATTTTTTTAAAACATTTTATTAGGGGCTCATACAACTGTTATCGCAATCCATACACACATCAATTGTGTAAAGCGCATTTGTACATCATTCTCAAAACATTTTCTCTCCACTTAAACCCCCGACATTAGGTCCTCATTTTTCCCCATGAAACATTTTTTAATAAAGTATAAGTTAAAGATTGCTGTTAGCAGCAAATTAGATCAACTAAAACAATTTAAAAGCCAAAAAAGAAACAAAACCGATATTTCACTAGTTTCCTGACAAAGGGGATGCATCCAAAGATATGTAGGCAAAAGGAAAAAAAACCTTCTTAATTCATTATTATCACTGTATACTTAAAATTTGTGCTAAGGAATTATTGCAATCATTTCACTTAGCTACTTTCAAGAGAACTTTTTTTATAGTTCAAGGAGAAGACAAAGGTATTACTGAGATGGGGGAAACATCAGTATGATATCGTAATGGTGTCCAAGGGTTTGCTGATTTATAGAACTTTAGAAAGACATAGGAAATGTGGTAATAATTCCTTTTGTAAGAATTAACACCAAACTAGTCCCAAGGACTTGGAGATTGAAGAAGTCCCAAATGTCCAGCTCTTCCAAGATGCTAGTCAGCTCCATTTCTTGCCCCCTCCTCCCTTGAATATATTCCCTCATGTTGCTGGGTTGTTTGATTTGCTGCAGTGCCCCACGGGGACTCAATCCTAGCTCTTGCTGGTGATGGGATCACACTCACTACTTCTCAGAGGGCTCATTTTATATGCAGCAGGATGGCATAGGAGGGAGAACTGCACAATTAATCACAGGTGAATCCTATCAGCATCTTCCCTCACTTTCTTTCTCTAGAACTATGCAGGAAAAGATCCTTTGGTGGGAATTACATGGAATCTCAATAGTGCAATCAAATTAACCTATAACCCTTCTCCCAAACATAATCATCTATTTTCCACCCCCCTAGACTGTATCTTATTTATGCACATATGACCTAGGTCCTCTGGCAGTACAGGTGGGGTTATCAGAGTGGGGATAGGGCAGGGATTGGAATACTTACTTTAGACAGATGCTTACAGAGCTGGTCCAGGGGCTGCCCCAAGGCACTCAGGGCATGACTCAGGCCTGTGCAATCCCCATGCACAGTGATTTCCATTAAGGACACATCCAAACAGGTCCCCAAGGGAGACTGCTTCTGCCAGATTTATCATATGGGTGGAGTTAAAGCCCTTCCAATTGCATTCTAAGGTCAAGATTACTTATATCCCTTGTTTATGTTCAGAGTGGATTCAATGGAGACTTTATCTGAGTGTGGTCTCTGCAGATGGATTTTGGGTTTTCACTGTCACCCAAAAAACTACACCAAACCTCTACCATAGAGTCCTTTCTGACTGACAGTGACACTATAGGACAGAGTTGAATTGCCACTGTGGAAAGCTTCATCTTTCTCCAACTGAGCAACTGATGGTTTGTAACTCTTGACTTTGTGGCTAGCAGCCTAGTATGTAATTCCTACACCACCAGGGCTCCTACAGTCACCCATAGACTGCTAACTGTAAAGTAAATGGTTCAATCCTACCAACTACTCCTTAGAAGAAAGATGAACCTCTCTTCCCCTAAAGACTGTCACCCATAGCCTTCTACACACTAGGTGCTAAGCATATACACTCTAGCATATTTCCCTCTAATCACGGATATAGCCGTTATTTTAACAAGTTATTTTCAAAAGAAAGTTAAGGGACTACTGGTTTAAGACTAAACTGGCAAGAAGGTAGGCTCAAAATGTTTTTACAACTTTTGAACTTCCTCAGATGAATATTGTTGTCAGGTGCCGTCGAGCCATTTCCAAACCACGCCCACCTCGTGTACAACAGAACGAAACACTGCTGTATCCTGTGCCATATTCACAATTGCTCTTAAGCTTGAACCCATTGTTGCAGCCACCGGGTCGATCATTGTCAGGGCCCTTTCTCTTTTTGCTGCCTCTCTACCAACCATGATGTCCTTCTCCAGGGACTGGTCTCTCCTGACAACATGTCCAAAGTATGTAAGACAAAATCTCGACACCCTTGCTTCTAAAAAGCATTTTGGCCCTCCTTCTTCCAAGGCAGATTTGTTTAACCTTTCAGCAGTCCCCAGTATTTTCTTTTCTTTCTTTTTAAAAAATCATTTTATTGTGGGCTCATACAACTCTTAGCACAACCCATACATACACCAATTGTGTAAAGCACATTTGTACAATCATTGCCCTTGTTATTCTCAAAACATTTGCTCTCCGCCTACGTATTTTCAGTGTTATTTACCAGCACCACAATTCAAGTGCATTGATTCTTTGGTCTTCCTTAATCAATGTCCAACTTGTACATGCATTTGAGGCAATTGAAAAGACCATGGCTTGCATCAGGTGCACCTTAGTCCTCAAAGTAACATTCTTGCTTTTTAATCCTCTAAAAAGGTCTTTTGATGCAGACTTACCTAATGTAACAAGTCTTTTGATTTCATGACTGCTGCTTGCATGAGCGTTGATTGTGGATCCAAGCAAGAACAAACCTTCGACAACTTCCATCTTTGCTCCATTTATCATGATGTTACCTATTGATATAATTGTGGGCATTTTAATCTTCTTTACATTGAGTTTAATTTATACTGAAGGCTGAAATCCTTGAGTGCTTCACGTTCTCCTTTCAGTGAGCAAGGCTGTGCCATCAACATAAGGCAGGTTGTTAGTAAACCTTTCTCCAATCCTGCAGTCACATTCTTCTTCATATAAGTCAGCTTCTCTGACGATTTGCTTAACATACAGATCGAATAAGTATAATACGAGGATACAACCCTGACACATACCTTTTCTGAATTTAAACTTTCAGTATGCTCTTGTTCTGTTCCCACAAGTGCCTCTTTAAAAAAAAATAAGTTTATTGGCGGCTCTTACAGTATTTATAACATTCCATACATCAATTGTATGAAGAATATTTGTACATATGCTGCCATCATCATTTTCTAAACACTTTCTATTTGAGCCCTTGGTATCAGCTCTTCTTTTTTTCCCTCCCTCCTCTCATCCCACCCTCGTGACCCTTTAACAAATTATGAGTTATTATTATTTTCATATCTTACACCAACAGCTGTCTCCCTTCACCCACATTCTGTTGTTTGTCCCCCTGGAAGGGTAGTGGTGGTTATGCATCAATCATTGCTATAGGTTCCCCCTTCCTCCTACCTCCCCTCACCTTCCCCCTAACCTCCTGGTATTTCTACTCCCATTCTGTTTCTCAGGGGTTTATCTGACCTGGATTCCATGTGCTATCATCTCTTATCTGTACCAGGGTACATGCTTTGGTCTAGTCAGAACTGAAAGGTAGGTAGGACTGGGGTCATGATAGTGGAGGATGAGGAAGACTCAAAGTACCTGAGGAATATTGTGTATTTTATCAGTGCTATACTGTGCCCTGGTTGATTCATCCTTTCCTTGTGACCCTTGTGAGATGGGATGTCCTATTGTCTACAGATGGGTTTTGGGTTTCTGCCCCAACCCCCCTCATTCTCAACAATATGTCTTTGTTTGTTTGTTTTGGGTCTTTTGGTACCTGTTATCCGATTCCGTTAACACCTCATGATCACACAGGCTGGTGTGCTTCTTCCATGTGGGCTTGTTGCATCTCTTCTAGATGGTGGCTTGTTTAACTGCAACCCTTGAAGACTGGAGATGCTATATCTTTTGATAGCTGGGCACCATCAGCTTTCTTTACCAGCTTTGCTTGTGTACCCATTTTGTCTTCAGCGATCATGCTGGGAGGGTGAGCATCACAGAATGCCAGGTTGTTAGAACAAAGTGTTCTTGTGTTGAAGGAGAGCTTGAACAGAGACCCAAAGTCTATTCACTTCCTCAATGGATTGTCATATAAATATATATACCTAGGGAAATACCTCTATTTTTTTGAATTAATACTTACATAAGTGCACACATATGTTCATACCTCTATCCACAGCTTTGCTTCCTAGATCGTTCTTCTGTTTCCTTTTCCTTTCCTCCTTTCCCGCCATTAAGCTTGCCCTTCTTCTGCCTCTTAGTAATTCTTCTCAGGTAGATTGCTATTGCTCCAGACCACTGAGAGCTCTATGTCCTCCTCATTGTTTATTTTTATTCCCTAGTTGTTCCCCTGTATATGGCATTGTTTGCTCACTGTTCCTTCCCCCAGCCTCCTCCTCCTCCCAAAACTCTTCGGAACCATCGGTCCCATAGGGTTGCTTCCTATGCCCATCTTATATAGGTAGACAAAACAATAATAGCAGAGGCCAAACAAAAAGAAAACAAAAAATTGAATCAAAAGAGAGAAAAGAGAAAAAAGATGGCAAAAAAGTAAAAGCCGACAAAAAACTATACATAATTTCAGAGCTGTCCAATGACCTTTATGACTGCCTCCCCACCAGTCCTGGTGGGTTCTGCAAACTGTCCCTCCAGCCTGTAGTCTATTTTTGGGACTCCTCAGGGGCTTTGTGAATTGGATTTGCTCTCATTTCTGATATGTTATATTCCCTTGTTGTGTCTCCCTACTGTGGGGGTGGTTAGATTGGACTCACTTCAGGCCACATGACTCCAGTATTGTCCTCTGTCAAGATATGCCCCAGAGAGAGGACATCATGTGTCCAGCTGTTGTCAGCCCTACAATCCTCTCTGTGTCTTAGCAGCTCCACGCAGGGACGTCATCATCAGGGTTTTGTGTGCCAGAATGGGGTCTAGTCCCTTGCTCTTTTTTTCCTTCTTGGTTTGCTACTGAATGGGTGTGGCAGATCGGCCCTTCTCCCCAACCTGTAGGCTTAGTGTTGTCCTCTGTTGCACATAGTTCTAGTGGAGAGGACTCAGTTTGGCTCTTAATGGGGCCGGCTCTGACCACTTCCTCTTGATTCATGTTCAATTCTGCATGAGTGCAGTTTATGAGCATAGTTTCTTATGGTCCACACAGTTGAATGTCTTGACATAGTCAATAAAATGCAAGTAACCATCTTTCTGCCATTAACTGCTTCCAGCCAACATCCATCAGATATCAGCAATGATATTGTTTGTTCCACATCCTCTACTGAAGCCAGCCTGAACCATTGGCCACTACTTGTCAATATATGGCTGCAACTATTACTGAATTATTTTAAACAAAATGTTGCTGATATGTGGTATGTGTTAGACAGGGTTCTCTAGAGAAACAAAACCAGGACACTAATAAATTTGTATATATTTATATAGCTAGATATATACAAATGATACAAACGGTTAATTAATCCGTAAAGCACTACAAAGGGCTCAGTGCAACTCACTTCCATGAGACAGCTAGTACACCGGCAGCCCTTCAAGTCTTGAGGGCCACGGGGTAGTCCTCCTTGGAGCAATTTAGGCTATCCGGCCACAGGCAGCAAACAGCAAGCAGGTCACTAACAGTCAGCCAGATGACAGGGTCCAACAGTCCCCAGCTCAAGAGATGTAAATTCCAATGGTGTGGCGAAGCAGGTCTTGAAGGAACCTGGAGTTACAGCAATACAGTCCACATGTAGGCATCCCACAGGTAGCGTAGCTTGCAAATGGAGGCACAGAACAAGCACATTAGTCCGATGATAAAGAGCAAGAGAGAGAGAGGTGAGGCTCACCGAGCTATTTATCTCTCCGCCCTACAACCACTCTCACATGTGTTCATTGGCCAGGTTGGCACAACAAACCTACCTATCACAATCCGTCCCTTGCCAACTTGGCACCTGTACACAATTCTTTAGTCATATATAACTTCCAAACATTAATGGAATCACACTTATACTTAACACCAAACATCTATCATACATATAAATGAAAACACACTGAGTCCAATTGTATCTGATATATCATACATGAACAAAGAAGAGACATTCAATAAGCACATATAAAGAAAATACACTAATAATCACAAACCTTGCTTTTGCAACTGATCATGTGGTTGTAACTGATAGGTAGAACTACCTTCTTACCACCCATTCTGTATTACCTTTGCCCTTGGCAAGCACCTCAGTTGGATGCAGTTTTTTCTGGTGGGGTGACCCAGACCTTCATTCATGAGGGGTCTGGTCATTATAAGTCCTGTCAGGATTGGGTTGCTGTACTTTACCATTTACTCTAGTCACAGGGCATGGTAGCACTAAGAGTCGGCCTATGAGATCTCCTGGATTCCAGACATATTCTTCTTTACCTCCATTATGTAACACCAGTCCAATTTCTCCTTGGTAATCAGGATCAATCACACCACTCAGTAAAGTGACACCCTTTCTGACCTGTTGATCCAAAGGTATGACAAGCCCAAAGTGACCAGGGGGCATTCTCAGCTGCCAGTTCAGTGGAATCCGGGCTGTGTTTCCGGGTGGGAGAGTTCCTTCCTTCGGGACCAGGACCTCCAGGCCTGAGGAGCACAGGGTTGCTGGGACAGGAAGCAAAAATGCTGCACGTGGATCACTAGGAGTAATAGTGAGTGGTGCCACTGCAGCTTCCACCCCTTGGTTCCTGGACCCATGAATTCTGGCTATTGGAGACACAGCACCATATATTGGCTGCTGGTTTAGAGTATATACAGCTTCCTGGAGAACATTGCCCCAGCCCCGCAAGTTGTTGCGATCTAGTTGGCTCCGTAATTGTGTCTTTAGGAGCCCATTCCATCGTTCTATCAAGCCAGATGCTTCAGGAAGATGAGGAACATGGTATGACCAGTGGGTTCCATGGGAATGGGCCCATTGCCGTATCGCATTTGCTGTGAAGTGAGTTCCTTGATCTGAAGCAATGCTATGTGGGATGCCATGCCGGTGGATGAGGCATTCTGGAAGTCCACGAATAGTAGTTTTGGCAGAAGCATCATGTGCAGGGAAGGTATATCCATATCCAGAGCAGGTGTCTATTCCAGTAAGGACAGAACGCTGTCCCCTCCATGACAGAAGTGGTCCTATGTAATCACCCTGCCACCAAATTGCCTGTTGATCTCTCTGAGGAATGGTCCCATATCTTGGACTTAATGTTGGTTTCTGCTGCTGGCAAATGGGGCACTCTGCAATGGCAGGGGCCAAGTCAGCCTTGGGGAGTGGAAGTCCATGTTGATGTGCCCATGCATGATCTCCATCCCTGCCACCATGTCCACTTTGTTCATGTGCCCATTGGTCAATAACAGGAGTGGAAGAGGAAAGAGGAGGACCAATCTCTATAGTGCGTGTCACCTTATCCACTTGATTGTTAAAGTTCTCCTCTTGAGAGGTAATCCTTTGGTGAGCGTTCACTTGAGATACAATTACCTGTACTTTCTTGGCCCATTCAGAGAGGTCTATCCACATACCTCTTCCCCATACTTCCTTGTCACCAATTTTCCAATCATGGTCCTTCCATTTACCTGACCATCCAGCCAAGCCATTAGCGACAGCCCATGAATCAGTATACAGTCTCACATCTGGCCATTTTTCCTTGTAGGCAAACTGAACAGCCAGGTGTACTGTGTGGGGGTCACATAACTAGTTAGAATGCCAGAGTCTCATTCGTTATCGGAATTAACCAGACAAATCGCTCCACCATCTATAAGGGCATCACAGACCTGTTATTGCTCAATCTCAGGTGGTTGAACACCACTTGTTTCTCTAAGAAGTTGGGGGACACAACAAACCTACCTATCACATGGTATCTGCGATATTCTTCTATAATTTGAGCATTCGGTTGGGTAACTTTTCTTTGGAATGAGTACAAATATGGATCCTTCCAATCAGTTGGAAAAGTTGCTGAGTATCTGTCATCCAAATTTCTTGGCTAGATGAGTGCGTCCGGTGATTCAACAACTTGTTGAAACATTTCAATAGGTATTCCATCAATTCCTAGGGCCATGTTTTTGGCTAGTGCTTTCAGTGCAGTTTAACTTCTATCTTCAGTACATTGATTTCTGATAAATGGTATTTCCTGATAAATGGAATGGTAGAATGGCAACTAGTTCTTTTTGGTAAAGTGACACTATGTTACAGTCCTTCCATATTCTTTTTATGTTTCCTGCATCATTCAATATTTTGCCCATAAAGTCTTTCAAGATCAAAACTTGGGCTTGAATTTTTCTTGAGTTCTTTCAGATTAAGGTTTGTTGAGAGTATTCCTTTTGGTTTTCTAATTTAGGATTGTGTGGATTTCATTATAATCTTTTACTTTGATTTCTAGAGCTGTCTTTGAAATTTTCTGTTCAGCAACATGACTTCATCATTTCTTCTAACTGACTTAGCTACTTTATGATTAAAAGCAAGTTCAGAGTGCCTTTTAACATCCACTTTCACCTTTTCTTTCTCTCTTGTCTTTTTAATGACCCTTTTCTTTAAGAATGATGTTCTTAATACAGAGGTCTGAGGGGCCAGTCCCAATCCCAACTACATGGATAGCCCCTCTCCCCCCAGAAGAATTTACTTCAGAGGACAGCACTGAAGCTACAGCTCAGGGAGAGGAACATGTCTGATCAGAGCACACAGGAGCAAATGAAGGGGGAGGAAGAGAGAATGGAGCACATCCTGGCCAACCAAGCCTTGAGGACAATATCCCTGCTCAGAGTAGCCAATACACAGAGAAGACCATGTGGCTGGCCCCACTATGAGATACGACATCCCTCACTGACACATAGCCATACAGGGGACAACACTGCAGACATAGTGTGGTAATTGCTCCCAATCTGATCTGACCCCACCACACCGAGGCAAAACATTAAGGGCGTGCAACAGAACAGCAAGGGAAACAGAGCAAGGAAGTCCTGAGGGAACACCAAAAATAGATTTTGGGGCCAGGGCACGTCACTCCATCAGACTTAACCAGAAAACACTCCTAAAGGTCAACAAACAGTCCTTGAATGATGTTTTTGTGATTGTTTTGTTTGCTTTTGTTGCTTTGTATTGCTCTGTCTTGTTTTTGTGCATGTTATTATTTCCACATGTGTTTCTAGATAAGATAGACTGGATAAACAATCTGGAAGAGAAAACAACAGGACCGACAGTTATGGTGGGACATGGGAGAGGAGGAGGTTGGGGAAAGGAAGTGGTGTTAACAAACTCAGGGACAAGGGAACAATAAATGATCTGAAATTGGTGGTGAGGAGGGTGTAGGAGGCCTGGTCAGGCATAATCAAGGGTAATGTAGCTGAGAGGAATTCCTGAAACCCAAATGAAGGCTGAGCATGATAGTGGGACTAGAGGAAAGTAAAATGAAATAGAGGGAAGAACTAGGAGACAAAGGACATTTATAGAGGTCTAAATAAAGGGATGTACATATTAAATATATTTATAGATGATGATAGGGAAATAGATCTATGTGCACATATTTATAGGTTTAGTATTAAGGTAGCAGATGGACATTGGACCTCTACTCAAGTACTCCCTTAATGCAAGATCACTTTGTTCTATTACCCTGGCATTCCATGATGCTCACCTTCTTGACAGGATCGCTGAAGACAAAGCAGGTGCATAAGCAAATGTGGTGCAGAAAGCTGATGGTGCCAGGCTATCAAAAGATAGAGCATTTGGGGTCTTGAAGATAAACAAGTGGCCATCTAGCAGAGAAGAAACAAAGCCCACGTGGAAGGACACTAGCCTATGTGATCATGAGGTGTCGATGGGATCAGGTATCAGACATCAAAGAACAAAAAATCATATTATTGTGAATGAGGGGGAGTGCAGAGTGGAGACCCAAAGCTCATTTGTAGACAACTGGACATTCCTTTACAGAAGAGTCGTGGGGAGGAGAGGAGCCAGTCAGGGTGCAGTACAGCAATGATGAAAAATACAATTTTCCTTTAGTTCTTTAATGCTTCCTCCCCACCCCCCAACTATCATGATCCCAATTCTACCTTACAAATCTGGCTAGACCAGAGGATGTACACTGGTACAGACAAGAACTGGAAACACAGGGAATCTAGGACAGATAAACCCCTCAGGACCAATAATGAGAGTAGGAACACCAGGAGGGTAAGGGGAAAGAGGGGGGAGAAAGGGAGAACCGATCACAAGGATCTACATATAAACCCTTCCCTGGGGGATGGACAACAGGAAAGTGGGTGAAGGGAGACATTAGACAGTGTAAGATATGACAAAACAATAACAATTTATAAATCATCAAGGGTTCATGAGGGGGTGGGGCAGGGAGGGAGGGGAACAAACGAGGAGCTGATACCAAGGGCTCAAGTAGCAAGCAAATGTTTTGAGAATGATGAGGGCAACAAATGTACAAATGTGCTTGATACAATGTATGGATTGGATAAGAGTTGTATGAGCCCCCAGTAAAATGATTACAAAGAAATGATGTTCTCGATGGCTGAACACAGCTTTGGTCTTCTGTCACTCGTGTTCAATGCAGCGAATCTTTCCTTGAAATGTGTTTGCAATGTAGGTGCCATACTCCAGGTTTTATTTGGCTCCCATGGACTTGTTTGAATTTTCTTCAGCTTCAACCCAAGCTTACATATGAATTGTTGATTCCATACTCATCGTAACTATTGATTCCATAACAAGTATTCCATAGTCAGTCCCTGGCCTATAATTAGCTGCTAATATCGAGCTTCTCTATGGTCTCTGTCCACAGAGAGAGTCAATTTGATCCGTGTAATTCATCTGGAGAACTCCATGTATATAGTCACCACTTGTTTTGTTGAAAAAAGTATTGTACGTTTTTTAAATTAAAAGATAATTTAATGGGGGGCTCTTACAGCTCTTAGAATAATGCATACATCAATGGTATCAATCATATTTGTACATATGTTGCCATCATTATTTTCTAAGCATTTGCTTTCTATTTGAGCCCTTGGTATCAACTTCTCTTTTCCCCCTTTTTTCTTCCCTCCCACCCTTGTGACCCTTTGATAAATTATAAATTATTATTATTTTCATATCTTACACTGACCACTGTTTCCCTTCCCCCACGTTTTCTGTTGTTCGTCCCCCTGGATGTGTGTGTGTGTGTGTGTGTGTGTGTAGTTATGTGTCTATCACTGAGATCGGTTTCCCCTTCCTCCTTTCCTTTCCCCACCTTCTCCCACCCTCCTGGTATCACTACTCCCATTTCTGTTTCTGGATTCTATGTGTCGTGAGAAAAAATGTATTTTCTATGAACAACTTATTGGTCTTGTAAAAATCTATTATGTGATTTTCAGTTTTGATCACCAAGACCATATTTTCCAACTACTGTCTCCGTCCTCTTTGTTTCCAAAGTTTGCATTCCAATCTCCAATAATTATCAATGCAGCTCAGTTAAATAGACCCATGTAAGTAAGAATAAAGTAGGAATTTGGTGTTGTTGAGTAAGAATTGAACTGCTAATCACAAGGTTGGCAGTTCAAATCCACCAGGTGCTCCCTGGGGGAAAAAGATGAGGTCACCTGTTCCTGTAAAAATTTATAGCCTTGGGAAGCCTACATAGGTCACTATGTAAGTAGGATCAACTCAGTGGGATGTTTTCAGGACTCTTACTGTGGTGTGTGTGTGTGTGTGTGTGTGTGTGTGTGTGTGTGTGATAGTGGTGGTGGTGGTATTGTGCTGCTAAACTCAAGGCTGGTGGTTCAAACTCACCAGTCAACCTATAGGAGAAAAATGAGGCTGTCTGCTTTTGCAAAGTTTTGCAATTTCAGAAATTCTATATAGGATCACTATGAGTCAGAATTAACTTTCTTTTTTTTTTCTTTTTTTTTCAGAATCAACTTTCTTAAGTTGAAGCTATGTAGTTTTCCTAATATGTCTGCCTCTTGGTCCATGCACAGGTTGTTGTTTTTTTATGAGCACAGTGAAGTTTTCTGGAATGTCTATTCTTTTCAATACTATCCATTGTTTGTTATGACCCACACAGTTGAATGCCTTTGCATAGTCACCCAGACACAAGCAAACATCTTTCTGGTATTCTCTGCTTTTAGCTACAATCTGTCTAATGTCAACAACGATATCCTTTGTTTCGTGAGTACTGGGCTTTTCATTTTCATTTTCATTTAAGACTGTGCCTTAAATTTGGATGGATTATAAACATAGCTCTACAGATTCTTGTTTCTAGGTTAATAAGAATTTTTTTTCTAAATAAATGGATATTTATAAGTGTCTGAGGTTGATCCATTTTAGTCATTATAAAGATTGCACAATTGTATAATAATCACAGCAATCACTATGAATATTTCTGCCACAATTAATACTTTCTTAAGGCATGAAATCTGAAGTTATTTGTTTCTTTGTCTTGACAGATATATTCTAGTTTAAGATGACATGCAAAAAGGTTTATTAAACAAAAAGTTTATGAGACATCATCCCAATAATGCTGTCTGTTTGTCAATATTGAGATTTTAGAGATGAGCAGTGACTAAACTAGGTATGACTTGTGAAATTGTAAGTTCACACATGCAATAATTAAATACACATGCTTGGTTTTTTTACTTAATGCGTACTTTGTAGTTTTAGAAGTATCTCTGATTATTTCTCCTCCTTATTTTTATGATCATCTAATTATCCATTCCTTTATTCTTTATGGAGGAATATATTGAAAGTCTGATTTCATATGTGCTTCAGGACTAAAGGTCTGAGTTTTCAAAAGTGTGCTCCTTCTGACATGGAAACAAATAATGCCGCCTAGTGGCTGAAAAGAGAACTGACCCAGACAGTAATTTGAGCTAAGATTTTATTCCCAGAACTTTTTTCAATAATTCAATCCTAAGTGTTTGAAAATCTTCCAAGACATCCCTAAGAGAGCCTGACTTTGTACTAAGTCACTTCTGCAGCATCCATGCAAATCAATTGCCATCCAACCGTTCTGGAAAATTAGATCAGGTTTGTCAATCAACAAAATATAAGGAGCGCGTCTTTTTGCCTAGCGCTGTGGCAAACAATATCCAAAATATGCCAGTATTCACAAGACAAAGAACATAGAATCATGATGAAGAAACCATATAATTATTAAAAATATCTCAGTGCTAAATATTTTGATAATATATGAATAGTTGGTTCAAGGAAGACAGACTTTTCATGGATTGGAATAATGGATGAGATTTGGCTGAAAGAAATGGAGGAATCCACTGAAGGTTGAACTCTGGTTCTGTTCTGGGTAAGATGACTATGAAGCCATGGAGGAGAAGAAGAAGAAAACTGAAATAAATAATACCAATATTGTAGGTAGAAATAATTTTAGAAATTCAAGAAATTATCTAAGTAGGGTCAAATTAAGCCTTTCAAGTCTTGGCAAATGCAGTTACAGAATAAAGTTTCAGAGAAGATGCTTTCCACTGAGGTTGAAATGAAAGAGATGTTTAACAGATGAAATTCTTGTCTGTGCCAAGCTACTGAATTGGCTTTATTTTATCGAAGAGCAAACTGCCAACATTTAGTCACTAAAACAACATACATTTATTTTCTCACAGATTCTGTGACTCAGAGGCATAACTCCACTCATCTTCCTCTGTTCAGGATCTTTTCAAGAAAACCAGGGGGATCTCCCGTTCCAGTTTCCGAAAAGTTATAGACACAACCCATTCAAACCAAATCTAATGCCAGAGTCGATTCTGACTCACAGTGACCCTGTAGAAGAGAGTAGAACGATAAGGTTTCTAAAGCTGTACATCAGACTACCACTCTTTCTCTGCAGAGTGGCCAATCATTTTGAACTGCTGTTTTTCTGGTCACTCATTGAGAACTTTGACCACAACCTCCCCAGGAATTCTAAGAGTCGTATACACACTTTTGTTTCTCTTGATTAGAAGCTAATCACAAGTTCCTCCTACATTCAAAGAGAGGAGGTGTTATAAGAGTATTGGGGTGTGTCTGCCATAGTGACCAAATATTAAATAATAATATTTCTGCAATATTTTATTGTGCTGGTTAGAGCTTCAGCACTTCCATTGATTTTCACAATCCATGATTTTCAACAATCACTTTACTAGACTTCAGTGTTGAAAACATTTCTTCATGAGCACATTTCTGTACATCTTCTGAGCAAGAGGCATGGACAGGAGGACTTCACATTAAGGTAACTGATAACCCCTTCACAGATTCTATTTCAAACAAGCTCATGTTCACAGGTACCAGGGATTGGGATTTCAGCATGTTTTGAGGAGTAGACTCAACTCATAATCCACAACACTTTCTTCTTTCAGTCTGTCATTTTGTTTCATTTTATTGCTCTCAGTCTAAAATAATTATTTTCCTCATATAATCACTGTGTACATTGAATAAACATTGCATTCTTTCAGTCTGCACAACAAATCTACATTTCAGATCTTAAACTTTGGGGACAGCACAGAGTATATCCATTGATATTCTCATTCTACCTAAACCCTTAATCATTTAAGTTATGGACCCTTTTTTTCTTTTTCTCCCAGCACCCTGCCCTTTTCTATCGTGTTGCTGTTGCTAGGTGCCATCAAGTCGGGTCCAACCCATAGTGACCCGATGCACAACAGAAGGAACCCTGCACAGTCCTGTGTCATCTTGCGATTGTGGATACGTCGGAGGCCATTGTCACAGCCACAGAGCCAACCCATTTCCTTGAGGGACTTTCCTCTGAAATGATGCAATGTTGACTACTTCATTTGGGTACAGAGACTGTATATTTTTCCCATCTTCTTTTTTTTTTAATTATTAGCTTTAAAAAACATTTTTTTAAATCATTTTATTAGGGGCTCATATAACTCTTATCACAATCCATACATACATCAATTGTGTAAAGCGCATTTGTACATTCATTGCCCTCATCATTCTCAAAACATTTCCTCTCCACTTAAGACCCTGGCATTAGGTCTTCATTTTCCCCCTCCCTCCCTGTTTTAAAAAGAGAGACATTAGACATGCCATCTTTTAAAATACCCCTTTATTCTGGATTTGGCTAATTGTTTCTTTATAGTACAATTGTAAATATGTAATCCTCCTATTTCCTGACAGTGCTATAGGCTTGAAGTTAGTCATAAAGTGCACACTTATGGGTAAGAATAGTTTTTGGGTGATGCTGAATATTTATTTGATCCTACGATTAAGGTGGTAATGGTAAAATTCCCTCATTAAAACATGCCTTTTTTTATTCTAAAGAGCAAGTAATCTCCAGGGTAATCTACAATTATTCTGTTATTCTGCTATCCAAAAATATTGCACCTAAGAATTTTAGAATCTATTAATGCTAGTTTGCTGTATCAATTATTTTGTGTTGGGCTGTGGAAGGGGATGTAACATTTTTATCATCTTTGTATATTTTTAAGTTGGTGTTTTTCTATAAGCAAAAAAAGAAATAACCTACTTTCTCTTGATTTCTATTTTTTTAAATGAGGTTGGCTTATTAGTCTCTGGAAATAAAATGATGATGAAAAGTCACCAATTTTTTGAATAAACATATCTTAAATGGTATCCTTTTGACATAAGGCCATTGGTACTTTAACACTTCGTCCCCTGTGGCATAAGATACCCTAGATAGACATTATGCCATATAGGCCCAGAGCTGATATCTACCATATTCAAGAAGACCAAGTTACTTTTGGTAGAAACCAGTATCTAGGTGTTAGTTTCACGGATTGTTTTATGATGCAATGGTGCTGTCTGGTAAGTGTTGGGAGCTCTTTTGGAAAGGAGAGAGTGAGCAGCCATAGAGCTCTTCCAAGGCTGACTCTTCCTAACGTATCTCCCACCACTGGGATAGCTCTTTCCCTCAGTCCTCTCCAATCCTATTCTCTTCAGAAGTGAGCATAAGTAGCAAGAATGGTAAAATTTTCTAAATATAAAGTATTGGCTGTTCAAATCCACCAGCTACTTCACGGGAGAAAGATGAGTCTATTTGCTCCTATAAGCATTTACACACTTGGGGACCCTATAGGGGTATTATAAATCAGCATCCACTTAATGACAGTTGGTTTAGGTTTGCATATGCATTTTTACAATCAAGATGCAACATTATTAATGAATATTTAATCTTTGAAACATTCAAATCTGTATTTATACTTTAATGAAGAATATAATAGACAAATGTTTAATGTCCACTATGATTTTTCTAAGTTAGTAAGGGAAAAGAAAAGGATGTTATGTACTCTGGTGGAATTAAGCTGGTTCAGCACATCCAACGCCTCATTTTCTGTTGAGTTCTATGAACCAGTTGTTAAAATGGCACTTGTAGTCAGATTTCTCTCTAAAGTAGGTGGCTGGGCTGCTGCTCAATGTGGAAATCACAAATGCGCACTTCAAAACCTCTCGTCCACTCCTCAGGAGAAACACAGGGCTTTGTGCTCTGGTAAACAGTAGTAGTCTGGGAAACTTAGCGGGTAGTTCTATGCTGCTGAAAGGGTCACTATGAGCCGTCATCAGCTAGATGGCTGTGCGTTTGTTTGCTTCTGCTCTTTTTTAATGTTCATCTGCACAGCAGCATATTCTAAGTGCCCGTAGTAATGTTCATTCTGTCCAGAGGTAGAACATATTACACAGAACTATGTTTGTAATATTTATTCATTTCAAAACTCAAACCTTTGATAAAATACTGCATTTCTCCTGTGTTTGTTACTTCAGTAAACAAACATATAATGTAAAGAGATAAAGTGCTAAACAACCAGAGGGTCACATGCTATCATTTGTTTCAACTCTAATATACTCCCCAAATTTAGGAGTGATTATGAGTGAACTACGAATTCCTGAACCTGTTCACAGAGATAAAAATATTCTCAGAACAATTGCTTTAAGTTCAGTAGAAGGGGAAAAGAGTTTTTCAAAGATGAACATAATATGTTCAGAGAAAAAAAAAGTTGCCTAATTGTTTCTACTATATCAAACACAATGACTATTGTCTAATTGGTCTACCTCTAAAGGAATGGAATCCTACTCAAACAGCAAGGATGGTTAAGGATGAATCACACAGCCAATAATGCTCAGAGAAAAGCAAAGAATATTGCAAGTGAGGACGCCCATCAAGAAGCAGTATGAAAATTTCTTAAATAACAGTTTAATTGTTTTTCTCAGGTGTTATTAAAATTTTTTCATTAGTATTTTAAAAGTATTTCTTATAACGTAATCTAGTTTTGTGTACCTCTTTTATTATTATTCCTTTCTTTCTTTTATTATTATCATTTAAGTAGCATATGAAATAATAAACTACCTTTTAAAAAAAACCATTTTATTGACTGCTCATACAACTCGTATCACAATCCATCCATCCATCCATTGTGTCAACCACATTTGTACATTTGTTGCCATCATCATTCTCAAAACATTTTCTTTCTACTTGAGTCCTTGGTATCAGCTCTTCATTTTTACTCCTCCTTCCCCCCACCTCATGAACCCTTGACAATTTATAAATTATTATTAGTTTTTCATGTCTTACACTGACTGATGTCTCCCTTCACTCACTTTTCTGTTGTCCATCCCTCTGGGAGGGAGTTATATGTAGATCATTGTGATTGGTTCCTCCTTTCTCCCCCCACCTTCCCCTTCCCACCCTGGTATGGCTACTCCCAATATTGGTTCTGAGGGATTTATCTGTCCTGGATTCTGTTTTTTCCAGCTCTTATCTGTACCCTTGTACATGCTCTGGTCTAGCCAGATTTGTAAAGTAGAATTGAGGTCATGATAGTGTATGTGTGTGGAGTGGAGGGGGGTGGGCGGCGGGGCGGAGAGGAAGCATTAAAGAACTAGAGGAAAGTTGTATGTTTCGTGGGTGCTATGCTAAACCTTGACTGGCTTGTCTCCGCCCCGCCACCCTTCTGTAAGGGGTTGTCCAATTGTCTACTGATGGGCTTTGGGTCTCCACTCCACACTCCCCCTCATTCACAATGATATGATTTTTTTTGTTCTGGGCCTTTGATGCCTGATACCTGATCCCATCAACACCTCATGATCATACAGGCTGGTGTGCTTATTCTATGTAGGCTTTGTTGCTTCTCAGCTAGATTGACCTTTGTTTATCTTTAAGCTAACTTTTGTTGTACTGTATTTTTATATTTAAAATGGTCATTAGGGTAGTGAACCAGTTGTTAAATTATTTGAATTCCACCATTGGTTGTATATATTAAAATACCCATTGTTTCTCTATTTTGCAAAGTCAATCTTATTAGCTGTTTTCAGTTTTGGAAGGACTGAAAATAGCCATTGTTTTTTTCATACTCCTGAAGCATGAAATATGAACTACATGTGAGCTTAGAATATTCAGTTTTTTACAATTTATGGTCACTTCTTCAGCAGGTGATCCTGTGGTATAGTGGTTATGCATTGGTTTGCTAACCAAAAGGTTGGCAGTTTGTAACAACCAGTGGCTCCTTGGGAGAATGATGGGGTTTTCTATCACTCTCTCTACTCCCATAAACAGTCTGAGAAACTCAGGCAGTTCTACCGTCCTATAGGCTCACTATGAGTTGGCATCCACTCAAGGGCAGTGAGTTTTTTGTTTCCTTCTGTAAAATGCATGTCTCTATAATAGGGTCCTAGAAGACAGATGAGAGTGAGAGGAGGCCTGGGACTCATCGTGAGTCTCCTGGAACTCTCCAGTTTCTTCAGGGACTCTTCACAGTCTTGAGTCATTACTTCCACCCCCGTCTCTGAAGGTCACAGTCCAAGTAGCCCGGGATCATTTGTGTAACGTCCTTCCTTTTTGTTCTGCCAAGTGGTCTTCATCTTTAGATGACGATGTCACCAACGACTCAAAAGTTCTAGAATGCCTTTCCCCAGAACATGAAGTCAGCGATCTATGTTGCTGATGTTGCTGGCTGCTGTTGAGATAGCCCTTAACTCATAGTGACCCCACATATAAGGGAACAAAATGCTGCCCCAGCTTGCACTATTTCTATGAGCTATTGAAGATCAAACCACTGTGATCCCCAAGCTTTTCGTTGGGCGAATTTTTGGAAATAGATTGCCAGGCCCATCTTTCTAGTCTGTGTTAGTCTGGAAGATGCTGAAAACTGTTCGACATATAGCAACACAAAGGACTCTACTGACAAATGAGTGATGGCTGCACATGCAGCTTACTGGGTGGAATGGAATCTGGGTTTCCTTTATGTTTACAAAAATTCTGTCATGGAACCTTCAATTGCTCATAGATGACCTATATAATCATCAGTTATTCTCATATTAGCATGAGGTTGTAGCTAGCAACGTGTGAACCCTAAAATCACTTAGAATAGTGGGATAGTGAAATGAGTTCCTTTGTGTGCTCTTTTCTTACCTTGACTCTTGAGAAGACCAGTCCTTGAGCTCTAAGGAATTACCTTTGTCCTCAGTTTCTACCCCAGAGGTTTTATTACTTTTGTCCAGACTGATGAACATTTCTAGGTAAGCTGTGAACAATTCAACTTGGTCTGGCCTTGGCCTACAAGCCTCTCTCGTGATTGGTGTGCCCCTTGCAGAGATTGGTTGATATACCATGCAAATGAAATGACAGTGGACTATGCAGATAAGCCATGTGTTAGTATGGGTTGACTAGAGAAAGAAATTTATAGGCACTCAAGTGTGTATAAGGAAGAGCTTTATATCAAAGGGTTTTTCTATATGAGGAAAACATCCCAGTCCAGTGCACATCAAGTTCATAAGTCTGATATTAGCCTATATGTCCGATACCAGTCTATAAACTCTGCTTCAGACTCACACACCACCTTCAATGACGTGGAATGCAGGAAGATCACAGGCCAGTGGGTAGAAGGTCTTGTGGATCCAATAGTGGTGGAAGCATCTCAGCGCTGGCATAGGTCTCCACATGGCTCCTCCAGCAGGGCTCTGGCTCTTTTAGCGTAGCTCCATGTGGCTTGTCAACAGGAATATCTCAGAGAGAGTGTGTGTCCCACCTCCAGGGAGGAAGACAGGAGTTCCCAGAATCCTCAGGAGAAGGCCATCCCCACACAGAGGCCTCAGTGGCTATGGCCTGATTGCCAGGCTAGGCTCCATCCCTTCACAAGTCGACAGGAGATTATGTCATTGCTACAAGGTGACTGTAGCCTATTGTGCAAATGAAGTTCATTGGCCCTTTCAGAGTATATTAGTTTGTGGCCTCACTGGGAGGTGCCCGGCCTTGGGGTTAACAAGAAGACCTTGGGACTGACAAGGAGCTGTGTATATATATTCATCCAGTCCCACAGAGCTTCCTCAGACAGAAAGAAGCACGGAGACGCAGAGGGAGGGAAGAAGCAGAGAAAGAAGGCAAGGGACCTCTACAAGAGCTGTAACATAGGTCAAAGACTCACATGCAAGACACTGACAGACTGAGAAATGGTCCAGGGTCAAGAAGACCCTGTCTCAAAGGCTCTGAAAAGAGGCTTACCCTACTGAGAGGAACTACTCTGTTTTCCAAAAAATAAGACAGTGTCTTATATTAATTTTTGCTCCCAAAGATGCGCTAGGTCTTATATTCAGGGGATGTCTTATTTTTCCATGAAGAAGAATACGGTACACATTTATTGTTTATTGTTTTATTAAAAGAGACCTCGCACTTCCTGTCTGCTCCAGCTGCGCTATGGCCAACAGTGAGCTGCGCAGTGGCGCCCACTGCTACAGCCAGAGTCCAGAGTCACGGTGGCTTGGGGGGACCTTATTTTCAGGGAGGTCTTATTTTTGGGGGGATGCCTTATATTTCAGCGAGAGACAAAACTGTAAGTAGGTCTTATTTTCAGGGATGTCTTACTTTCGGGGAAACATGGTAAGAGCTGTCCTGCACTAAAGAAGGAGACCTCACTTGCATGCATTTTGATCCTCATCTTGTGTTGTGCCCTATTATTTCCTTAATCAACCACTTTAAGTATGGTCTGTGAGCTCTGGGTGGCCATTGCAGTGCACTATTGAACCCAGAAGTCGAGAGTGCCATGATAGGGGAGGCATGTCTCCCTTCACCTTATGCCATCAGGATCAGTCCCATAATGGGAATCAACTTCGGACTGACCCTGCTCATTATCCCCACTGAAAGTAGATGTGTTCTAATGATGCTATTACTATGATTACTGATATGTTACAGACAGTTTTGTCCATCAATTGAGTGCACTAAATCAAAAGAATCATTGCTTATATTCTCCAATATGGAGTCAAGTGTATCCTCCTTAGAGTAACTTGTCTCCTTTTATTTTCTTATCGGTTATTACAGACTATAGTTTTCAGTTGTCCTTTCTAGCCATTATGGAGAAGGAGCCTGGTTCTCTTACCACAAGATTCACAGAACTGGGGGTGAGTGGGTGGGGGGAAACCACTGTGTTTGTCCCACCTGGTTCTTTTCTCACAGGTCTGACTGTGATGGTTAAAGATTTTGGTCAGCTTCCCTTCAGATTCTGTAACGATGTGATTAATCTTCTCCTGGGGCATTTCTAGATCATTGCTTTTACATGGTTATCTTTGATCATATCTTTGCCTTTAAATTTTAATTTTGTTTCTCCTATTTGGACTTTTGAGGACTATGGCACCACTATCTTAATTCTCTCCTTCCACGGTCCTCTAAGTGTTTCTTTGTATTTCTGGCTTAAATTTTATTTATTTTTCTGCCAGTTTGCCATGACATCCATGCTGTGTTTCAGGCTCTATGTTCTTTGGCAAAGAACTTTTATCCCTGCCTGCAATAACATCATGCAGCTTTCTAATAAATGGTCTTGGTTTGCTGGAAACCATATATTATGCACACTAATTTGAAGTTATCTTTTAGTTCCTCAATGAATCATTGTTTTTGAGCTTCTCTTTCTTGGAACTAAAATTCAATGGTTGTTTAATGATCATGGAGTAATTGGGAGCAATAAAATCCATCACAGGAAATGAACACAAGTGAGCAGAATGCAGAATCCCTGTTTTGCAAAGGAACTGCCCGTTGATTCAAAGTGTCTGGAGAGGGGCTCTGTTCTCATTCTTCCACTAAGGAGCTCCCTAATGCGTTCTCAGGAGTATTTTGTCTCCGTGGAGCCTGACATGGGAGCGGTCTCCCACAGCCAATTCTCCCTTCATTGTATACACCTATGTTTTTTTTCTAACCCCTTCCCACTCTCAACCCACTTCTTTCCCAGAAACTTTCATTATTCTTTTCCTATCTCTCTCTCTCTCTCTTGTTTGTGTGTTTGAGACAGAGAGAGAGATGACTGAAAAAATCATTGAGAATTAAGTGGAGGTTTACATTTCAGTTCATCAAATTGTATCATCAAGTTGTATTCAACAACTTGAATTACAGATCAAACCCTCCAATAGCACGCTCCCACCCACTGCAGAATCATTTCAGTGGCAGTTATTTTGAGCTTGGGTTTTTCTCGTAGGGAATACTATCTTCTCCTTCATTCAAGCTAACCCCTACCTGTCTGTCCTTTAGCCTACTGCTTCACTTTCCCTCCCTTGCGCCATCCACCCTTCCTTAGTAGCCATCAAAGTTGTTTCCTTTGTTATGAAAACCTTTGTCTTGATTTTTCCGTTCTAACAATTTATATATTTATCCTTTGGGGTTTGACTAATTTATCAACACAATATTCTCCAGATCCACCCATGCCATGAGACCCTTTGCAGTCTTATGGTAAGTTCTTCCTTTTCTTTTGGTCTCCAAAAAGGTTTGAATCACATTCTGAGCTGTCCATGTCTTCTTTTTCTTCAGCTTCCAGCAATTTTCCAGCCACTTACTCTAATATAGAGGAGCACATATTTTGGTAATTAATTCATGGTCATATTTGCAATTGAAATGTAATATACAGTTTTCTTTTTTCTTGTCTCCTTTGAGTTTTGCATTTTTATTCCATTTATATCATAAATCTTAGTTTCTAATTGCTTTATCCTAAAATCTAAAGAATATAGAAAATTGTTTCAAAATTGCAATACAAATATCTGCACTCATAGTAAACTCATTGAGTACAGTTTAATATTTATTTCCAGTTCTTTTTTGTCCTCTGACCATATTCTTTTGGAGATATAAAAGCAGAGTACTTAAAAAAATGATTTGAAACAATAATTTTCGCTACGTGGTTATTTAATCAACTTGACATACAGTTAATTAAGTTCACTCATTTCACTGTGTTTTCAATGTTTCATTTGCTTTTTGACTGTAGTGGATTTTGTGAATTTCTAAGAATTTACATAATTCAAAAGTCAGTACTGTATTAAATGATATTCTCAGAGAAGTCTTGCTTCTTTCTATCTTTGTCTTGTGGCAAAACAGGGAGGGTAAAGGGAGAATGGGTAGGAAAGAGGGAACCGATTACATGGAACTGTGTGTGACCTCCTCCCTGGGGGACAGACAACCGAAAAGTGGATGAAGGGAGAAGTCGGACAGGGCAAGATATGACAAAATACCCATTTATAAACTATCAAGGGCTCATGTGGGAGGGGGGAGCGGGGAGGGAGGGGAAAAATGAGGACCTAATGTCGGGGGTTTAAATGGAGAGAAAATGTTTTGAGAAATGATGTACAAATACGCTTTACACAATTGATGTGTGTATGGATTGGGATAACAGTTGTATGAGCCCCTAATAAAATGTTAAAAAAAAAACAAAAAAAAAGAACCCTGTTTCCCCTATCCTTACAAGTAAACATTTTGTTTACTTTTTTGTTTACATTTTGTTTCCCCCCGCTAGTTTGTCTCTTCCATCTTGGGCAAATAATACTTATTTTTATTTTTCCCTCCGTTGTGTTGTTGGTAGAGTCAATTAGAACTTATGGCAACCAATGGTTTACAGAGTAGAACTTCTCTGCAGGAGTTTCTTGGCTACTATATATATATACTACTCATTTTATAGGGGCTCATACAATTCTTATCACAATCCATACAAACATCCATAGTGTCAAGCACATTTGTACATTTTTTGCCATCATTATTCTCAGAATATTTACTTTCTACTTGAGCCCTTAATATCAGCTCCTCATTTCCCCCCCTCCTCTCCTCCCCCTCCCTCATGAACCCTTGATTTATAAATTATTATTATTTTGTCATATCTTATACTGTCCGATGTCTACCTTCACTCATTTTTCTTTTGTCCATCCCCCAGGTAGAAGGTTATAGGTAGATCCTTCTAATCATTTTCCCCTTTCTACCCTACCTTCCCTCCACCCTGCAGGTATTGCCACTCTCACCACTGGTCCTGAAGGGGTCAATCTGACCTGGATTCCTTGTGTTTCCAGTTCCAATCTGTACCGATGTACATCATCTGGTCTAGCCAGATTTATAAGGTAGAATTGGGATCATGATAGTTGGGGGAGGAAGCATTTAAGAAGTAGAGGAAAGTTGTATGTTTCATCATTGCTACTCTGCAACCTGACTGGCTCATCTCCTTTCCGCGACCCTTCAGTAAGGGGGTGTCCATTTGCCTACAGATGAGCTTTGGGTCTCCACGCTGCACTCCCCCTTATTTACAGTGATATGATTTTTTTGTTCTTTGATGCCTGATACCTGTTCCTTTCGACATCTCGTGATCACACAGGCTGGTGTGCTTCTTCCATGTGGGCTTTGTTGCTTCTGAGCTAGTTGGCCGCTTGTTTATCCTCAACCTTTAAGACCCCAGCACTCTATCTTTTGATAGCCGGGCACCATCAGCTTTCTTCAACACATTTGCTTATGCACACATTTGTCTTCAGTGATCTTCAAATTGCCAGGCTTTTTCTTCTGCAGTAATGCTGGTTGGATTTGAACTGTCTACATTCAGGTTAACAATCCAAGGCAAGCCATTTGTGCCTCTCAGGGCCTCTATCCTTCTTATTACCATGTATCATATTATGGAAATTGCTTTGCACCTTTTTCAGAAAGTAAAGTGTATACCATTTTTTCCCAAATACATGCAGAAATAGAATAGTTTCATGAACTCCAGTGTACTTTTCACTCCATTTTCAATCAATATCAGTTAATGGACAAAACAACTGTGCTTATTGTTGGATTAGTCCTTCCTCCATGTAGAATCTGGTGATTCTCTTTGCTGAGATCTGTTAGCCCCAACAAGGGCCATCATAGGTAGATTCTAAGATGACCCTATCTGACTCTTTGGTACTTTCCTGACAATGTTAGGTTATCTTTTGTGTGGGGACACTGAGTCAGAAACAACTTGATGGCACATAACACCAACAACATAAAGTATTTTTTCTGAGACTTTCTGGGGCAGGGTGTAGAGTGTTCAATATATGAGCACTAGAATCCACTAGATTTGGGTTCAAAATCTTGAACCTACCACCCATCTCGGCAGGAATATACCAATTTCCTTACTTACATTGCTGATGCTCACTGCCATCAAGCTGATTTTGACTCAGGGTGACCCCATTTATCCAGAGTAGCACTCTGTAGGCTTTTCCAGGCTGTCACTTGTTGGAAGCAGTCAACTAGGCCTGTCTGTCAAGGGCCTCAGGTTGATTCAAACTACCAGCTATTCGGCTAGTATTTGACCTCTATATACTAAAATGGGGATAATGATGTTACTTACAAATGAAAGCAATTATGGAATATTTATGAAAATGACACTTGGTTACCATTAAAGGCTCAATGTGGTCCTCCTCTGAATAGTTATTCTTGATTTATTCTTCAAGATAAGGCAAGCTTTATCTCTGTGCCTCCCCTACTCCAAACTCCACATCAAGGGCTGCTGCTGCTGCTTTCTCATGTTATTGAAATCGTATCTACTTGTGTCATTAGACTGAGAGAGCTGGATAACTCATATTTCCAATATTTAATGGGGTATTTTTCTGTGAAAGAATATGAGCTTAGTTAATTCTTGTTAAGTGAATTATTGATGATGTTAAAATGTAGACACAGGTCTAAGGCTTGAAGATAAACAAGCAGCCATCTAGTGGAGAACCATCAAAGCCCACATGGAAGAAGCACACCAACCTGTCTGACCACGAGGTGTAGAAGGGTCCAGTTATCAGACATCAAATAACTAAAAATCATATCAGTGGGTGCCCACCTTCCTGATACAATCACTGAAGACAAACGTGTGCATAAGCAAATTTGGTGAAGAAAGATGATGGTGCTGGCTATCAAAAGATTGAGTGCTGGGGACTTAAAGGCTTGAAGATAAACAAGCAGCCAACTAGCTCAGAAGCAACAAAGCCCACATGGAAGAAGCACACCATCCTGTGTGACCACGAGCTGTTGAAGGGATCAGGTATCAGGCATCAAAGAACAAAAAATCATATCATTGTAAATGTGGGTGAGTGCAGTGTGGAGACTCAAAGCCCATTGGTAGGCAACTGGACACCCCCTTACTGAAGGGTTGTAGGGAGGAGATAAGCCAGTCAGCGTGCAGGGTAGCAACGATGAAACATATAACTTTCCTCTAGTTCCTAAATAATTCCTCCCCCCTACTATCATGATCCCAATTCTACCTTACAAATCTGGCTAGACCAGAGGATGCACATTGTTACAGATAGCAAATGGAAACACAGGGAATCCAGGACAGATGACTCCTTTGGGACCAATGGTGATAGTGGCGATGCCTGGAGTGTGGAGGGAAGGTGGGGTGGAAAGGGGGAACCGATTACAAGAATCTACATATAGCCTGCTCCCTGGGGGATGGACAACAGATAGGAGGGTGGGGGAGACGTAGGATGGTGTAACATATGACAAAATAATAATTTTTGAATTATGAAGGGCTCGTGAGGGGGGTGGAGTGGGGAGGGAGGGGGAAACTGAACAGCTGGCGTTAGCAGCTCAAGTGTAAGGCAAATGTTTGGAGAATGGTGAGGGCAATGAATGTACAAATGTGCTTGACACAATGGATGGATGGATGGATTGTGATAAGAATAGTACGAGCCCCCAATAAAAAAAATGTAGACACAGTACCTGAAACATTGAGAGCACTCAGTTATGTTAGTTCTTCTTCTTTTCTACATGTATGTTCCCAAAATGTTATCAAGGAAAGGATACATTACTTGTCCATGATGAGTTAACTACTACAATGCTGGTTTTGGACTACATTCTGATTTATTCTGGGCAAGTAACTACACTGGGGGGAGCATGGCACATGGAAAGCTAAGATTTATTAAACTTGATGAATAATAAGGTGAAAATTGCTTCAGACCTTTAACAATTGCTCATACACACATATCCAGTAAGAAATTGTGTGAACCTATACACATATTTTTAGTAAATATATAACTTGGTGGTGTCAATTTAGATAATCAAAGCAGTATATTGGAGACTTTTTCCCATTTGTCTCAGCTGTCCTATTTCATTGCATTACAAATGAGGCTAATTCTGTGCTTAATTATGCTTAACATAATTTATAAGCAATAATGTGTTATAGGTTGATCATAAAAGAATGCTGTTGATTACTTACTATATTCCTTCTGCTTATCCTTTGTTGATTTTTGAAAGCAGCTGGAGTTGCTCCATGTGAATGGAAACATTTACAAATCTGTACAAGAAATTCATTTCTTTATACGAACCATCATATCAACTGTTTCTTTACTTTTGAAAAAGTTGATACGCAGTCTCATGTAAACTATTCCTCTGATCTTCAGCTGTACTAACAAATTAGAAGAAATCCCTAATTACAACAGCAAAAAAAAAAAAGGAAGCCCAAGTTTGCTAAGATATTTCTGAAGTATCTATTTTCTTCTCTCTTTAAAAAAAAAAAATTTTACTGGGGGCTTGTAGAACTCCTATCACAATTCATATATCCATCCATTGTGTCAAGCACATCTGCCATCATCATTCTCAAAACACTTGCTTTCTATTTGAGCCCTTGGTATCAGCTCCACATTTCCGCCCTCCCTCCCCCACTATTACAAGAAACCAAGAGTGACCTCAACAAATGGAATAATATCCCATGCTCGTGGATTGGAAGACTCAAAATAGTAAAGATGGCAGTTCTGCCCAAGGCACTATGTCAGTTTAATGCAATCCTGGTAAAATTACCATCAGGTTTCTTCAAAAAATTGGGAAAACTGATTACTAACTTCACATGGGGAGGGAAGAAGCCCAGAATTAGAAGAGAACTCAAGAAGGATAGAGTGGGAGGGCTTGCTTTACCTGACTTAGTTGTTCACATGAACAACAACTCCAGCTGCTTTCAAAAACCAACAAATGTTAAGTAGAAGGAATATAGTAAGAAAACAACAGCATTCTTTTATGCCCAACCTATAACACAATATTGCTTATAAATTATGTTAAGCATAATTAAGCACAATTAAGCACAGAATTAGCCTCATTTGTAATGCAATGAAATAGGACAGGTGAGACAAATGGGGAAAAGTCTCCAATATACTGCTTTGATGATCTAAATCGACACCGCCAAGTTATATATTTACTAGAAATATGTGTATAGGTTCACACAATTTCTTACTGGCTATGTATGATTTTGTACAAATTATACAGCCACAGTGGTAAAAAAAACCACATGGTATTGGTATAATGACAGATACTCAGACCAATGGAAAAGAACTGAAAACCCAGAGCTACAATCCTCAGCATACAGACAACTGATTTTTGAAAAGGGCTCCAAAAATATCAAATGGGAAGTGGATGCCGTCTTCATCAAGTGGTGCTGGAAAAAAATGGATATCTACCTGGAAAAAAAAGAAGCAAAACCCTTACCTAACTCCATTCACAAGAATAAACTCAAGGTAAAACCCCAAACTATTAGGGTCATCAACAAGGGAATTGGGACTTTGGCACATAGGCTATCAGAAATAGGGAAGGGCACAAATACAGATGAGTCACAAATTGACAAGTGGGATATACTAAAGATGAAGCACCTGTGTACATTGAAAGAATTCACCAAGAGAGTAATAAGAGAGCCCACAGACTGGGAAAACATCTTTAGCAATGATTCAACAAAGGTCTTATTACTAAAATATACAATACTCTGCTAGCTTCCAAAAAGAAAAAAACTAACTAATTGCCCACTGAGGAGGTGGGCAAAGAACCTGAACAGAAGTTTCACAAGGGCAGAAATCCGAACAGCCAATAAACATATGAGAAAATGTTCCCAATCATTAGCCATAAGAGAAATGCAAAAGAAAACAACAATGAGATATCACCTAACACCCTCAAAGATAGCCCAATTCAAAAAATCAGAAAGCAACAAGTGTTGGAGGGGCTGTGGGGAGATAGGAACTCTTGTCCACTGCTGGTGGACCTGTAAGTATGTACAGCCACTATAGAAATCAATTTGGTGATATCTAAAACAGATGGAAGTTGAGCTACACAGACCCAGCAATCCTTCTACTGGGCATATACCCAGAAGAGGCAAGAAACAAACCACGGCCAGACATCTATGCTCCAATGATCATCGCAGTACAGTTCACAATTGCCAGGAGAAGGGAACAACCCAAATTTCCATCAAAAGATGAATGGATTAAAAAGCTGTGGTACATATATACAGTGGATTACTATGTATCTCTAAAAAGCAGGGTGAATGCATGAAGCACATCGCTAAATGTGAAGAACTGGGAGAAATTATGCTAAGTGAAGTAAGCTAAGCAGAAAAGGACAGTAAAACATAAGTCCTCTGAGGTAAGTTTAAAACTGCAAAAACGGCATAGGGAAAAAGCTACTGTATACGTAGATTCCTAGGGTGAGGTCCAGGTAGTATGGCAGGGGCCAGACCAAATCCAGTGATACATATGGTAGCCAACTAAAAAGGGTGGGGGAGGGGAAGACATGAGTAGCAGGGAACAAGGTATTAACCCACTGAAGGGGAGGGTGTTGTTTATATCACTGCAGGAAAAGGGGGACCAGAATTCAACCCGGTGCACTAAGACGTGAATGCAACATACTGGCATGAAGCAGGGAACCAACAGAGAGGTCTGAGGTACCGGCTCCAATCCCAACTACATGAGTCCCCACCCCTTCCCCCAAAAATTCACTTCAGAGGACAGCACTGAAGCTACAGTTCAGGGAGAGAGACGTGTCTGATCGGAGCACACAGCAGCAAATGAAGGGGGAAGAAGAGAGAGTGGAGCATATCCTGATCCACCAAGCCCTGAGGATGATATTTTTGCTTAGAGCAGCCAATGTACAGAGATAGCTGGCCCCACTACAAGACATAGTGTCCACCATAGTACTATGGTGGACAACACAGGAGACACAGTGCAGAAATTGTGCCCAATCTAACCCCACCACACCGAGGTGAAACACTAAGGGTGTGCAACACAACATCAAGGGGAGCAGAGCAAGAAGTCCTCAGGGAATACCAAAAATAGACTCTGGGGCCAGGGTGTGTCATCCCCTCAGACTTGACCGAAAAATACTCCTAACAGTCAACAAACAGACCTTGAACTATTTATAGGCATTTCTTCTTTTTGTCATTTGTTTGTTGTTGTTGTTTTGTTTTCTCTTGTTGCTTTGTTTTGCTCTGTCTTGATTTTGTGCATATTATTATCTCTGCATGTCTATCTAGATAAGATAGGTGGGATAAATAATCTGGAGGAGAAAACAAAGGGACTGACAGTTCGGGGGTTGGTACATGGAAGACAGGGAGGCAGGGGAAAGGAAGTGGGTGTTAACAAATCCAGAGAGAAGGGAACAGCAAGTGATCTAAACTCAATGGCATGGAAGGTATAGGAGGCCTGGTAGGGCTTGATCAAGGGCAATGTAACCGACAGGAATTACCGAAACCCAAATGAAGACCGAACATGACAGTGAGACAAGAGGAAACTAAAAAGGGGAAAGAACTAGGAGGCAAAGGGCATTTATAGAGGTCTAAATACAGGCATATACCTATGTAAATGTATTTATATATGATGATGGGGGAAATGGATCTATGTGCATACATTTTTAGGTTTAGTGTTCAGGTAGCAGATGGACATTGGGCCTTTACTCAAGTACTCCCTCAATGCAAGAACACTTTGTTCTATTAAACTAGCATTCTATGATGCTCACTCTCCCGACGCTGAAGACAAAATGGGTGCATAAGTAAATGTGGTAAACAAAGCTGATGGTGCCTGGCTTTCAAAAGATATAGCCTCTGGGGTCTTAAAGGCTTGAAGATAAATAAGCAGCCATCTAGGTCAGACGCAATAAAGCCCACATGGAAGAAGCACACCAGCATGTGTGATCACGAGGTGTTGATGGGATCAGGTATCAGGCATCAAAGAAAAAAAATCATATCATTGTGTGCTCACCTCCAAGATATGATCGCTGAAGACAAATGGGTGCATAATGTGGTGAAGAAAGCTGATGGTGCCCAGCTATTAAAAGATATAACATCTGGGGTCTTAAAGGCTTAAAGATAAACAAGCCATCTACTCAGAAGCAACAAATCCCACATGGAAGAAACACACTAACCTGTGTGATCATGAGGTGTCGAAGGGATGAGGTATCAGGAATTATCAGAACAAAAAATCATATCATTGTGAATGAGGGGGAGTGCAGAGTGGAGATCCAAAGTCCATTTGTAGACAATTGGCCATCCCCTTATTGAAGGGTTGTGGGGAAGAGATGAGCCAGTCAGGGTTCAGTGTAGCAATGATGAAACGTACAACTTTCCTCTAGTTCCTAAATGATTCCTCCCCCCACTCACCCCACCACTATCATGATCCCAAGTCTACCTTACAAATCTGGCTAGACCAGAGGATGTACATTGGTACACATAGGAACTGGAAACACAGGGAATCCAGGGCGGATGATCCCTTCAGGACCAGTGGTGTGAGTGGCAATACTGGGAGCGTGGAGGGAGGATAGGGTAGAGAGGGGGAACTGATTACAGGGATCTACATATAACCTCCTCCCTGGGGGATGGACAACAGAAAAGTGGGTGAAGGGGCACATTGGACAGTGTAAGGTAAGACAAAATAATAATTTATAAATTATCAAGGGTTCATGAGGGAGGGGGGAGGGGGGAGAGGGGGAAAATGAGGAGCTGATGCCAGGGGTTTACATGGAGAGCAAATGTTTTGAGAATGATGATGGTAATGAATGTACAAATGTCCTTTACACAATTGATGTATGTATGGATTGTAATACGAGTTGTATGTGCCCCTTATAAAGGGATTTAAATAAAATAGTTTGATAGTGTCCTGTATTGGAAGGGTTGTAAAGAAATAGTTATTGTACATCCCATGGAGGAATATAATTTGGTGTAAACTTTCCAAAGGATAATTTAACAATATCTTATCAAAATCATAGACACATATGTTCTTTGATCTTGCCATTCTGGTTCTAGGAAATTATTTACAAGTATGACTGTTCTTGCCATGCAGTAAATCACACAGAACCTTCGGCATGTTCCTGTCTTTGGATGCCATTGAGGGGGATCCAACCCATCGCCACTGTAGGCCCAACAGAATGAAACACTGCATGGTCTAAGAATGCAGAGTAGCTGTTTCTTTACACCCCTTCCAACACAGTAGGTGATATCATAAAAATTGGAGCAAAAGTTGAAGTTTTCTCTTACTTGGACACACAATCCATGCTCATGGCAAGAGGGAAGGAAGCCAGAGGTCAGATAAGTCCTTCTTCATTGCTGTTTACTACAGTGTTAAAAAGGCAAAGTTAAGAATAAGGTGCCTTTGCTACACACACACACACACACACACACACACACACACACACACACGCTTTTATATATATTGCATATCTGTAAATTAATACAATTTATTACCTTTAGGGAGGTAAATTAGTAAACTATCAGACATTATAGGTGGAAGAAATGTCTAGCTTTTAAACTATAAATTTTCATACCATTTTAAGTTTGTACTGTGTGATGTTTTATCTATATACATTATCCAACTATAACATTAAGTGTGCCTTTAAGTTCACTAGATTTTCTTTTCTTTTCCTGATAAAGGAAGCAATATGTTTGTTTACTTCTGGCACAAATTCTTCATTTTGTCCAAAAATAGTAATTTGTCACAGATTAGTAATTTATCACAGATTTTTGGTTTGCAGATCAGCTGCTTTGACTAACCCTTGTCTAGGCTTTTCGGAAGCCAGGCTCATAGAGATGTGCTCATATATACTCTGGGAACCTATGTTTGGAATGTTGGGAATGGAAAATAAGAGACTAATCAGAAGGTAAGATGAGAAAGTATGATGGGTAGAAAGTAAAGCTTTGGGCGTTGGGATAAGATGAAACTTTGCTAGCAACTTTCAATGCTCTTATTAAGAAGTTATCTTGGTTATAAAATTGTGGATAATTACTTTAGACTCAGTAGAAGTAAAAATTCATGCTAGAAAGGTAACTAGAGCCTTAAGTGCTTCCTACGAAAGCAAACTGGCTAAGAAAGCAGAGCTGTAATTTAATGTTTATAAAGCCTGGTCTGAAATAACTGCAGTCTACCAAAAGTAAATAATTGCTGGGGAAATTGCCATGTTTTAATTTGGTTCAGACTATATTTTACATCTTCTGGGTATAGTGTAATGTACAGGTTCGTAAGTAGAGCTTAAATGTGTAATTAATATAGCCTTGAAACTGGGACTATCCACGTAATTAAAATTTATCATGGTATTTGCTTTCAAACAGAGTCTTTTTAACAAGTTATAGTCAGTGCTCTAAATTAGATCTTCTCTGATCAGCTCTGAATAAAAGGCTACAATTTATCTCAATGGTTTTTATTAGAGATATATTGATTGCTGGGCAAGTGAAAAACATCATATAGTGTCTTGGCCAGGCATTTCTGTTAATGAACTAATTTCCTCTCTAATATTGTTGATTTAAGAAATAGTCTGTTTAATTGAAAAGTAAATAAAAGTCTTTATCTTATACATATAAATCAGCCTCATATTGAATGATGAGGCCAGACAAATCAATTTTGTGGGGCGCTTATCCCATGAAGGAAGATAAGAATCTCATAACACCGTGAAGGGCATAGTTTATCTCTTGTTAGTAGAAGTGTAAAGAGAGAGATTTCTTCCAAATTTCTCTTCCATGGGTCTGAAAGTAAAGATCTGAGCATTTGATTCTGGTGAATACATTATGGATCTGGGCTTTTTCTGTGTTTTATATTTTCTGATTATATAAATAATTTGTGATTTTGAAAAAAAACCACAGAAATAAACAATTAAAAATAAAGTCTCACAAAACCCTTTCTTTAAGAGATAACGCCTATTAACAGTTTGGAATGCATTCTTTCAGAAAATTTCAACACGAAATATTTTTCCCTCCTTAAAATTGTGAATTTGTTGCCAACAAATATCGGAATTCTTTGTCATCTTCCTGCTACATTTTATCAAACTCATTCACTCCCACAGTTCTAATCACTTGGTTGGAAGGACATATTATGCAAACGAAGCCAACATTCCCATTTTCTGGACCTAAGAACAAATCTCGTGCCAATGCATCTGTGCCTAAGAGCAGACTCAGATTGTGTGTGTGCACCAAGTACAGACTGAGTGCCAGCTCGTTCACAGCTTAGCCTAGTCGAGACCACCACATGGAGTGGGGCTGCTTCCAGCGGTTCCAATTCCTGCACCGGACACCATATCTGTGAGCACAGTGCTGGAGGGCTCTGTCCTTACCACACTTTCTCACCTTGGGTCCGTGGATTAAGCAAGGTCTCTTACTTCAATTTCACCCTTGTCAAAATGATTACCACGCTTATTTTATCTTGGATTGTATGTTTCCCAGCTTCTAATGGATGATTTTTATGGTCGAGTATTTGATCACTAATTCAGAGGACACTAGTGAGAAGCTTTAAAACTGCCTTAGAAAACGATCTTCATTCAATATGATAGGCCATAGAGAATAAATCTGTCATTTTAAAGAGGAGTTGAAATTAAGAGCCTATGTGCCATGCTGCCTTTAGTATGCAATTGAATTTTAAAATTTAAGAATTTTAAAATCTATGGATGTTAGAATATTAATTATGAGAACTCTGGGTCAAAACACATCATCAGCTGTTAAATATCTTAATGAATTTTGTCATCTTGTTCATCTCCCTCTATATGCTGTATTACATTAGAAAGACAAAGTGTATATAGTTAGTGAGGCCAAATTTGTGCTTCTAAAGTATTTTTTCAAAGCCGTTGGTGACATTTCTTCTTAAGAAAGAGTTGGCATATAAGGAATAAAAAGGCAGCATTCCTTTCTTTCTCTGGGAAATATCACCTGTGTCTTAGATCATGTTCATTTGGCTTATGCACTCTCATTCACTGAAGACTTACTTCGCAATAGGCATTTTACTAAGTGCTCATGAGGATTTTATTATCAACAGCAAGCACCTTTCAATACCATCAGTGTTTGCAAATCACTGATAACTCTTTTAAAAAATTAAATTTTATTTTTGGATTGATTTTAGGTTTAGAAAAAAATTAAAAACAAAACAAAATGCAGTTTCCATATACTCTCCTTCTTTTATGCCCAGTTTCTCTTATCAGCATCTTGTATCCATGTGTTTCATTTGTTATAACTGATAAGCCAAATTCAATTTATTATTAACTAAATTCCATAGTGAACATTAAGGGTTGACTCCTAAATTGCATAGGCCTATCTGTTTTAACAAATGCATAGTGCCACGAGTCCACTATCAGAGAGGACACAGAATAGACGCTTCCCTAAAAGTCTCCCTTCCCTAGAACCTGGAAACCACTGATTTACTTTAAGATAATTTCAGTGTATAGTTTGGGTTTATGGTTTAGCAATCACTACAGACAATTGTTATAGCCTCTGTGGCTACAGAAAGTCTGCACTCAAGAATTGGGACCTTGAGATCAAGTGCCCTCATTTCATACAGAAATGGAATGGTGTCAAGAAGTTGATGTCACTGTGAGGAATTGTTGGTCATCTCTCTATATCATTTCAAGGACTAAACTTCCTGTGGAGCAATTAGCAGAGTCAAAATCGATGGCTATACTTCCTGCCTGTCATTTAATAATATTTATTGGCTATGACTTTTAGGGACCTTGAAATCTTGAGCAGGAAGGATTGTAAGTTTAGTATTATCCCCCTCTTTTTTCTGATGAGGAAATGAAAACCCAGAATGACTTGCTCGTGTATTTATTTCTCCATCCAATTACCATTCAATAAGACAGGCTGTACTGGAATCAGACAAATATGAAGTAAATCATGGCATCTGTTAGACAAGAGTTCATGCTAGGGCCCAGAGTTTGAAAATTATTTACTTAGAGAGGGACGGAAAGAAGCCTGGGACCTATGGTCATGGGTATTCAGTTGAGTCCTGATTCTATGTATATGTGTAATATTCATTATTAATTATCAAGCCCTAACTATGTATCACCACCAATTGTTTTTCTTTTTTTAAATCACTTTATTAGGGCATACAACTCTTATCACAATCCATACATACACATTTGTATGTAAAGTTCATTTGTACATTCATTGCCCTCATCATTCTCAAAACATTTGCTCTCCACTTAAGCCCCTGACATCAGCTCCTCATTTTTTCCCTCCCGCCCTGCTCCTCCCTCCCTCATGAACCCTTGATAATTTATAAATTATTATTTTGTCATATCTTGCCCTGTCCGATGTCTCCCTTTACCCACTTTTCTGTTGTCCATCCCCCCAGGGAGGAGGTTATATGTAGATCCTTGTAATCGGTTCCCCCTCTCTACCCCACCCTCCCTCTACCCTCCTGGTATCTCCACTCTCACCACTGGTCCTGAAGGGATCATCTGTCCTGGATTCCCTGTGTTTCTAGTTCCTATCTGGACCAGTGCACATCCTCTGGTCTAGCCAGATTTGTAAGGTAGAATTGAGATCATGAGAGTGGGGAGCAGGAAGCATTTAGGAACTAGAGGAAAGTTGTATGTTTCATCATTGCTACACTGCACCCTGACTGGCTCGTCTGCTCACCGCGACCCTTCCATAAAGGGATATCCAATCGCTACAGATGGGCTTTGGGTCTCCACCCCGCACTCCCCCTCATTCACAATGATATGATTTTTTGTTCTGATGATGCCCGATACCTGATCCCTTTGACATTTCATGATCACATAGGCTTGTGTGCTTCTTCCATGTGGGCTTTGTTGCTTCTGAGCTAGATGACCACTTGTTTACCTTCAAGCCTTTAAGACCCCAGACGTTATATCTTTTGATAGCTGGGCACCATCAGCTTTCTTCACCACATTTGCTTATGCACCCACTTTGTCTTCAGCGATTGTGTCAGGAAGGTGAGCATCATGAATTGCCAGTTTAATAGAACAACATATTTTTGCATTGAGGGAGTACTTGAGTGGAGGCCCAATGTCCATCTTCTACCTTAATATTAAATTTATAAATAGATGCACATTGATCTATTTCCCCCATCATCATATATAAATATATTTACATATGTACATGCCTTTAATTAGACCTCTATAAATGCCCTTTACCTCCTAGCTCTTTCCTCTATTTCCTTTTACTTTTCTCTTGTCCCACTATCATGCTCAGCCTTCCTTTGAGTTTCATTAACTCCTCTCAGTTACATTACCCTTGGTTGCACCCTACCAGGCCTCCTACACCCTCCTCACTACCGAATTTTATCACTTGTTGTTCCCTGTCCCTGGGTTTATTAACACCACTACCTTTACCCCCACCTCCTCCTCTCCCATGTCCCTCCGGAACTGTCGGTCTCCTCTAGATTGTTCATCCAGCCTATCTTATTTAAACAGACCTGCGGAGATAATAACATGCACAAAAACAAGACAGAGCAAAACCAAGCAACAAAAGAAAACAAAACAACAAAAAGAACACCAATAAGCCAATGACAAAAAACAAAACACAACAACAAATAAAAGCTTGTCATTAGTTCAAGGACTGTTTGTTGGCCTTTAGGAGTGTTTTCCAGTCGAGTCCGTTGGGGCACCAAGCCCTGGACCCAAAGTCTACTTTTAGTAATCCTTGGGGACTTCATTGCTCTGTTGCCCTTGCTGTTTTGTTGCACGCCCTTAGTGTTTTGCCTCCGTGTGGTGGGATCCGGATGCAATTTCCACACTGTGTCTCCAGTGTTGTCCCCTGTAGGGCTAGGGTAAGTGAGGGATGTTGTGTCTCATAGTGGGGCTGGCCATGTAGTCTTCTCTATGGATTGGCTGCTCTGAGCGGGAATGTCGTCCTCAAGGCTTGATGGGCCAGGATGTGCTTCACTCTCTCTTCCTCCCCCTTCATCTGCTCCCGTGTGCTCTGATCAGACATGTCTGTCTCCCGGAGCTGTAGATTAAGTGTTGTCCTCTGAAATAAATTCTTCTGGGGGGAGGGGCAGGTGTCCATGTAATTGGGATTAGGGCCGGTCCCTCAGACCTCTCCACTGGTTCCCTACTCCATGCCGGCACCACCAATTGTTTGTCCATTTGTTGTACTTTGGTGATTTTTGTGTTGTTAAAATGGACTGGTATTGGACATTTTGAATCAGGCAAAATGTTGATGTTGGATTGGCAAATTCAAGAACAATGGTGTTGTAGCAAAAAGAACATTTTAACCAGTGGAGCAAACTCCCATTGGGGAAAAAAAACTTAGATATATTTATACAGAACCCAAGGGGAGAATATGTGTTATACTATGATCTTAATTGGAGCCTTTTGACCACGTTTGTATTAGCCCTTGGTGACTTTGGTTGTGTGCTGGGATTTTGGACTTTGTCCTTTTGAGGCACACAACATCCTTCCTAGGCCACATCAGAAGGATTCTATGTGAGTGGGAAATATATTAGATGTGAGAATAAGCATGGAAAAGGAAGAGGCTCTTTATGACAGTCACATCAACATAAATGTAAACATGCTTAGTCAAGTCTTAATCCAGATAATTATTTATATTTTATTTGAAAAATCTGAAATATTTCTTTTAAAGCTATCTTTTGGAGTTTGTCCTGTTTTATAAGTACTTGATCCACTAATTTAGTCTTTTAATTTGGCTATGTTGTAATTAAGATACAAGTAAAACTGCTAAGAGGATGTCCAGTAGGTATTTTAATGCACACCTGTGAGAATCCAGAGGCTAGAATATACATGTGCATTTGAGAGTTGTCAGCATACAGATGGTTTTAAAGGTCACATAAATTGGTGATATCACCTACAGAGAGTGAGATCAGAGAAAAACAGAAAGAAAGAAAAAAAAAAACAACCAGTGAATTCCTGTCATTTAGATGAGGAGCAGGCAAAGTAGATTGAAACAGAGTGGCCAGATGATGTCAGGGGAACTAATGGAAGACTGATTTTAAAATGAGAGGCTGTATAGCTGTGGCTGTGCCTCGGAGTGGTGAAGTAAGACAGTGCCATAGAGGCGGAGGTCAAGGGCGATTTGAAGCATGGTTTTTGTTGGGGCTGAAGAAGGTTGAAAAGTCAGTGGAAGGTAAAGAAGGGGAGCCCTGTGTGTAGAAAACCCTTTTCATCGGTGAAGATGAAAGGAGACTGGGGCAGTAATTTGAGGAAATTGTTGTGTTAAGGGCATTGTGTTTGATGGCAATAGCACGTCTTGCATAAGAAGAACAATCCGGCAGGAAGGAGGAGTAGGCTGGTGCTGAAGGGAGAGAAAGCTGGAGAAAGTAAGGAGGGATGGAAGTCCGAGTCAGAAGATTTAAGAAAATGCAGGAATTCCTGTTTGAGGCATTACTGGAGGAGGGAAAAGCCTTCAAACATTTATCTTTGTGCTTTTCCTACCAGTATTCTCCTGTGAAACTTTTTCCTTGACCAGAACATCCATGTTACCGTGAGAAATGAAAATGTTATAGCATGAATAAAATACTAGGAAGTCAGGAAGCGTCAAGAGAGAGGGTGTGCAGAGGAAGAATGCAGTGTTTATGCCAGAAAGATGTACATAGGGGCTAATGGCAACCCAGAGCTACTTCATCTCCCTGGGAAAAAGATTCGAGTCTTAGAGGAGGTCTGAGGGTGAGAACCAAGATAAGAGATTGCCAGTAATCAGATGGAAAATAAGCAGGTTAGAATTATAAGGCTACTGACCACCCTTTAAAGAGCACTGGTGGCACAGTGAGTTAAGCACCAGGCTGCTAATTAAAAAATTAGCTGTTTGAACCTATCAGCCAAAAGAAAGGTGAGGCAGTGTGCTTTTGTAAAGATGTGAAGCTTGGAAACCCTGTGGAGTGGTTCTCTAGGGCTGCTTGGAGTGGGGAGAGACCTGACGGCAGTGGGTTTGATTTGGGTTTTGGCAGTCCTTTAATAGCCAGCATCAAAGAGTCTGAAACTTATATGACAGCTAATCACCCTAGCTCATATTTACGGAGCACTTTCTATGTGACACTTATTGGCGGAAGTGCTTTACACATAATAATTCATTTAATAAAATAACTGTTTCATGCCACCATCTGTATGGGTTAGGAAGAATCATTCTGGATTTTGTAATATCGCTAGTGCTCTAGGTGTCTGCTGCTGTAGAAACAATGATATCAATGACTTACTTCTGCAAACAAACCTTAATTATTCATTTTTCTCCCAAATCTTCAATTTAAGGAGGACTCAGCAGGGACAGGCTTCCTCTGTTGTAGGTCAGTGGCTCAGTTGGACCTGGAGGTTTCCCTTCTAACATAGTGCAACTCACGGGGTGGGCCTGGTACTGGCTTTGTGTTACATGAGAAACAAAACCATATATGTACAAGAAAGGACTTTGTATCAAGAAAGTTTAATCTCAAAAAAATGTCCCGCCATCGACCAGGGATGTGACTAATCTTGCCCTCAGAGTGCCTTGTGAAATGGATTGCTACATATATAGTTAGATTAACATTGAACATGTTTTCATTTGTTTTCCCTTTGACCCCGTTTTAGCTTATTCTAATTTCTATTATCTTCTGCTTTCTCTTCGATTTATGTTTTTCTGTGTTTTGTTTTGTTGCCATTGTTGGGATTTTGTGGATGATTTTCTGTATATGAAATCCAGGTTAGATAAATCCAAAGAGACAAGACTAGATTAATAGTTCCTTAGGGTTATGGAAGGGAGGTTGGGGGGGAGAAATGGGGAGCCAATAATAACAGGTGCAAGAATGAATAAAATGTTCTAAAATGTATTGTGGTGATGATTGCGCAATTCTTTTAAATATATTTAAGCCATTACATTGTATGGGACATGAAAATCTATGCCAATGAAATTATGATAAGCAAAACAAAACCCTCAAACAAACAAACAAACAAACATAAAAGGTGTCCCAATTCAGCCCAACTCAAGTTCCTGAGTCATGTGCACGTGGACACACTCTTCAGACCCACACAGATGTGGGTAGATGATGCAGAAAACGAGGAGCTGGGAAATTACAGTGTGGTATGCACCACGTCTTGTGGATCCCAGATCTGAGGGAACGTGGCAGGTCACCATACCACTCAGGGTAAGCAGCCACATGGGCCGCTAACCTCTTTGCCGTAAGACATGCAACCCAGGCAAGCAAAAGGCCATGAGGCACCAAGAGAGAGAAGTCCTCATTGTCTTCTTTTAAAAGGCCACGCTCGCAAGGAGTCAACATCAGTCTGTGCCTGAGTGACAGGTTGGACTCTACCCTTACCTTTACAGAGTACCATCATGCTGATATAAACGATAACTGTTACAGGCTGTAAGCTACTACCTCAGCTTGGGCTGCTGGACAGCAACCTCTATTTCCTTCCATATTGAAATCTTTAAGAATGCTTGGTGCGCCTCCTCACAAAATGTGATTGAGTTTCAAGAATAATTGGTCCAAAATCCTGGGTGAAAGCCACAAGGCTTCTGATGAACTAGTCTTACAACTCTTAAAGTGTCAGGTCTGTCACATTGAGTTGATCGTTGAATTACTGAAGCTAGCCTAGGGAATTAGAATGCTGTGTTAGTCTGGGCAGACTAGAGGAACAATTTCACAGACACATATATGTGCATAAGAAAGAGGTTTTCTGCAAGAGCAGTTGGATATTGAAAAAACATCCCAGCCCAGTCTAGATCAAGTCCATAAGTCCGATATTAGCCCATATGTCCGATACCAATCTATAAAGCCCTTTTTTGACTCACAAAACACATGCAATGACACCAAATACAGGAAGATAGTGGGTAGAAGGTCTTTGGATCCAGTGGCATTGTAAGCATCTCAGCACTGGAGGAGGTCTCTACGTGGCTTCTCTGGCTTCAGAGGTCTGGTTGCATCAGGGTAGGTCCATGTGGCTTCTCCAGCTCAGGGCACTAGCGTAGTTCCATGTGCTTTTTCAGTTGCAATGTCTCCCAGGGAGTCAGTTGAAAGAGAAAGTGTCTCCCACCTCCAAGGAGGAAAATATAGGAGTTCCCAGAATTCTCAGGAGAAGGCCATGCTGATACAGAGGTCTCATTAGCTATCTCCGGATTGACAGGCTAGACTCTAAATTGACATCAGATGATGTAACACCACAAATTCACATCTCAATGGAAAAAGCGGGCAACAAAATTTAGCCAAATTGATGTTATCCAAGACAGTTTTCCCCCTCCTGTGTGTTTTATAATTTGCTGTTATTTTTTCTCACTTTAAACACACCCTTTCTGATCAGATGTTATGATCATAATTATATATTCTTTCTATTAAAAAAGGGTTCCCAAACTGTACAGTATTAAGACCTCTAAAAATATGGCTCTAATCCTAATAAGAAAGATTGATGCCAGCCCATAATGCAGAGGTAGATAATTTGAGTCAGTAGGACTTAAGTTCAGAAAATGATCCTTATGTTGTAGCCTTTAAAAAAAACCCTCTAGCCTAGAATTTACTCCAGGGTCTCTCAGATACTGTAGCAGGCAAAGAACTCATGTCAGGAGCCTTGGTGGCATCGTGGGTTATACATCGGGCCGCAAACCATCAGCTGCTCCATGACACAATGATGAGACTTTCTACCCCTGTGAAGATGTGCAGTCTCAGAGGCCCACCGGGGAGTTCTACGCTGTACTACATGCTGGCTGTGAGTTAGAATTGACTTGATGACAGTCAGTAGATTATATAGACCCATATTGCGACCCCCACCCCCCCAAAACCCAGAAAAAATGTCAAAGCTATGTGCTTAGTTGTTGTTGTTGTTTTACAAAACAACCTTATCTTCTTTAAATGTACTCTCCATTACACTTAATATATTTATCAAATCTGTGATTCCACTCTTGCTCGCCATGCGGGAAAATTGTATGCTACGAAAGCTCTACACAGCAGAGCTTTTTTCCATTTATTTTTTTGGGGGTACCTCCTCATCTATACCCATTTCTTGCTGCTCTTTGGAGTAGATTATTACTTAGGAGAATAAATTTATTTTTTTTAATGAAGGAAAGCTCAGTAGTGTCAGCAGTAGTAAGATCTTGCATATTCAAATGCATGTTTTTCTCATGTGGATCTACAGCTTCCTAAAGAAAGAGATGAGTTCCCAGTTGTTACAAATAGTTAGCATACTCACTACTCACATAAGGGTGGCAGTTTGATTCCACCTGGAGGCAGCTCAGATGAAATGCCTGCTGATCTATGCTCCTAAAAACAGCTATTGAAAATTCTATTGTGCACTTTTCTACTCTGGCAAGATGGAATTTCTCAACATTGATCCCAAGTGGATGGGGTCCAAATTAATGACTGGTCAAAGAAGGAGAATGGATATATTGGACAGAGAACCACATGTTATAACCCCTCAATTTCCAACTACACTTGATCTCATAGAATCTCCCAAAATACAAATGTTTGCATTTCAAAGATGTTTCTGTAGCCAATAAAAGGAAGGAAAGTTTAGCAAGAACATCTTAAGATAGGAGCACTTTCCACTTTACATGAAGGAGAAATATACTGTGTTCAGATTGACAACAAACACTAGATTAAAAATGATGCACACAATTTCCAGCTTCTAGATAGGATGGAAGTCTCAAATCAAGGACACATGAAAGTATACTATCTAAATGTTAAAACCTTGGGTATTGGCCATCATTGTGGCATGAAAGAAATTGGGCAAATTATAATTACATAGATACATGGACTATTGAACTCTGAATAAATGCACAGCAGTAGACTAATGCCCTGTCAAACAACCTTGGACTGTCTGCCAGGAAGATATTGAAGGTCACTCTGGCACTTGAATAAGAATGATCAAATACCAGGTAGTAAGGAAGATTAAGAAAAACAACTGACTGCAGCTGCCCTGTGTGTAGGAAGTGTACAGAGTATCAATTGGAAAGGGTGCCCAATATTATTTCAGAGCCCCTTCCAGTTTTCAGTGATTAATAAAGAAGGTAAATATATATATATGTATATATGTATATATATATGGTATATTATGTAGAGGCATTTGTCTGTTTAGATGACATAATAATGTTTTGTCAGCATTCTGAAATACCGGAGCAAAAACTTCATTAAGTTTCAAATGGCATGGTGAGTGAATTCCTTTGATAAGAACCAATGTGAATAATTCTTAATTATGAAGGGGAAATAAAGTCACAGCAGAAAGTAAATATTATTTATGAAGAAAACACTAGTTAGTTATAATCTTAGTATCCCACAAGGGCAGTTATACCCTGTCCTACATGGTTGCTATGAGGGAACTGGAATGATAGGAGTGAGTTTGGTTTTTGGTTTAACCCTGTTATATACTCAATTTGGTCCTTGTGTATTCCATTTGGCAAAGCCCATGTGTAGGGTCACCATTTTTGTTGATAGTATTTACCACGAAGAAGTCATTGGTCTTGTAAAATTCTATCATTTGATCCCCAGCTTTGTGTCTGTCACCAAGGGCCATATTTCTTAATAATTGCTTCTGTTTCTTTGAATTCCACTCACCAGTAATTATCAATGCAATTGTAATTCCACTTACCAGTAATTATTAAAGCATCTTGATTGATCAATTTAAGACAGAAGATGTTGGTAGAATTCTTCAATGTCTACATCACTGGCTTTATTGGTTGGTGGGTAAATTTGAATAATATTTGTACCAATTGATCTTCTTTGTAGGCATATAGTAACTATCCCATCATAGAGAGCATTATTCATCAAGATTGATCTTTTGAAAAGTGAATGCAACAAAAATCCTCTTGAACTTGTCATTCCTAGCATAGTAAATTGTGTGATTTTTTCTGACAAAAAAATGGCAAATACCAATTTCTTTCAGTTCACTAATGCCTAGGATATTGATCTTAATGAGTTTTGTTTCTTTTTGACAAATTCTAATTTTCTTGGATTCCTAATGTGCACATTCCATGTTCTGACTATTAATGGATGTTTACAAATACTTCTTCTCATTTTGAGACCACGGTTCAAATGCGTAATTGTTCATCAATTGCTTATGTTCTGACAGAAGCTGAGGAAAATTAAAACAAGTCCACTGCAGTCAACATATGACTTTAAGCATATCCTACATGACTTTATAGACCATCTCTAGAAGAGATGAATGCATTGAACATTAAGTACCGAAGACATGGGATGACATCAAGGACACTTTATACAAAGAAAACAAAAAGTCATTAAGAAGACAGGAAAGAAAGAACAGACCAAAGTGGCTGTCAAAAGAGATACTGAAATTTGCTGTTGAACATAGAGTAGTTAAAGCAAATGTGAGGTGTGATGAAGTAAAATGGCCAAACAGAAATTTTCAAAAAGCAGCTAGAGAAGACAAAGTAAAGCACTATAATGAAATATTCAAAGACTTAGAATTTGAAAGCTATGATTAATATATCTCACACTGGAAGAATTGGGAGAAAAATTGAAGCTTCAATTTGCAATATTGAAAGATAGTATGGACAAAATGTCCAAAACCAAAGTCAAACTCATTACCATCAAGTTGATACTGACAATATCAAAAGAAGATGGAAAGAGTATACAGGTACTCTGCCAACAATAATTGCCCAACATTTGACTATTTCAAATGATAGCATATAACCAAGAATTGTTGGTACTAAAGGAAGCCCAAGTGGCACTGTAGTCATCAGTAAGACACAAGACTCCAGGAATAGTCTGAAATTGAGATGTTTCAAAAACACTAATGCAGCAGTAGAAGCATTCACTTGTCTTATTCCAAGAAAGTTGGAAGATATCTATTTGGTCAACTGACTGGAAGAGATTCATACTTGTGCTGATGTCAAAGAAAATTGACCCAACAATGTGAAAATTATCAAAGAATCTCATTAATATCACAGTAAATTCACAACTAGCCTGATAGACATCATGATAAATATAGACAAGATTGAAGTTATCAAAGATTTCATTTTATTTGGATCCATAATTAACACTCATGGCAATAGCAGTCAAGAAATCAAATGCCTAAGGGCACTGGGAAAATCTATTTTCAAGTATTAAAGAGCAAAACTATCACTTGGAGGATTAACATATGCCAGACCCAAGCCGTGGCATTTGTAATCATCTTATATGCATGTGAAAACTTGACAATGAACAGGGAATATGGAGAAATGATACATTTGAATTGTGGTGTTGGCAAAGAATATTGAAAGTACCACCGACTGCCAGAAGAATAAACAAATCTGTCTTGGAGCAAGTGCAGCCAGAATTCTCCTTAGAAGCAAGGATGAGAAGATTTTGCTACATGTATTTTGGATAAGTTATCTGGAGAATCCAGTCCCTGGAAAAGGACAACATGCTTGATAAAGTTAGAGGATCAATGAAAAAGAGAAGACCCTCAAGAGACAGATTGACACATAATAATAATCATGAGCATATTAACACAACAATTAACTTACACATAACAATAATTGTGCGCATGGTGCCGGACTGGGCAATTGCTTTTAAAAACTTCATTATTTTGGGGGCTCTTACATCTCTTATCACAATCCAAATATATATCCATAGTGTCAAGCACATCTGTACATATGTTGTCATCATCCTTTTCAAAACATTTTATTTCTACTTGAGTCCTTGGTATCAGCTCCTCATTTTTTTACCTCCCTCCCCCATGAACCCTTGGTAATTTGTACATTTTTTTTTCATGTCTTATACCAACCGCTATCTCCCTTCACCCACTTTTCTGTTGCCCGTGCCCCTGGGAAGGGGCCATATGTCGATCATTGTGATCATTACCCCCTTACTTCCCCCCTGTCCTTTACTCTCCTAGTTTTGCTACTCCCCTTATTGGTTCTGAGGGGTTTATCTGTCCTGGATTCCCTATGTGTACCAATGTACATCCTCTGGTCTAGCCAGATTTGTAAGGTAGAATTGGGATCATGATAGTGGGGGGTGGCGGCAGAAGCATTTGGGAACTAGAGGAAAGTTGTATGTTTCATGTTGCTACACAGCACACTGACTGGCTCATCTCCTCCCCATGACCCTTCCATAAGGGGATGTCCAATTGCCCACAGATAGGCTTTGAGTCTCTACTCTGCACTCCCCCTCATTCACCATGATATGATTTTTTGTTCTGATGATGCCTGATACCTCATCCCTTCAGCACCTTGTGATCACACAGGCTGGTGTGTTTCTTCCATGTGGGATTTGTTGCTTCTGAGCTAGATGGTTGCTTGTTTATCTTCAAGCCTTTAAGACCCCCGATGCTATATCTTTTAACAGCCGGGCACCATCAGCTTTCTTCACCACATTATGCACCCATTTGTCTTCAGCGATCGTATCTGGGACATGAGCACACAATGATATAATTTTTTGTTCTTTGATGCCTGATCATTGATCCCTTCAGCACCTTGTGATCACACATGCTGGTGTGCTTCTTCCATGTGGGCTTTGTTGCTTCTGAGCTAGATGTCTGCTTGTTTATCGTCAAGCCTTTAAGACCCCAGATGCCAAAGCAAGACTTATACTGATTGCATTTAACAAAGAGTTTATCTAAGTCACCTGGTTGCCTGGAGAAGAGTCAAAGAAGTACACCAGTGAAATTAGGCTACCACTAACCTTGAACCTTGAGTTTGGTCCTGTAGTTAGATCTAGTTGCAAGCTGTCATTCCTGAGAACAGATATGACAAACACAAGTGTTCAAAGATAGTAGGTTTCAGTTTTCATCCTTAAACACCTAATTTTTTTTCAGTCTCTACATTGGAAGATGGGACTTATAAAACTTACTTGGGCAAAATTCCAAAGAGAGAGAGAGAGAAACAGAGAGAAAACAGTTTTACTTGGGTCGTGAAAGAAAAAAGAACAAAAGGAGGGGAGAAAGGGGGGAAAGGAAGGAAGGAAAGAAAGAAGGGAAGAAAAGGGAAAAAGGAAAATGTGATAAGAAATGTTATATATGTATATAAAATTTCTAAATTTATTAATTTTATTTTTAGTGTGAATTTATTGTTTCATTTCAAATGCTGTTTCTTTTTCTAAAGTCAATTACACAAAAGTAAATTATTTCTAAGGCCTACTGGAAATGACTTCTGACTATTTACACTCCTGTTCATCTTGAATAGTACTAATAATATTTGGAAGCAAAGGAAGAAAAGAAAGCTTCAATTTCACCTACAGAAAAGAAGACCAGATTGTTATGAGAGATGTAAAAGCACCTTATAAAATTTATAAATAACTAAATAATAAAGTTGGTATTCATGTGTAAGAAAAAAAGAAAATAAGACCAAGGAAAATGTGGCCCCTCTATTAATGATTGCATGGCACATAAGAAATAAAGCTAGGGATTAAATTTTCATGTTTTAACTTTCAGTGGAGAGTCACTGACTTATACTTTAACTATTTTTACCCCCTAGAGAGCACTGGCTAATTCAGAATTGTAGAAGTTCTGCTCTTGTATAATGCTGAACACATGCTGGCTGTGCCGTATCCTGGTATCCGTGCTGGTAGAAATGAAAAATCAAAGTTCAATTAGGTCACCTTGCCCACTTTCTGGGGACAGGACTCCATCTATTCAACTGCAGTGACTCAGCTGATAAAAATTTCATTGTAAATTGGGCTGAGTGGGATGATGGAATGAGTTTATTAAAAGAAAAAAAATCAGAAACGAATTGAGAAATCACCAGAGGAGTAGATCAGCTGCAAGATCCCAACTCTGTGCCTCTTAGAGGTCATAATTCATCTGTGCACAGGCTAATGAGTCTATTCCAAATATACCAGACAAACCTCTCATGACTTCCACAGAGCCGAGTTCTCAGTCAGTACCCCTTTGATCTAGTCTTATAGCTACATTTGAATTAAAGGACGAAATTTTTTAAAAATCTGAGAGAGATTGAATTTTCTCTAATGCTTAAAAAAGTTTAATTCTCTGATGTTTGAACAGCATTCCATGACCTCAAACTTATGCACCATCTTGTGCTTTTCCAAGCTGGTTAACAAGCAAACAAACAAATATAAAACAGTTCTCAATTCCAGCTCGTAGTGATGTTATATGTTTCATATATGGAACAGCGCTTTATAGGGTGATCATTGGCTTTAATCTTTTAAAGGTGGATCACTAGCCCTGTCTTTCAAGGAACCTTTGAGAGACTTTTAACTTCTAACCTTTCAGCTAATAGCTAAGCACTTAATTATGTGCTGCATATTTTTCTGGGGACACGTTGACTTAATCTCTTCCTTCCCTTCCCCTTCTGCTACGTAGATTGTTTGCTGTCTGGAGGTTTCCCAAGCATCTAGAGACGTTCCCACCTCAGGGTCTTTGAACTTGCTATTTCCACCGCCTTTATTGATGCTCCCACAAATGTAGACATCATATTCTTCAGTCATTATTATCACCTCTCTCTGGTTTTGACTAATTTTCTATCTGAGACCTTTCTGAGTCACCCCAACTAAAATTTTATATACTTATTTTAAACAGTTCCATCAACGTATGCTTCCCATATCACACAATTCAGTTGTATAATCATATTATAAAGAACTGTGTAATCATCACCACAGTCAATTTTAGAATATTTTGTATTTTTCTGTATTCTTTATTAGTTCCCCACTTCCCACTTCAAACCTCCCCTACCATAACCCTAAGAATCAATTAATTCAGTTACTGTCTCTGTAGATTTACCTACCCTGGATTTAATATACAGAAAAACATACCAAAAAACAAAACCCAAACTCCAAACTCAACAACAGTAATAAAATAAGGTAGGGAAAAACAAAGAAAGCAGAAAATATTAAAAACTAGAACAAATTAATAATGGGTCAAAAGGGAAAACAAATGACAAGGTGTTGAATTGTAACCCAATGACATCTACATCAATTCACTTTCCAGTGCAGTCTGTCCAATAGCCAGGCTGGTCACATCCTGGTCAATGGTCAGAGGGAACTAACCAGAGGCTTAATCCACACGGGGACCTTGGAAACGAATTTTGGGTTCTTACTATCCATAGCTATCTCTAAACTGAGTGCTCAGTATTTAAGTTCCAATACTATGCCCTCCTCCTGTCTTGAATTTTGTTATTTACAAACTGAACCACACACACTGGTTTGTTTCTTCTGTGTGGACTCAGCCGACACCTCATTTAAATGGCTGCTTGTTTAAGACAAGCCTTTAAGACCCCAGACACTATTCTTTCTGATAACTGGGTACCATCTACTTTCTTCACCACATATTGTTATAGCATCCATATCTTCAGTGATCTCTTTATGAAAGCAAGTATGGAGTCTAAATAAAGTTTTTATCTTCTTGTATTTCATGTTGTTCTTTATTGGATTATGTCCTTTAAAAATATGACGAAATTTTAACATTCAGAATCTGTGATCAGGGCCTTCTTTGAAAATGTCAAATTTTTGCAAGTTCAGGTATCAGGCAACAAAGAACAAAAAAACCATATCATTGTAAATGAGGGTGAGTGCAGGGTGGAGACTCAAAGCCCTTCGGTAGGCAACTGGACACCCCTTACTGAAGGGTTGTGGGGAAGAGAGGAGCCAGACAGGGTGCAGGGTAGCAATGATTAAACATATAACTTTCTTCTAGTTCTTAAATGCTTCCTCCCCCACCACTATCATGATCCCAATTCTACCTTACAAATCTGGCTAGTCCAGAGGATGTACACTGGTACAGATAGGAACTAGAAACACAGGGAATCCAAGACAGATGACTCGTTCAGAACCAGTGGTGAGAGTGGTGATGCCTGGAGGGTGGAGGGAATGTGGGGTGGAAAGGGGGAACCAATTACAAGACTCTACAAATAGCCTCCTTCCTGGGGGATGGACAGCAGAGAAGAGGGTGTGGGGAGACATTGGACAGTATAACATATGACAAAATAATAATAATTTATGAATTATGAAGGATTCATGAGGGAGGGGGAAAGGGGAGGGAGGGGGGAAAAGGAGGAGCCGATATTAAGGGCTCAAGTAGAAAGCAAATATTTTGAGAATGATGATGGCAGCAAATATACATATGTGCTTGACACAATGGATGGATGTATGGATTGTGATAAGAATTGTACGAGCCCCCAATAAAATGATTAAAATAATTTTTTTTGCAAGTTAAAATGAGGCTACACAGGATTTAGGTGGGCCTAAATATGAGGCTTTCTGCTCCTGTAAAGATTTAAGCCTTGGAAACCGAAAGGGCAGATCTACTCTGTCCTGTAGGGTCACTATGAATCAGAGTTGATTCAATGACAGTAAGGATGAATCCAATATGACTGATGTCCTTATGAGGAAAGAAGAGACATAGAGACTGACCTGGGCAGTGTCCCATGTGACAGTGCAGGAAACGATAAGGCGCCGCCTCTACAAAGGGTCTCAGAGACTGCTGGCAACTCTGAAGCTAAGAGAACAGCATGGGACAGAGTCTCTCTAGAATCTTGAGAGGAAGCATAGCCCACGGTTTTGATTTTAGACTTTGAATCCCTAAAGCTGTAGAGAATACATATTTGTTGTTTTATGTCATTCGGTTTGTGGTGATTTGTTACAGCAATTCTTGACAGCTCATTAAAAACGTCAGTTGATTCTGCTTGAGAGATGCTACATGTATCAGAGGAGACAGAAATTGTGCCCCACGGGTTCTTCAGTGACTGATTTCAGGGAAGTAGGTCATCAGCCATTTCTTTCCAGGGACCTCTGAGTAGCCTCAAACTGGCAATCTTTCAGTTGGACGTTATTATATGTTTCTCCTTACGAGAAAAAAAAACTTTATAAAGGAAGGGATTTTTATTTTGTGTGTGTGTGTGTTCATTTCCCAGAGCTGCAAGAGTGATTGACACATGGAAAGAATTCAACAAATATCTATTTGTTAACTAGATTCAACACATTTGAGTGAATGAGTAAATGAGTAGAGTATGTCAGAACTCCCACATGTGGAAGAATTCCAACATCAAGAATTTTAACATCATCTCAGTGAATTCTCATACCTTAAAGTTGCCTCTCACTTGTTCTACCTATTGAGATTTTTTTACAAAGGACCTAAATAAGTAAGTGTTTATAGGGGTAATACTGTCTAAATTTGAGGGCACATGAAGGGCAGTTGATACTTTGGAGATGTTAGGAGAGACGAGTCCTGGAGGAGGGCTTCATGCTTGGTGAAGTTGAGAGACAGTGAAAAAGAGGAGGGGCCTTAAGGAGATGGACTGACACCGTGGCTGCAACACTGGGATCAAGCATAGGAACAATTGTGAGAGCGTACAGGACCAGGCAGTGTTTCTCACGGGGTCTCTACCGGTCAGCACTGACTCGATGGCACCTAATAACAACAAAAACATGCATGACAACATAGAGTTTAACTCGTACAATTTTGACAAAAGAACACCATCCCTAAAACCTGAGTTTCATAAGCACAGATTCTGTTAAATTTTTATTTCCAATCATTTCTACTAATTAGTATGTTGATAAATATGAGAATAATTTATAAATCTCTCTGACATCTTCTTGCATAATTCATTTTCCTCTCAGTCATTTCATTGAGCGTATTATTTCTCACCAGTCAATCTCTGGAAAATGGTCTTTTAATGATCTATTTGCCCCCTTCCTCATGACATGTATGGAATCATTGCTTATTTATTAAAGCAAAGGGGAAACAAATAATTTTCACAAAAGGAGGGATGCAACTACAAATTTGTGAAATTATGATCAGATATGTGAAAATGTCTATCCTGGTGCATGAAGATTAATCAATGTCTTTTGTCTTTTGGAATGGTATCAGCGGTCTCACTATGAAATTTAAAAGTTTTGTGAGTGACTACACTTTAACTCTCCCCTAAAATGGTGACATCATGTTTTTATAAAAGAGGTGGCAATATCTGAGTGTATCTATCCCAAAAGACTCCTTTTCCAGGTGAAAGCAACAATTTAATCGTTAATAATAGAGCCTACCTTCTGATCCATTTCTTCTACAGTACTCTTATTTTAGCTAATTCTATGCTGGATTGACACATTGGCTGCAACAACGGCATCAAACATAAGACCAATTGTGAGGTTGGAGCAGGACTGGGTAATGTTTTATTCTGTTGTACCTTGGTCACAAGTCAGAACTGCCTAACAACCACTTGACCATCCAAGGAGTGCTGGTGGCGCAGTGGTTCAGTTACTGGGCTGCTAACTGAAAACGAAGTCGTTTGAACCCACTAGCTACTCTGTAGGAGAAAGACAAGGCAGTCTACTCTGGTAAAGATTTACAGTTTTGGAAACCTCATGGGACAGATTACTTTGTCCTATAAAGCCATTAGGAGTTGGAATTAACTCAATGGCAATTTTTTCCCCCTGCATGGCCATTCACAGAGCCAGATTTAGGTACTACATCCTCTTTATCCATTGAGAAAGGGGAAATCTATTTATTCTACATCAGAACCGATTTATGAACTGATCATACCTGGGTTCTAGTAGAGGCCTTCCAAATTATTCTGTTGCTACAAGTCTTTCCTCTTTTTAATCTACTCCTCCTCTATATATTTTCTCAAAAATATTATGACCATATCCTTTTTGTATATATTCTCAGATCTTCATGTAAATACACCCAACACCCACATCAATTTTCTTCCAGAACACCTATCTATTTTTATTTTACAACCCTGAAGCCTACCCTTCAACCAACCATTATAAACTTTGAAAATATATCATATCCTTTTAAACATCTGCTTGGATTTGATTTGGATTAAAATGACAGGAAAATATTTTCTCATGTAAAAGAAGTTCAGAATTAACAGCAGTTCAAGGCTGTGTGACACTTTTACAGTTATCCAGGCCCTAGATTCTTATCTTTAAAAAATCATATTTAATCTATGCTTTATATTCGTAAATATATTTCATAACCCAAGGTGGCCTCTAGAGTCCTAGTTATCTCATACAAGTTTTACCTTAACAGTAAGAGGAGGTAGAAACTATTAATTTATTTTTGTATTAGTTCGGGTTTACTAGAGAAACAAATTCATAGATACGCTTATGTGTATAAGAAGAAGTTTATATACAAGAACAATTGAATATTGAGAAAATACCCCAGTCCAGTCCAGATCAAATCCATAAGTCCAATATTAGCCCATATGTCCAATAGCAAACTATAAAGTCCTCTTCAGACTCACAAAGTACATGCAATGACGCCGAATACAGGAAGATCGCAGGCCAGTGGGTGGAAAGTCTTGTGGATCCAGTGGTGGTGTAAACATCTCAGCGCTGGCATGGATCTCCATGTGGCTCCTACAGCTCCACGGGTCTAACATGTCTCTATGTGTCTTGTCAGCAGGAAAGACAAAGTAGAGAAAGTCTGTGTGTATCTGGCCTCCAGGGAGCTATTTATCTCCTTGGCTCCTCCAAATGAAGTCATCAAGCTGGGACCTGATTGACAGGCTAGACTGCACCCCTTCACAAGTTGACACCAGATTATGTAACTACCACAATTTTCTTTTAATCAGACTTCTTAGAAGTCCCACGTTGTTCACTCACATCTCATCGACTAGAATTTGGTTGCCCATGGAAACCAAACTTCAGAGAAAATCTTTAATTCCTATGCTTACCAAATATACGTGTGTGTTTGTATACTTATATATATGTAAAACCACTGAAATTTATGTGTGCTTGTATATACTATATATATAGGTGTGTGTGTATACTATACATATATATATAAGATTCAGTGGTTTTGCATATATACAAATACACACACACATATAGGAAGAGTTAGAGAGAACCACATCACAACCACCAATTCACTGAGAATCATGCCACATTGATACACAACCTTAAACCTTACAGTGAGTGTATAAAACTTGGTGCCCTAGTGTTAATTTCAACTCACAGTAACCCTATAGGTCTCAGTAAAACTGCCTCATAGAGCTTCAGAGGCTGTGTTCTTTACAGAGGAAGACGGTCAAACCTTTCCTGAATGACGGGTGCATTCAATCACTAGTCTTCAGATTAGCAACTGAGTTAATTTAACTACTGCACCATCATGGCTCCACGTATCACACAATTTAATAGTTCAATCCTATCTACAATAATTGTACAATCATTGCCCAAATCAACTTCAGAACATTTTTTCACCCCCACCCTGCATGATTAAATTGCCTTTAAAATGAGTTATGCGATCACTTTCAATTCTAGTGCTCACTCCCCCTCCCACTTTGATTGTTTACTCCCGATATTCCCTCACCCTCTCTATATTCACCCCCACTCACCTCTGTGTCCCCTACAAACCTTTGCATCAGTTACTATCTCTATGCATCCCCTCCTTCTTTACTTCCCAAACTGGTAAACCCAATAGAAACAATAAAGAACAACAGCCAAAGAATGAAGTGGTAAGGATAGAAAAAAAGATAAAAATGAAAAAAAGTAAGAAATAAAACACTACAGTAAGATTTTAAAAGCTGGATTGCTGTTGCTCCAACACCCACAGGATCTCTCCATCCCCCTCGTTGATTTTAATTCCCTAGTTGTTCCCCTGTCTATGGTGTTGTTTGCTTACCACTCCTTCCCCTGCCTCCTCCTCCCCACAACTTCCTCCGGAACCATTGGTCCTGGTGCTTTCTCCTTGGGCTTGTTTCCCATGCCTATGTTATATAGGTAGGCCAACCAACAATAACAGAGACAAACAAAAAAAGGAAATAAAAACTTGAATAAAAATGGAAAAATAAATAACTAGCAGGAACACAAAAAGATGATAAAGCATATACGGTTCCAGGTCTGTCTGCTGACCTTTATGACTATCTCCCCACTTGTCCTGGTGGGTTCTGGGAGCTGCCCCGCCTAGCCTGAAGTCTACTTGGGGGGCTCCTCAGGGGTTTGTGGCTTTGCTTTGCTCCCATTGCTGATCTGTTATGTTCCCTTCTTGGTTCGCCCCACTCTGAGCGGTTCAGACCAGACTGACTCCCTGCCCTGTGTGCCCAGTATTGTTTTCTATTGCCGTATGCTTCAGTGAATGGACACCATGTCTCAAGCTGTTGTCAGTCCTACAGTCCTCTCTGTGCCTTAGCAACTCCGTGCAGGGATGTCATCCTCAGGGCTTGGTGTGCCAATATGGAGTCTAGATCCACACTCACTCTACTTTCTTGGTTTGCTTCTGAGTGGGTGTGGCGGGTCAGCCCCCTCTTCCCAACCTGTAGGCTTAGTGCTGTCCTCTGTAGCATCTACTTCTAGGGAGAGGGTCCAGTTTGGCTCTGTTTGGGGCAGGCCCTGTAGCCCAGTCTGTTCATGAGTTGCTTCATGTGGTTATAATATCCTCAAGGTTTGGCGCACTATGGTGGAGTCTATATGCACACTTCTATTTCTGTGGAGACATAATCAATATCTTCCCCATGAGTGGGTTAGTCCCCTGAAGCCCCAGGGCTATTGTCTCCCTCTTTCCCTAACCCTCTTTCTCTATCCCTCCACCCACTTTCCCCTTCTTTGTGTTGGAATGGTATGTACATCCTTGGGTGTGGCTGTCCCCCACCTGACTGCGGTACCTTAATTTGTATAGTGTGAGATAAGTGGCTTTTCTTTTATACCTACTGTGCTGATTATACTTACCTCAATGGACTCATGTTGTACTTGTCCTTTTGGGATAGGCTAACTTCGCTTAGCATAATTTCCTCCAAATCATCCCATGAAGCAATGTGCTTCACGTAATCATCAGTGCTTTTTAGTGATGCGTAGTACTCCATTGTGTGTATGTGTCAGAGTTATCTTTTTTAAAAAAATCAATTTATTGGGGGCTCATATAACTCTTTTCAAAATCCATACATACATCCATTGTGTCAAGCACATTTGTGCATTTTTTGCCATCATCATTCTCAAAATATTTGCTTTCTACTTGAGCCCTTGGCATCAGCTCCTCATTTCTTCCTCTCCCTCCCTGCCCCCCTCCCTCATGAACCCTTGATAATTTATAAATTATTATTATTTTGTCATATCTTACACTGTCCAACGTCTCCCTTCACCCACTTTTCT